>NC_134788.1:26651591-26834091 GCF_046742065.1 Oratosquilla oratoria | reverse complement strand
TGTTGTCTGAATAGAAGTATAAAAACGAGTAGATTGATTTGAAATTTATCCTTTTTTTCTAATGTCATTTGTACAGCGCCATCATAGGATAAGGAAGTGGTAGTCGTGAAGCTACTCCAGTTTGTAAGTTCATGGTTTCTTATGTGCTGCTGTTTACTGGTGAGAATATATATAATTGGTTGATATTGGTTAGTGAATAGTATATATACATATTGTGTCTTATCTAAGTGGTTTCCTTCTCCCTCCACTTGGTTCTTAGATTTGTTGTCATTTGTTATTCATCTTTTTTATTTTCAATCTTAATCTTTTTTTACTTTGTTTATTCTATTTTGTTTTACTATATTTTATTCTATTTTGTTTTCCTTCATATTATGTTTTATTTTGTTTTGTTATCTATTTAATTTTGTTTGATCTTTTTTTGTTTTTCTGTAAGGTTCTTTTATTTTTCTCCAGTTGGCTGCATAAAAGAGGTGTCCTGATAGCCTGCAGCTGACCATCATGATATGGTGAAGCGGACTGTATAGTCACCTTTTCTAGATCCCTCTCCGGATTGGGGGGGCACTAAGGGAACTGCTTGTCACGTGGGGAGCTGCCGGAGAGGGCTGCCACTTCACCCCAACCCTCGGCGACCATCTACCCCATGCACCTACGTGCAGGTAGGAGCTAGACACTTCCAACCGCACCTACAATTTGTGCCTACCGCTCCATCCCCAACCCCAGAAGACTTGTTGGGTATAATGATGATGGTGATGATGAAAGGATTGCAGAACAGAAGCCTGCGCATATGATATACTAGAGTGGGAGGCAGGTGGCGCAATCCTGCCTCCCATATACTATGGCCAACCTCAGCATATGACGATGGCATGAGAGATCCAGACGAACACCTGCTGAAAAGGGTTGCAGGAGCCTGCCAAGTGCTCGGTCCATCGGGCCTTACCTTTTGCAGGGCACCACCACAGGGTTTTATCTCGTGGTTTGCTCCCTGTATCCCTTGCCCATGGAAGGGCAACCCACAAGGCAGTGGGGCAGGGGTTGGTAATGCGTCCGGGGCGTATCCACACGTCGGTGGCCCATAGCGAATAACCTCTGGGGCCCCCTACTGCTCCGAAAACCGCGGGGTACCAGGGGCACGGGGTGACGAGTTATACCACTCGACATTCGGTCGCTGGAGTAACTTTGGTAGACTCAAGGGTACCACGTGAAGGTAAAACTCCAGTACCTAGAGTGCAGATGGTTGGTTTTCATGATAGCTTGGAAATAACTTAAATGTACACTTAAAAGTTCCTTAAGCCTATATATACATATAAAGGCATATATATATATATATATATATATATATATATATATATATATATATATATATACGTAAATGTACACTTAAAGTTCCTTAAGCCTTTATATATACACACACACACTCACACACACACACACACACACACACACACACACACACACACACACACACACACACACACACACACACACACACACACACACACACACACACACACACACACACACACATATATATATATATATATATATATATATATATATATATATATATGTAAATGTACACTTAAAAGTTCCTTGAGCCTATGTATATATATATATATGTATATATATATATATATATATATGTAAATGTACACTTAAAAGTTCCTTGAGCCTATGTATATATATATATATATGTATATATATATATATATATATATATATATATGTATATATATACATACATATATATATATATATATATATGTCTATATATATATATACATACATATATATATTTATATTTTTATATATATATATATATATATATATATATATATATATATATATATATACATGTAAACATACACACACACACACACACACACACACACACACACACACACACATATATATATATATATATATATATATATATAAATATATATATATAATATACATATTTTATATATGTATATATATATATATACATATATTAATAGGTATATTTATATATATATGTATATATACACATATATAGGCATATATGTATGTAAGCATACACACACACACACACACACACACACACACACACACACACACACACACACACACACACACATTATATATATATATATATACATATATATGTATATATATGTAATATATGTATATATATATATACACACATATATATACATACATGTATATATAATCATGAAATATATATATATATATATATACATATATACATATATATATATATATATACATATATATATATATGTATGTATACATATATATATATATATATATATATATATATATATATATGATGAAGGTGGAAAAAGAAGTCACGGGTCTAGTTCCGAGTTACTGAGTTTATTCCTGACCGGTTTCGCTCTATGCTTCCTCTGAAGAAGCATAGAGCGAAACCGGTCAGGAATAAACTCAGTAACTCGGAACTAGACCCGTGACTTCTTTTTCCACCTTCATCAACTTGTCATAATGTACCAACATATATATATATATATATATATATATACTAGACCACCCGTGACCCGTTGGGTCAAATGAAATCTTAAATGGCTCCTCTTTTTAAAACAGGTTACTATTATCTTAAGACTTACCAGTTGTGTGCTGTCCTCGTGCTCTCTCGAAGGAAAGTAAACTGGATACAGGCGTTCTCAAGATATTAAATAAGGAGAGCCTCCTTAATTATGCTTATGTTATGTCAAGTCCCGTCATCCCACTCCCAATTCCACTCCCACTTCAAATCCCAGTCCCACTCATTATCATTATCAATCAGGGAGTCCTATGGGACTTGAGCGAGTAGCAATGTTTTTAAATATAAACTTTGTGATAGATATACTATGTCACTATCACCGTATGGTATAAATGACGGAAAATAAGTTTGTATATGAAATTGAGTGTAATTTAAAGCTCTTACTTCTATTCAGTAGACGAAGGCAGTGACTTGATTAGTTATGACTTATAAGAAGTGAAATGCAGAAGATTGTGACGTCATGTCGTCGTTGCTTGGAAAAGTACGCATTATTTGATTTATACGGTTCGTAATATTCTAATAAACTCATTATGCCTCATAGATGCTAATTCAGGAGTTCAATATACTTTTAGATACTGAATATAAAAATTTTAGATATCAATGGTCAGAAAATTTGTAATCCGAAAAATTGTGACGTCATGTCGTTGCTTGAAACACTACCTAATAATCTAATATACTCATTATGCCTCATAGATGCTAATGCAGGAGTTGGCTATACTTTTAAATAATGAATATGAACATTTTAAATATTAATGGTCAAAAAACATGTAATCGGAAAATTGGAAATTAAAAAAATGGCAAATTGGAAAATTAACAGTCGTGACGTCACGCGCTCAGAGCTGGGGTTCCTTAGGACCCACAGGACTGATGCATATTTTTATCTTTAAGGATTTTCCTCCAACGAACACTGTCCCTAAGTGATTTTATTCAGCTGAGGGAAAAATCAATTTCCATGTGGGGAACGATATAAGATTACCATATTACCATTATCGTTCGTAATGCCAATACCATACTAATAACAGAGACGTATTACGAACAATTTACAATTCTCGCTCTCTTACGAACAGGCACGATGTATTAGACCATTATTCCTCTTTTCAGCTTTCTGTAGACTTTCTGTGCACTTTCTGTAAGCTTTCTGTACACTTTCTTTATACTTTCTATACACTTTCTGTCATTGACCATAATGGCTCCTATGTACCATAATTGGTATTTAATTCTTTGGCCTTTTTGGCTGCCAATTTCTATCCCTGAGTTCCTGAATATCTATCAGGAGGTATCTGAATCGGCTACAGGTTAGTCTCTGATTGACAATATCTTTAATCGATGAATATATTTTTCTGGACTTTTTGGGTTGCGATGGGTGAAGTCCCGGCCACTTCGTCCATCTTCTTGCCCATTCCCTGGAGGAGGGCACAGACTGCCTCCAGGGAAGTTTCGTCCATTCTTCTTAGGAGGACCTGTGCGCAGTAGGCTACTCTACTCGTTGGAACGAGGTTTTCGAGACATAAACTACCGATAAAGACGCAGAGGGATACGTATTGCTTTCTGCAGGCAATCCTCTTGAGCTCTGCTTCGGCCCTTTCTTCGCGTGGCAGGTTGTCTAAGGAGCTTTCTTTGTCTTCCCCTTTTTCGAATGAGCTCTGGCACTAGCTCAAGAAGCGGGCTTTGAAGACCTCTGATTGTTCTCTGCCCAAACTTTCTGTCAATACCTTGGACAGCTGTGCGTAGGTTTGGGAGTAAAATTGCTGTCTTGTTGCAAAGTCAACGATTATTCCGGCTGCCGTTTCCACCGCGCCCGGGTGCTCGGATAGGAAGGCCTACATTTGCTCGCAAATCCTCTTGAAATTCTTCGTCGACAGCTTATTCATAAGTGACTTAAAAATCCCAATATCCGATGCCTATTTTTCTACATGGACAGGCCTGTCTTCGGATTGGGTTGAGGCCTTCTACTCCTTCCATTTGTGCCAGTTGGGTGGAGTAGGTAAAACACGACAAGTAGTCACTGGAGTTCGGTGAGACTAATTCTTTTGTTCTTGAGGCTTTGAGACACTAGAAGGTTTGGTGCTTTCTGAGTGCCTGTCTTGGGTTGGGGAATAGGTCTTCTATTGCAGCCTGCTGCTGTGCCAGTCAGCTGGAATAGGTATATACCTGGGAGGAATGACCGAGGTTTGGCATGGTGCGTTCATTTGTTCTTGAGGTTTAGAGACGTTCTAAGGCTTGGTATTGCCTAGCTGCCTTGTGTCTCTATGGTTCCTTTGGTTTTTGGGAACATTTGGTCTTGTTCTGCCATCTTGCATCAAACGGCCTCTCTCCCTGTGTCTATTTCTTTCTGGGACTACAGTTTTAACCGTCTCTTTCTTATTCTTTTTCTTCTTTCCTACTACAGTCCATTCTACTTCCTGTTCATTCACAACTTCATTATCCCTTGTATTTGCCTCTTTCATATTCTTTCTGTGCACTTTCTGTGCACTTTCTGTAAACTTTCTGTACACTTTCTGTACACTTTCTGTAAACTTTCTATACACTTTCTATCATTGACCAAGATCACTACTACATACCATAATTGGACTTTAATTCTTTGGCATTTTTTGATGCCAATTTCTTTCCCCGAGTTCCTGAATGTATATCAGGAGTTATCTCAGTCCTGCTGCAGCTCAGTTTCTGATCGGCTTGGCAGTGCCTATCTGCCTTAAGTCTCTTTGGTTCCTTTGGGTTTTGGGAGCTTTTTGTCCTGTTCTGCCCGTTTGCACCAAACGACCTCTTTCCGTGTGTCTCTGTCTTTCTGGAACTACAGTCTTAACCTTGTCTTTCTTATTCCTCTTTTTCTTTTTTCCTACTACAGTCCATCCTTCTTGCTGTTCATTCACCTCATTTTCCTTTGTATTTGCCTCTTTCATTCTGTCGCAAACCAGTTTTTTATCGATTACAGCCTCGTTGATGATTTTCACTTTCTGATTATCATTTCTAATATCAGTTTCAATAATATTTTTGCTTTCCATTTCACTTTTAGGTTGTTCTTTCACTTGTTTGATTTCCTTCCTTTCCTTTAGATGTTTTTCCAACCTTTTACTCTCTTTTCCCTGGTTTTTACTCTTCATTACTTCATTATCTTCTGCATTACCTTGACCGTTAACTTTCTTTTCACCTTTGCCTTCAAGCTCAATTTTCTAATTGCCTTTACCGTTGTTCCTGGCTTTCCTTTTATCAGTAGCTTTTCTCTCCTTTTCCAGATTCTCGAGACTTTTAATATCACTTTCAATGTCAAATTCTTTATCTTCCTTTTCTTTCTTTTCAGCTTCCTTTCTCTCACTGATATCCATATCTTTCACTGTCCTTTTACCAGGAGCTCTTTCATTTTTAAGACTTTCGATAACTTTTGTATCACTTTCAATGTCAGTGTTTTTGTCTTTCTTTTCCGTTTCTCTTTCCTAACTTAATTTCCTTCCACTGATATCCTCATTCTCTTTCTCAGGCACTGACGCTTTACCTGGACTACGTGAGAGAAATTCCGCCAAATCTTTGGGCAGTGGAGTCGTCTTTATAGTACAAGACTGGAGCTTATACCTGAGGACTCGTACGTAAACCTGGCCATCATGACCCTGGAAGAATTCGGTCTTATCAATAAATTTTTCTGCTGACCTGCAATCGCTTAGGAGAGACTGGAACACAGGATCTTTCACTCTGAACATGATAAACTTCCCCTCAACTATCTTAGAGGCGAGTGCCCCTCAGCGAGCGTAACTTCACTAAATCGGAGAACTGAGATGAACTTCCCGCAGAGTCTTTCTCAAGACCTGGAAAAGACTCTCCCACCCATCCCTTCCTCAACCAAAGCTGATTACAGTAACATCCTTTGATGTAGGTTGGTCGAAGCATATGAAAAAGAATTAAATCATGTTAAAATTATTATCATCATTATTATCATTATCATTATTATTATCATCATCATTATTACTATTATTACTATTATTATTATTGTTATTATTGTTATTATTACTATTATTATTATTATTACTATTATTATTATTATTACTATTATTATTATTATTATTATTATTATTATTATTATTATTATTATTATTATTATTATTATTATTATTATTGTTTTTATTATTATTATTATTATTATTGTTATTATTATTATTATTATTATTATTTTTATTATAATTATAATAATCATTATCATTATTACCATTACCAGTGTGTACGCCCGTTAAAAATAACGGGATTTAATATCATACGTTTGAATGTCATATAATGGTATAGATTAAATTTCCGATCATTAAGTGCCGAAAATATAAGAAAATTTAGTTATCAACACAAAAATGTTTATTCCAGTAATAAACAAAGCAAATATGTACAAAAAATATACACAAAGCATTATATGAACACAAAATCGATTATTGCAAAAGTTCGTGCAAAACAATATTACCACGATCTATGGCATATTGAAGAAAAATACAGAAAATACAACTGCTAAAATTGGTAGGTCCTGTTTTCATCAGGCGTTTCATCGTCTTTCTTGCTTGTCTCTTCCACTCTTCTCTTCTTTGATACTCCTCATTTTATCATACTTATAAATATCTATATCAATGATATTCATCTTGCTGTTTTCATATCACTATTTACAAACGAAGCCTTATTTCTTCTCGCATGCCATAGAAAACGAATCTCAAGCATTGATGACGTCATGTCGCTTCTCTCTGACCACAAGATGCCGCCCTGGAGAATTATAGTAGAAGGTACGTTCAGCCCCAACACGAATCGATTTATCTTTTGTCATGTATTGAAGGTGTATTTTTGCTTCTGTATCATGTAACAGACTTAATATTAACATTATATCATTTAAATGTACAGTATTATGGGCTATAACATAAAGTCACAAAAATAGGGGCTGATTACCTAACCCGTAAGAGTTTTCGTTGAAGTCTCTACAGCATCGATATGAAATATATATCGTACTATTATGCTATTATGGCGCCTTAGAGTACATTGCAAATCTCAGATCTTATTAGAGGCCAAGTTAAAATTCAAGATGGGTACTTAGCCGCTGAACTATGTAATGGACACTTGCGACGATGCTCCAAACAGGTATAGTCTCTTCGGGGAAAGAGACGTAGATTAGCTGGATGACTTCGACCTCGGTCTGTCTGTCTGTCTGTTGAACTCCGAGGTCTTATTGTTGAGGAAAATACAACAGGAGACGATTAGTAGCTGCGACCGAAACCGTCACCTTTGTTCTATGAGACTATACGGGCACTGCTGGGGATTGGAGAGAAGTGTGGGTTTCGAACTCACAAATAAACGAATGCGAGACCAGCACGCCTCCGATTGCACCTCCAACGCGTATTGAGAACTCGTTAACCAATTCATATATGGTCAATAGAATCACCGGGCAACGAGGCTAACCCAGTGAGATATATGTTTCTTGTTTTGAATATCATGTTTGACTGACTTAATGATTGATAGAAAAGGAATAAAAGCGAAAAAAAGGAGAGAAATTATTTAAAGGAAAAAGAAAAAAGAAAAATAAAAGAGATAGATGGAATAAAGAAAATAATAGATAAGGAAAAGAAAAATATAAGAACGGAAAAGAAAAGACAAGAAAAAAGAAAAGAAAAGAATGAAAAAGAAGAAAAAGAAAAAAGGGGAAATTAAAGGAACACAACAGAATTAAATGAATAAATACTGCAACACTTTTGTGAATTCTCACAAGACGTTGCTCCTAGGCCTACACGTGTTTGTGCAAATGCAAAAATTTCTCTCCTATTCACACTGAAAACATAGATGGGTTTCACTATTTTTTTCCTTTTGGAGTCTGAATTCTTACATCGGAGGTCTTCGAAGGTTCACGAGATCTAAAAGTCTTTCCACCATCGTCTATAAGAAATGTTAGTGACCTCTCCAAGTGTCAGTGACTCCCAGACATACAGTACAAAGGTGGTGGGTTCCTTTGCAGCTTAGGATCTCCTAACTGAGATACCTTCTACCCTCTAATGTTAAGTGTTCTATCATTATTTTTTTTATCTTATTTATCTATTCATTTATTCATTTATTTATCTATTTATTTATCCATTTGTTTATCTATTTATTCATTTATTTACTTATTTATTTATCTATTTCATTTATTTTGTTTATCTTATTTATATTATTTGATTACTTATTTTGTTTGTTCTATTCATTTTATCTATCTTATTTGTTTTATTTATTTTGTTTATTATATTTGTATTATTATTTATTCTATTTATTTTGTCTAATTTACTTATCTTATTCATCTTATTTATTCTATTCATTTTATTTCTTTTGTTTGTTTTATTTGTCTTATCTATTTTATTTATTTATTTATTTTCAGATGCTCTGATTCTGGAGGACATTAGTGACTTGAGGTCTCATATGTCCTCCGGTTTCTGTGTCCGGGACGGAGATGATGTTAGAGTGGTCGGTTACTGGACGTCATCTGGAGATCCGGGACGAGGTGGCCGTGGAGCGCGAATCCACAAATGAGGGTACTCACTCACAAAGGCATTCAGGAGTCGAAGAACCATTTCTTTTCTTTTCGCAAACTTGGGGAAAAAGGGTGAGAAGCTATTGAGACATTTACTATTATCAGACCTTACTAGTTATTAGTTATGGCATCACATGTGCGAGCTTATCACCTGTTGAATCTTAGTAGTTTGTTACAGTAAAATAAATCTAGTCAAAATCAGATTAGGTTACTTTGGGTTGCTTCTAGTTTTAAGCTATCTGTGGTAATTCACAAGGAGTTAGGTTGGGTAATACAAACTTGAGGTGAGTTAACTATCGTTGGCTCTATGCTGATAGAGTAAGTTTGTACCGGGTGGCTACAAGAAATGAAAGTCAATTGGTGGGAAATACACTGTAATCTCTGATACCAATGACAACTAATGCGTGTGTATACAACGAGAGCTGGCTCTCAACTGACGCCAAGCCAGTGTTGCCACCTAGCGCGAAAACATGCATCGCAATTTGCGATATCAAATATAATTACAAATATGCATAATGATTACACATAATAACAGTAAATAATAAAACAACAAACAACAAAACGTATGACAATTTCATAAAAATGGGGAGACATATAATTCACCAAATAAGCAACACACAATTACAATGTACGATAATATGATATGCGACATACCATGCTAACACAAGTTGTAACAATTTAGAAAAAAAGTGTGTTCAAATGAAGAAATAAACAGTGAGAGAGAGAGAGAGAGAGAGAGAGAGAGAGAGATTTCCACATATTTTTCTCGTCCATTTTCAGATATCTTCGTTCCTCCATTCCTGCTAGCCCTTTACCCTATTTCCTTTCTCTTGTGTCTCTGTGCTTCCTATCCACATACGAACTATAACTCCCTGTTCCCTTTCATCTCAGGCTTTTTAGAAGACCCCACATCCAACCTTTATAACATTTATTGTTTATTTCACTTCCCATGATCTTTGGCAAGGCACTTTTCTTTTCCCTCCTCTTCAGCAGATTGATCATATCAAAATAAGCTAAGCGAAACAGGAGAGCTGGGAAGCGAGTGAGCAGGTTCTCATGTAGGCAATTTTGATTGAAGTTCACAGTTGCTTCTGCGTTCACGACTTTTTTGCTGAGAAGTTCTACATCTCTGATGATGGAACGGTGAGCAATGGGTAGCTCCCATAAAAGTTGTCCGAAAGACATAGAAAGTTCTTGTAGATGAAGAACACTTTATTAAAACAAGCTTTCGACCTACATAGGTCATCTTCAGGTTATGGATTCTGGATTCCAAGAAAAGACCACCTCGCTTGCGCGGGATCGGGTTTTGTGGGAGGGGAAGAATGTCTGTTAGAAAATGAAAAGATAGTAGTGTATAAAAGAGGGCTATTGCCACCGGGCGAATTGCGAGCGATTAGGGGCTAGTTTGTTGTCGTGGCTTTAGGAGAACTGGGCTAGGAACTTGGACGGTGGCGCCAACGCCGGGAGGAAGAGCATATTATATCACCAACGAAAGTTTGGAAAATGGTAGGAGACGTAGTAGAAGAGAAAGGGGGAAAAACGGAAAAATCTTTAGTGGGAGGTAAACTGAAATGAGAAGATGTAGTATAAGAGAAAGTGAGAAATGAAACGAATTTTAGTCGAAGAAAAAGGAAATGTATATGTTTGTGCGTGGGATGCGGCTATGTTCGTGAGAGGTGTATGTGTGTAATTTACGGTTAGTGAGTAGATTTCACTTCCCGCGTGTAGAGGGCGTTCCTGATTAGCCCCAGGTAAGGCATGAGAATTCCTGTTTTACCCCAGGTCGGGTTTGAGTAGCGATATTATTATTATTATCATTATTATTATTACCATTACTATTATTATTACATTATTGCGGTTATCACCAGTCAAGCTGGTGAAGGGGTGTGTTACTTGTGGGTGCGGTTATACACGTTTTATCGAGTACACCGCACGTGGGACGGGCGCAGCTGACAGATAGTCTGTACGGTGTGGTCTAGGTGTAATATGTTGTATCAGATGTTTGTGTTTGGCGTGCAGTTTTTCTAGGTGTCTTGAGTGAAGTTTGTGTTTGTGTTGGTTGAGTGGACGGATGTTGGAAATTTGGTGTAGAGACTCAGTGGTTCTGAAGTCGCTCCATCGCGAGCCCGTGATGAACTGGACAGCGGCATTCTGAACCTTCTGATGCTCGTAGTTATTGGTGGCACATGTCAGCTGGCTTAGTCCCGGGGACTGGCACAGAATCGGTCTGACGAGGGCTAGGTACAATCGACGTTTGGTTCTCAGTGTTGCAGTTTTGAAGCGTCTGAGCTTACCTAGCACAGCCCTAGCCTTCGCTCCCTGCTTGCGGAAGTGTGGGGTCCAGGTAAGGCCATTATCAAGTGTGCTACCCAGCACACGGGTATGGTCCTTCGCTGGGATGTTTGTGTTGTTTATTTTAAGAGGAGTGTTTGTGATTGTTCTGTTGGTTCGTTTGCAGCGGAAGTGTACAGCATTGCATTTCGACGCGTTGGTCTTAATGCGCCACTGTTGCTCCCACGCGTGTGCCCCGTCTAGGATGTTTTGCATTACGTGTAACGCTCCCTGCAGCGTTTTGTGTCTGCTTATGTGGTTAGTGTCGTCCGCATACGAAAGAGTTAGGGCCTGGTTGCGAGGATAAGCCGGCTCTGGCAGGTCATTCGTATATAGATTGTACAGAGTGGGGGCAAGGACTGACCCTTGCGGCACTCCAGCCTTCGGCACAAAAGGTTGGGACAGACAGCCCCGCCACTTTATTCTAATTGACCTGTCGTCCAGGTAGTTGCAGAGCAACCTTGTGAACGGCAGGGCAAAGTCGAAGTTGTGGTACAATTTGTACTTAAGACCTTCGTGCCAGACAGCATCGAATGCCTTCTCCACATCCTTACAAACCAAAATGGCCTTACCAGGGCGACCGTCTGGCGGTCTTTGAACCCATTGAGTGATTATGGATATTACGTCTTCTGCACCGCGCCCCGGCCGAAAACCAAACTGGCAGTCCCTCAGCACATTCTCCGTCTCTAGGTACACGGTCAGGCGGCGGCTTAAGACGTGCTCAAACACCTTTCCAAAGTACTCCAGAAGGGAGATGGGCCGATATGAAAGGGGGGCGGAGGCGGGTTTCTGGGGTTTAGGAATGAGGATGGTATGGGAGGCCTTGAATAGTTGTGGGAAGTACCCAGAGGCTAGTGAGCTGTTATATAGTGTCGTCATGTGTGAGATTATGTTGTCTGGCATACGTTTGAGTATGTGTGCATCGATGCCTGAAGGGCCAGGGGATTTTAGTTTTAATGCCGAGATAACCCCCTTTACCTCCTCCAAAACGATGGGGCAGATAAGGGGATCATCCTCATCTAACTGAGAGAGATCAACAGTCTCGTCGGGAATGAGGTCACTACAGCTGTTCATGAAGGAGTTAACACTGTGCAAGGTGCTAAAGCAATGTGGTCCTTGCACAGGATGGGGCTTAAAGACCTCACTCCATGCTGACGCCAGAAGGTCAGCTTGGTGTTGGGGGGAGTGTGCAGAGTGGTTAAGATGGTTGATGACCTTGGGTGGAGGCACAGAGCACTCCTCCAGCTCACGTTTGAGGGACCTCCAGAACTTGGAAGGGTCCTTCTCACAGGCGCCGGAGAGCGAGGCCATCAGTTGTTCCTCCTCTCGATGTGAATCGATGTAGAGGGACTTCCTCAGGCTACTCTGTAGCCAGTGCATGTCTCTTAGGATGGCTACACGGGCCTCTAGGGGTGCTTGTAATAGATCTGTAGATCTGTTCTGTAGTGCAATGCGTAGTCTGTTAGTGCGCATAGAAGCGGTGAACGTGGCAATCTTTCGGTGCTTTGTTCTAGGAATGTGCTTTTTTACAGCGTTTTTGACAAACTTTGTAAGTGAGCGCCATTCCTGCTCTATCGCCGCTTGTGGAGTGTTGTCCATGTTTGTGTTGGTGTATGTCGTGAGTGTTTTTGAAGCCTTCCCAGTCGGCCTGACTGTAACGTAACCGAGGCTCACTGGGGATAAGGATGGGTGAGGTGGAGATGCGAAGGATTAAGGGTATGTGGTCTGAGAGGGTGGGGGCACCGGGGGAGATAGTGGAGTTGAGGAAGAAAGCTCGGCTGTTGGAGAACACCAGGTCGGGCTTACCCTGCAATCCATGACCTATGAATGTGGGAAAGTCCGGACCTAGGAACTTCAGCCGGTGAAGTATAGTAAGAGAGTGTAGTTGCCGACTCACTGAGCTGCTGTTGTGCGTTCCAGGGCTCCAAGCAGCATGACTGCAGTTGAAATCGCCAATGAAGAAGGTTGGGATTTTGTATGACATCACCTTGGCAATGTCAACAAAGGGGAGGAAGGGGATACGGGGAGGGCGGTAGAGGGTACAGAGGAGGATGGGACCGCGAGTGGTGCTTAACTTGATCGCGAGCATCTGCTCATAATGAAATTGATCAAGTATAGTTGCCTGGAGGGACTTCCTGGCCAAAATACAGACGCCCGAGTGCAAAGCAAGACCCCGACTCCAAGTGTTGAAGCCTTGAATCTTGGGAAGAGAGTCGGGGGCTGGATCACCCATCGAAGTCAAACAAATGACATCAGGACCGTGTCTGGCAATCTCTAACAAGGTGCTGGTCCTTTGTGTTGCCCAGTGACGGACGTTCTGGTAGAACACACGTAAATCCAATCTATCCATAGGAATAGTTGTCTTTAGTGAGTCCTACTAGTTGGAGGGAGTTTTAAGAGGAAGCTTAGTTAGCCTTAGGGGCTTGGAGGGTAAGCACTTCGCTGTCGGAGGAGGAGGAGGATGCACTACCACTAGACTGGACAGTGTCTGGAATAGTGCTGGTGAAGGGGATTATGTCCCGCAGCGTCTCCTTTGTGAGTTTCGTCAGGTTCAACTTAGGCCTCCCGGTCGAGCTGGCTCGTGGTATGGCCACACGGCGCGGGAGCTCGGAGGAGGATTTGTTTGCCCCTGACGAGGAGGAGCGGGGGCTTAGGATTGGGGAGCGTGAACGGTTGCTACGTTGGTAGGATTCATGTCTGTATGCCCTGGACTTGGGGCGTGATAGCCTGGGTTTTGGTTTAGGTTCTTGCGCAGCCTTCTTGGGGCTGGTGGAGGTGGTGGTGGAGGAGGAGGAGGAGGAGGAGGAGGAGGAGGTGGAGGAGGAGGAGGAGGAGGAATCAGAGGGAGGGGGTGTGGAAACAGAGGGAGCGGTGGTGGGAGGGGTAGGGGCTGGGTGAGGATAGGATGGGTTGTTGGGACCAAAGGGAATAGCCTCTAGGACGTGAGGTGGAATGGGGAAGGCAGGTAAGCCCAGGTGAGTGAGTGCTGTGGACAGCACTTCCTGCACCTGCTCCTTGCTCTTGGACATGAGCATTGCCGAATAGACAATACTCAGAGCAAGTACTTGAGCGTCCCTCGCCTGGTTGCACCTTTCGTCTCCAGAAGGACACTGGAGATTACCAGCTGCCTCCCTTTCCAGGGTGCTGCCGATAATTGATGCAACCATGTTAGGGACTTCGGTACAGGTGGAGGGCCTGCTCGCATCCTGGCGAGAACGCTTGGACTTCGTCCTCTGCGTCCGCTGCTCCTTGGGGGCGCAAGAAGGCTCCTGGTCAGGGGCGGCAGCTGGGGAGCTAGCCCTCCTCTTTACACCTGGGTGGGTTCTGGGTTTGGGGGTGGGGGGTTGAGGGATTTTGCCTTGGGATGGGGAGGAGGGGGTGGAGGAGGAGGAGGGGGAGGGGGTGGAGGAGGAGGAGGTGGAGGTGGAGGAGGAGGAGGAGGAGGAGGAGGAGGAGGGGGTTTTGGTTTTAGGACGAGGATTAGAGGGTTGCGCAGGTTGGGGGCGGGTGTTGGGAGCTGACCTAGCCACCGGTTGAGCAGGCTGCGCTGTGTCAGCCGCCTTTCTCCTTTCCGGGCAGGAATTGGAGATGGCGCTGTGGGTTCCCCCACATAGGAGACACTTGAGTCTCGCTGCCTCGCATTCTCTATACCGATGTCCGTCGGTAGCACACTTGGAGCACCTAGTCAGATTGGGTTGAGGACAGGATCGGGATTCATGTTGCAGGGAGTAACATATCAGGCATTGCCTGACCTGTAAGTTTTTAAACTCTCTAATAGAGGATGGGGGCAGATATAAGAAACTAATCTTGAGTCCTACCCTGAGAATCTTCTCAAGGTCGGACCTAGATTTAAGGGAAATCCTGACGAAATCAGTGCCCGGAGGCCGGAAGACATCGATAAAGTCAACATCCGAGTTCCTCTCCCTTAGGTCACACAGAATGGCTTCCTTATCCCCGAGCTTGTCAAGGACCATCCTACCCACGTACATGGACGCTCTGACATGAGCGTAGGTGGGTGTGACCCTACGGGGAGAGAAACCCAGCTTCTCCAGCTGATCACAGTCCTCTTCTCGAAGCAGGCATCGAGACTATCCTGATCCATCAAGTGGAACAGGACATTTGCCCCTTCCGTCTGGGCAAAGCGCACAGGAGCACTGCCTATCACACCGCTTAATTGGTTGGCATCGTCCACAAGCGAGATGCCATCCGGGCGTGAGTTGCCTCTCACAAAAACCACTTGATAGTTGGTTTTCATGATGAGGGCGCTTGACGGTAAGTTCTACGAGAGTTAGACACGTCAGGGAAGGAGAGAAAGAGGAAGAGCAGAAGCACCTACGAAGAAGACGGTCAAGACACGAATTTCCTTAAGGCGCTAAAAGAGGAACAGAAGGCGGGCAGTGTTGATGTGTACTGGTTATAACCAAGTCGAAGACTAAATGTGTAGTGTTATTTCTCTTTTCTCTTTTCTACGAAGGCAAGACTCTGAAAACAGAGAGCGATTACGTGACTTCGGAAGTGTTGTGTATGTAAAGTACTAAGTATCAATGGATATTAAGCACTTGTGTTAACTGTAATCTAGATGCAGGCACAGCTAAATGTGTAGTGTTCTTTCTCTTTTCTGCGAAGGCAAGACTCTGAAAACAGAGAACGATTACGTGACTTCGGAAGTGTTGTGTAAGTAAAGTACACCACTGAGTATCAATGGATATTAAGCACTTTTGTGTCTGTGTTTACCCTGAGATTTCTTTACTTACGGAGAGTAGGCGTTGCTGTTGAGTCAGTTGGTCGGTTAGACGCGGTTAGACTCAAGTGTGTGCAGGTACAAAGGGGCGATGCTAGGGGCAATTAGCGAGGAGCTGGAGCTGGAGCGGAGACGTCCGAGTTCTGCGAGCGCTGAGTTGAATCTTCAGGTTATGGTACAGGCAAAGAAGGGAACAGTTTATATACGGAATTAAATACAGAATGGAAGAAAAGGAGGAACGTGATTGGTCGAGGCTGGCCAATAGGGATCTAGGCATTGACCCAGGATCCCGCTTGCAAACCTACCTGAGCCGTACGCCGTTCGTGCTCCAAAGAAGCACTCAGAGGAAGTTCACGGGGTTAGTCTGACTAGAGAAATGCTAGTCGTAGGAACTTCCATCCTGCATACCCGTGTACGTATATTGGAAGCCCTTTATATAACAAACAAAAACCCTTCTCTCAACTCACAAATCACTGACATGTACATAATTCCTAGCCTTAGAAATTTCCAAAACAGTTATAAGATAGTCAGAGAAGAAGACGAAAGGCGTACGGCTCAGGCAGGTTCGCATGCGGGATCCCAGGTCAATGCCTAGATCCCTATTGGCCAGCCTCGACCAATCACGTTCCTCCTTTTCTTCCATTCTGTATTTAGTTCCGTATATAAACTGTTCTCTTCTTCACTAGAGCCGTTAAATTCGAATCCACACAAATGGTGAAAGACTGCCTCCTGAAGGGACTAAAAATTTTCTCTCAATCATTCCCCACACACGCACTCAGACAGGAAACATACACATACATCCCCCAATGCACTAATTGCTACTCACTTGAACACACACGCAAACAATGCCCACACCCATCCACATACACAATTTGCTCCAACTGCGCATCTACACAACACAGACAACCCCAATGCACCTGTGCCATAACCAAGTGCCTCCTTTGCGACGGAAACCACCCAGCTGTGGCAATGCGGTGCCCCAAGAAGAAGGAGAAATGTAAACAAATCAACAGCCAAACAAACCAACAACCACACACCAACACACAAACCTACGCCACAGCCACACAACAAAAACCCGCCCTCCTCCCTACACCAACAACTACAAACACATCACTACACCACATGACAACAATTAACACAGCCATCACACTAGCTACACTCATGGACACACAAGAACCAGGTACATTTCAAACCACACTGGATGCAATATACAAAGCCAACGGACTCCCAACAGTCATAATCCCCACACAAGCCATCAACACCGCACAACTAGCAAAAGCACTCAGTAACCACTCAAAAACTATCACAACACCAGTCATAACACCCACCAACACAGAAACCACAGAACCCATGGAAACAACAGAACAGACACTAAAAAGACCCGCATCCAACACTGAAAGCACTAACCCCCCCACAGAAACGAACACCAAATCCAAGAAACAGCCTGGGACTTCAACTCGTCACATCAGAAACAGAACAGATACCAACAGAACCCACACACGACACCTTAAAGACACTCATCACCAAACAAAAAATCAAAATAATATACACAGCACCACACAAAGAAAAAGACATCATTGCACAAATAGCCACAGACCAAATAAACCTAACACATTACAACATAGTAAGACTAAACCAAACCAAATTTAACAAACTCAAACAAGGACACTTTGACCTCCACGACAAGAACACAGAACACGAACACCACTGGACACACAACGCCGAATAAACAACCACAACAACACACTTCTACCCAACACCATGGAACAAATACACATCATCCAACACAACATAATACAGTGGACATTCAACAGAAGAAACGAACTCTGTAACATATACAACATAATAACACCAGACATCATACTATTAAACTCGATAGGCACACCAGACAGACTAAAAATACACAACTACACAGTACACCGACGAAACGACTACAATCAAACACATGCAGGTATAGCAGTAGCAATTAAACACAACATTAAACACAAAATACTAGACGACTTCCAAGACGAAATACTAGCGCTTCAAATTGACACAAACCAAGGACCAATAATAATAGCAACGTTATACTTACCCCCCAGACGCCCCCTCTTCCCTATAAACGACATACTAAGACTAACCAGAAAAAGACTACCAGTATACATAATAGGAGACATGAACGCTAAACACCCCACACTAGGACACAGCAACGCAAACATAACAGGAACACAAATAGCACAACTAATACAAAGAAGACACATAACACACTTAGGACCAGACTTCCCCACCTACATCACACAAAACGGACAAGGAACACCAGACATAATACTAACAAACAGACACCATCATCTAAACTACAGAATCACACCAGGACACATAACTACATCAGACCACATCCCAATATACTTAACACTAGCAACAAAACCTATAATAATAACCACACCAGAAAGATATAAATTCCACAAAGCAGACTGGACAGGATTCAAGAATACACTAAACACAGAGAGGACAAAATACGACAAACAAAGACAGAGAACAACACGCAACAAACAATACATCGACGACAAACTTAACATATGGTACACCATGATAAAACAAGCCATGGACAAACACATCCCCAAAACAACGCAAAAAACTCTACCACACCCAAGACGATCAGATACACTAAAACTACTACAATGGCAATACCAACAACTACAAACACAAGCACACAACACCGGAATATGGACACCACAAGCAAAACAAGCACTACACGACATCAGAAACCAATTACTAGAAGAAAACGAACAACTATACAACGAACATTGGAACAACGAAATACGAAAAATAAACCTACACTACAATAACAACCAATACTTCTGGACACAAATCAAAAGACTAACAGGAACACCTACTAACACCACCCCTTACATCATTCACAACAACCAAAAAATATACAAAGACAAACACAAAGAACACATATTCAGACAACATTGGAGAAACATATTCAGAATCACACCAGCAGAAAACGCAACATTTGACATGGAACACGAAAGAACAATAACAACACAAATACAAGAAATACAAGACGACATTACACCTATCAACTTAGCTGACATGAGACGACTTGACCCAGACAACACACTCACAAAACCTTTTACACTAGATAACATCAAAAGCATAATAAAAAAAAAAATTCAAAAACAAGGCACCTGGACAATCACAAATAAACAAAATAACATTAACTAACATCCCAGACTCAACACTACAACTACTCACAGAAACATTCAATGAAACATTCAGCATGGGATACTTCCCCGACACCTTCAAAACAGCCACACTAGCATTCATACCCAAACACGGAAAGAACCCAACAGACATAAACAACTACAGACCAATATCACTACTCGAAGTCCCAGGAAAAATACTAGAAAAACTCTTACAACGAAGACTACTCAAACACTTATACAACAACAATCTCATAAACGAAAACCAACATGGATTTACAAGAAGACGAGGAACACACACAGCCATAGCCACAATATACGAAACAATTGCCATAAGCCAAAGACACAAACACGGATGTAACATAGTATCACGAGACATTACAAAAGCATTTGACAAAATATGGCACACAGGACTCAAATACAAAATACACCAAACACACCCCCCAGACATACTCACAAGAATACTTTGTAATTACCTAGATAACAGACACGCACAAATACGAATACACCATTATACAGGAAGACCCTTTAACATACACAGTGGAGTCCCCCAAGGAAGCATTCTTTCACCAACACTATTTAACCTCTACACACACGACACCCCCAACCCAACACACGGAGTCACACACATACAATTTGCAGACGACCTAACACAAATCATAACATACCCAAGTAAAAAAGGAAAAAACATGTTAGCACTCAAAACAAGCAGAACAATAGAAACAATAAACACATACGAACAAAAATGGAAAATACAGACAAACACAACAAAATTCCAACTACTCAACATATCAACACAGAAACCAGCAGAAATATGGATAGGAGACACGCAAATACACAAACAAAGAAACATAAAGATACTAGGATTAACACTTGGAAACAGAGGCCTACAAACACACACGAACAACAGAAAACTACTAGCAGAAAAAACATTACACACAATAAAACGATTCAGAAACCTAGACACCAAACTACTATTAAGATTATACAAAGTACTCATACGACCACAACTTGAATATATACCAATCACAACAATCACATTAAGACCAAGTCAACTCCAAAAACTACAAGCAGTACAAAACAAAACACTACGATTCGCCACACACTCCATACCCCCATACCTTAACACAATAGAAGAACTACACATACAACACAAACTCGAACCACTCAACACAAGACTCTACAGACTAGCTTACAGAACATGGAACAAACTCACAATCACAAACCCAGACTTAGTACTAACCAGCGAAAACATAGACACAGAACAAGAACACGGACACGATCACAATTGGTGGCCTAGAGTGTCTCCCATCATAAACAGCCCCCCCCCCGAACCAAAATACATAATGCAAACATAACAAACACACATAAAATACATATCACCCTTTAAATCCAACTAACCCTACTAACCATTATTGTTATTGTTTAAAAAAAAAAAATAATAAGATGATAACACGTGCGAACAAATCGCACGTGATATCATCCAAATCAATGAGCATGGCAATAGAATTAATACCCCCCCCCAATCATATATGTAAGTTAAAACAAAAATCACTAGCCGTCACCCCTTAAGGGAATAAATAAAATCATACTCATTGAATAGAAAAAAAAGCATACGAATATTGAATTCAAGATCTCCCCCCCCCCACTTCATAATGGATGACAAAAGATACCCCTAAAATTCAATCCTACACATAGGTAAGAATACTAGTAGTATACTTTTTTAATTAAAAGAAGAAAAAAAAAAAAAAAAAAAAAAAATCTAACACTAACAGCCAATCAGAACAACTCAAGGAGAAGAACACACAACATTACGATCTTAAGGTAGCCAAGCCTTCCAACCAACAGGCATTTGCTTCTCTAACACAAATAACTTATAAAAATAGTACCAAAGTCGCAAGTGGGTCTGCCCCACATCTATCATAACTACGACTTCCTTCCATTCCCCCCCCCCTTACCTCTTACACTCACACACACACACACACACACCCCTCACCCCCCTCTCTTCCATCTTATCTATCCTGTCCTGTAGCTAGCTAGCTTGGCTATCCTAACTCCTACTTCCTTCCATTTCAATCTTTCTTACCACTAATCCCCCAAATCCCCCCTCCCTCCCTCTCCCCCATCTTATTTATCCGGCCTCTATGTTCAAAAACATTATAAGTCGATAGCCTTTAAAAAAAAAATAAAAAAAATAGAGAAATGCTCTATTTTCTGCCATTTATGCGTGTCTAAACACAACATTGTTTACAATAATTTCTCTGGTGTTACCTGTGGCATTATTTGCAAACTATATAGCACATTACCAGAGACCTCAAACAGCAAGTTTGAGAAATAATAAATACTTCTCTCATTTATCGAACAAATGATCACCGCAGACTGCAATTAGCAGAAGTTGTTTTAATCGAAATATCCGCACCACTTTTAAATGCACAGCAGAATCAATACTTAACTTGAAAATACAGACAAGAACCCCCATAGTAACAGACTGGTCACATGAATTACGGACATTAGATCACAAACCACACTCGGTGAGGTCACTCAACTTACTGTAGAAACATATAAACTTAGAATATCAGAATAATTACTATTTCCACCCAGCAGCAGAAGAGGCAAGAGACCTTAAAATCTACAGACACTGGTACCCAGATGAATCTTGGAAACTTCTGTTCCACACAATGGGGAAAAAAGTCTTCCGCAATTTTGAACACAGAACGTCTATCCAATTTAACTAAAATTGCATTAGAGAAAAGATTAATCTAATAATAGATAATAATGAGATAAAATAACTAGGGTGCATTCGATTAATTTGAAGGCTGTGCTTGTGTAATTATTGTGTTTAACATTATTGGTGATGTACGGCTTAATCAATCTAAGGAACAAGAGAAAATAAAAAAATACTACCTTCTTGAAAAACAAAACAAAACAACAACTTTGTTTCAAACTGTATAATGACTGGAAAGAAAGCAATTGCAAAAATCATGGTTAAAAGTAAAAGGTGAAATCTCGCAAATAAATGACACTAGATATACAGATTAACAAATTAGTCTGTATATTTAGATCATCTAGACCCCTATTCCCAACGGTTTTGTGTCTTACACATGCGACTTGCAAAATATGCTCGGTTATGATATACATTTTGAATTAGAGAAAACATAGTAACATGTAAAACGACATTCGATTTTTTTTTTAACCTGATACGTGTACACCAGATATGGTAATTCCGACTTGTGTCGAAAATCATTTAATGGCATGGGCATCCAGTCAGATCCTTTGGGGACAAGAACTTAACAAATCTGGTTGATCTATATTTAAATCGAATGATGTTCATTTTATGTTTCATCTTTGTTTACATATTCAAAATATCTTCCTTTCTCCTCATGTTTCTCAGTACTAGGTCTTATACTTGAATCTTTGGGAGCATACAATCAAGGAGTTGGCAACAGACGTCAAAAGGCCTTTGCACACCACTTTCTTATGGTACGAAGGAACAGATCTCCGATGTAAGTCGAGGATACTCTTTGTGTATATAAAAGCACAACGATATCTACAATGGTCGCTTCCAGTGATCTATGTATACACTTTAGGTATTATGACAAGACTCCTCATTACGGTGTTCTTGTACATACATATATCAAGGCTTTTTCCCCCTTACAAGGGAGGTAGCCAAAAAGGAAAAGGCATAAAATCATTCCCACCCATTCCATCCCTGAATACACTCCACACCCCTCCACCCTCCCTCTTATCTTAGCACCTCCTAGATGACGGGTCATCCCTGCACCTTGTCTACTGCCCTGGGTCACAAGCAGTGTCGCAAGACACAGCACATCCACAGCAAAGCCGCTTCATTAAATCGGCGACCCCCCTCTCCGTCCCCCCATGCATAAAAGGAGAAGACGGGGAGAAATCCCTTCAGGCTGCGTCAAATTTTGCTCACACATACTACCTCACCCCCCATCCCCCCGCCCATTCCACCTCATGCATCACAACATCATCCATATACAACCATTCTCCATTTACCCCTGTCTTCTGTCCTCTCCCGTCCTTCCTCAACAGACATTTCCCTCTTCCCCAAAGCCCCCTTCACCCCATCCATCCACCTCATCCTAGGACGTCCCCTCATGTTCAATCCCTCCACATCTGCCTTCCATACCTCTTTTACTAGTCTTTCTTCACTCATTCTTTCCATGTGTCCAAACCATCCTAATACTCTTTCATCAACCCTATCTCCCAATCCCCTTTCCACCCCCGTTCTTCTCCTCACCTCCTCATTTCTCACTCTATCTAGCCTAGTAACCCTCATCATACTTCTCAGACACTTCATCTCAAACACATTCAAACTCCTTCTCTCTTCTTCTCTTATGTTTCATGTCTCTGCCCCATACAGTGCTGTTGGCACAATCACTCCTTCATACAGTCTCCTCTTAGCATCCATTCCCAAATGTCTATTCCTCATTACACTCTTCAATCCACCAAGGCATTTACTCGCTTCTCTCAATCTACATTCTACCTCCACCTTCACTCCACCTTTTCCTGCTACACTTGCACCCAAGTATCTAAAACTATCCATTTCCTCCAGTCGCTCTCCCTTAATGCTCACTTCCAGTCTACTGCCACTTTCACCCCTTGTACATCTCATCACCTTACTTTTACCTACATTTATCTTTAGCTTTCTTCTATCACATACTCTCCCAAACTCTGCCACCAGCTTCCTCAATCCCTCCTCTAACCCTGCCACAAGCGCAGCGTCATCCGCAAACAACAGCTCTCTTCCCACTTCTCTCCATTTTCTATGACCATCTCTAGTCCCTGACCCACTACCCTTGCATTTGCCTCTTGCACTACCCCATCCATGTATAAGTTAAACAGCCAGGGCGACATAACGCATCCTTGACGAAGTCCCACGGTGTTCTTGTAATTACTTTAAATGTAAACATAAAAAAAGAAAAACTACAGGTATGAAAGCATGTATTCAACATTAGATAATTTATATTTTATTTTAAATGCAATTACGATATTACTGTACAGTGCACATATATAATTTTATTATTAATTTTAAAATGCAATGCTACTTAGTACTTACGCCAATAACTTATAATTTTTATATTTTTGTATGGAAAGCGTACCATGAGTATTTTGAGGCCCACTGCATCGGTGTGATATTTGCAGAAAGAGTTGGAGCTTAACTTATTTATGAACAGATGATTGAATAACATTTTAGCATTAAGTTCGGATCGTAAGAATATTACTTGCTTATGGCGCGATCCGTCGGTGATCGACGACGACAGTGCTCCGGTGAAGTGTGATGGTTTTTAATGAAGCAGGGTGGTGGTGCTGAGGTCTTTGTCGCTGATGGCAGCGGAGGTGATTGTGGAGCCCGATTCTTGCCCCACATATCCATCCACACTCTGGGTAAGTCAGTTTTGGATGTAATGGATAGACTCTATTGTTGAACTGGTGGGTTTTTTCCGGTCGTTCTGTGGTTGGTTGTGAGCAGAATCAAGATGCTTGACCCCTTGTGAGCACTTTGTACGCCACGAGGCGCGATTAGAAGCGATGTTTTCAAGATTAGTTGGTGCGATATTACATCTCTCGAGTGTGGTTTTTAGCTTATCTATATAGAGATTTTTCCTGACCCCTGCATTGCGACGTGCATCGGGGAAGAGTGTTCTCAGGCATGCGGGTGACGTGACCTTTCTATTGTAGCTGACGCTTTGTTGCTTCAGTACTTGAGATTTGAACACATTGCAAGATTTCAGTGCGTGGTGCTTTGTCTTGCCATGTTAGACCCTGGATTCTGTGAAGACATCGTATGCGGGAGGCCTAGGTTTCTGAACTGTAAAGTATGGTGGATATGCAGACGGCTCTCTGGACTGGTATTTTGGTTTCGGTTTGTAAATTTCCATTGCCAAGTACCCGAGAACGTAGATGGCCAAAAGATACGGACGCGAGTTGGATTCTTGACTGAACTTCATCGTCTACTTTGTATTTTGGTGTTATTATGCTGCCGAGGTAGGTAACATGTTTTATTTGCTTGAGCTGCACACCATTGGTTTGAAAACAAGGGTCAAAACTGGGGCTGTTGTGAGTTGTACAAGTATCCCTTTCTTCTTTGTGTTGACATGTAGACGTATGGATTGATAAACTGCGGGGACCAGTGAGATGGTGTGTTGTAGAGCTTCTACGGAGTGAGCCAGCAGGGTACAGTCGTCAACGCTCCATGAGATAAGTGGTAGTAAGTTTGATGCGGGCCTGAAGGCGACGAAGGTTAATTAAAGAGGTTTCCATATATGCGGTATTGTATTTGCATTCAGTCCTCATCATTGAGCTTATCAAGGTTAACGGCTGTGACGGTAGTGAGAAACAGGTTGAGTATAAAAAAGTGCCTGGACGCAGCCCTACTTAACTTCCAATTCGACAGTAAAGGACTCTGAAATTTTCCCTCCCGCCAGTACACAGGCATCTATTCCCTCACAGAAGCTTTTGAAGACATGGAGAATTTTTGGAGGGGTGCCAAATCTATGAAGGACGCTCCAGAGGATATCCATGTTTACTGTGTCAGATGCTTTTTATAGGTCAGTAAAGGCCAGTTATAAATCACGGATCTGTTCGTGGGGATTTCTTTTGAATCTGGCGTATGGAGGAATAGTTTCTGTAGTACTTTTGTCTTTTCTGAAGCCACATTGCGTCTCGGGTTGGACAGCTTCTGCAAAGTGATTAGCCAGTCTTGCGAACACGACTCGAACAAGAACCTTCCCTGTGGTGGTCAACAAAAACAGGCCTCGGCTGTTTCCACAAAGTGACTTGTCACCCTTCTTATAGATGGTGATTATGTTAGCATTGTTCCTCTCTTTGGGGACGGCCTCAGTTGACCACAAGGCCAGGACTATTTGGTGGAGTCGAAGATGTCCGATTTTATTTATCTATTTATTTATTTATTTATCTATTTGTTTATTTATTTATTTATTTATTTATTTATTTATTTATTTATCTATTTATTTATTTATTTATCTATTTGTTTATTTATTTATTTATTTATTTATTTATTTATTTATTTATTTATCTATTTTGGGGGCAAACCATCTGGACATGCACTTTAGACCTTTTATTGCTTAAAGTGTCTAAAAATTCTGTAGGAGTATCGAGAGTTGTGATCGTAGGTACCTCTGCTAGTTGGTTCAAGATGTCAGGGCCGGTGGGGTTCTTATGGCTGAGAAGATTGTCAAATTGCCCATCTATTGAAGATTTGTTTGTTTTCTTTCAGGAAAACATCAACTGATGATCTGGAAGACCCCCACTACCCCCAGAGTATCTGAAAGGAAACGGACGACAAGAAAGAACACAACTCCACGCATGATGTCCAACGAGTCCCCCAATAACACAGACGCTACCACCACAACCAGTATGCATTGCATCAGACAAACCTAGTAACTAAGTAAACTGTAATGGAACTAAACGAGAAAAGAAGAAAAAATAGCCTAGCTAGCTTAGCTACTCACAGTGAATACATAGGTGTGTTGATCCCCTCTTTTCAATGTGCACTTAAAGAAAATGAAAGCCCTCAAACAACGAATGTCATCCTGGTTTGTCGTCCCCTCCTGTCTTTCCTGTTAAATTTTCCCCTTTCCCTACCCCTTACCTTAAGCTACAATCAAGGAGAGGGGGATTATCTGGTTGGTTTGTCATTGAACGTTGGGGTATCGGGCCGAGGTTACCTTCCCTCCCTGCTCCTGATTCATGCCCGTTTTCTATCTCTCTCCAATGAACGACGCCCTTTGTATAGTCATGTAGAGTGAGCTAATCTCATAAGTAAGCCTGAATATCAATTTCAAATCGTGTAAGCTAATCATTTAGACTGGTTTGATAGTAGGGATATTTGGGCTTTGGATAGCTGCCTAGTGTAGGCCTTATGGTCTCTTGCAGTCTCCTTCATTCTTATGTTCTTATGCAGACTCCTTAGCCTGCATAGGGTTGTTTGGTTTTGTAGTCCTCTGGCGCAGTGGGTATTCCAACAATTTTCTCAATAAAAAGGATACGTCTATTTTTGTCTTCAATATGGTAGGATTCCTTTTCCATATTCAAAAATAGCAAAGGAGTTGTAGAAATCTAATCCAAAATACCCTCCAATACTTATTTTAATACTCATTTAAATAATTACGCCTTACTAAGGCTAGAAAAATCTCTCGAATTTCACTGACTTTGCAGGACCACCAATAATAATAATTGTGTAGGCCTACGACCAAATTCAAGACTAGTTAAACAATATCGTGAGGGAAACATTATCTTAAAAGAAATATGCAATTAGATAGACAGCTCTTTATATCTTATAATTTCATGTACACAAATATTGTCTAAACTTATTTATTCATAAATTGTTTTTTGAAGTGATTAATCTATTCTGAAGGAGGATTGTTTTTTGTTATTATTGGTAGAGTTAGTTTGCATGTTATTACCAAGGGATAACGTTATTTTTCTATATCTGTACCTCATATTCAAGTGTCGCGGGTGTATAATAAAAACATACTTTTTGTCCGGCTGATCAATGATCTATTGCACCTCAAATTACGACTTCCTCGTGTGCGTTGTAATTAACAGCTATATTTTCCATGGTTGCTTCACTGATATTACTAGATGCATCAAAAACTCCTGGAATTGAAGCCGATAACCGCCATCTTGGTACTTCCATTGCCTATTTCAATCACATGGAAATGCCAGGTCTGGGTCGTGTTTATTTTTTTCTTGAGCAGCGTTAAACAGGCAGTTCAAATGCTGCAAAAGAACATTGCATCAATAAGCTCATGTTAAAACCATTGACCAAGCACAACAAAACATAATCAGTTGGACTAGTGTGGGTATTCCAGTTTACCAGCGCTATCAGTAAATGTTTGAGATTTTTTATTACATTTGCTACTTTTACACATTTCCTCATAATTATGATAGATGGATAATGGATAGATGAATAAAACAATCAAATTGAAACGGGAATAGTTGCAATACTGTTTATCATATACGATAAGATATTTAAAGACAGTATGTTTTTCGCTAATTTCAAATTGGTACTGAGAAAGAGAGAGAGAGAGAGAGAGAGAGAGAGAGAGAGAGTTAGCGAGTGTTCGCCAGCAGTATTTTACACTTTTCTGTATTTTGTCATGTAAATACAAATTCATATACCTATCCTGTGGACGTACGTTGGAATGAGCACGCCAATAATAATCACAGTATTGTTTATTTATGAACAGATGCACAAATGAAAATTTAACTGTAAGTTCTGGTTGTAAAAATCTCACAGGTTGACCCGTTATCAATAGGTTTTAGAATTAAAAAGTTATACTATCCATAAAAAATCAACTTTGCGTCATTGAGATAAGTAACAATTAGAACTGAGAAAAGTAACAATTAGAGTTACGATTTATAGTTAGTAATTAACCTATATATAGGCATTATGCACTGTAACTTCCTCTCGTGACGAGTCTACTGCGAAAAGATTAAAGAAAGTGATGGATTTGGAGAAGGTGAAATTGCTAGACAAGTGTAGGGCGGGTAATATGAGGAGGTCTGCTGTTGGAAAGCTCTTTAATGTAAATGAGAGCACAGTGCGTTCATTAAAGAAAAAATGAGACGAACATTAGGGCAGCACTAGCATCTGCTCCTCCTCCTTCCGCTAAGCAAGTGCCACAAGTAAGTAGTGCTATATCTGAAATAGAATCTGCTTTATATGTGTGGATAACAGACCGGAACAAAAAGGTAATCCAATTGATAGCATTGCGATTCGTCCAAAGGGGAAAGCATTGTATGACAGAATAATGAATGTAGCACCAATGCAGAACCAGACCGTCCTGCCACCACCACCCAGTCTGAATCTTTAGCAAGTAAAGAATGGCTTGACATATTCAAGAGGCGATTTTCCTTGCACAATATGAAAATGTGCGGGGAATCAGATTCGGCAGATCACGTTTCGGCAGCTGCATTCCCTGGCGCTCTGAAGAAAATCATTGAATATAAAGGATACAGGCCTGAGCAGGTATGGAATATGGATGAAACAGGTTATCTTTTGGAAGAAGATGCCTGCCGGGACCTTTGTCGCTGAGGAGGAGAAGAATGCACCAGGGTTCAAAGCTACTATGGACCGATGCATATTAATACTTTGTGCTAACGCTGCTTGCCACACCATTAAGCCAAGCTTTATTTATACGTCCACAAACCCCAGAGCACTTAAGGGACGCAACAAGAACTTACTGCCAGTGTTCTGGATGCTGAATGTAAAAGCATGGACAACCAACACCATTGCTATTGACTGGTTCCACCACTGTTTCCTGATGGAGGTACGGGCATACCTACATGAGAAGGGCCTCCCAAACAAAATCATCCTGCTCCTAGATAATGCTCCAGGTCACCCAGTGTCACTTGATGGAATGTGCGACGACGTTGAGGATGTGTTTATGGCGCCAAACACAACCTCCCACATACAGCCTCTTGATCAGGGTGTGATAGTTGCCTTCAAAGCCTATCACACACGCAGATGCATGCAGAGACTTTACACTGCATTGGATGCAAACCCTGACTTGAGTGCCGTTCAATACTGGAAAAAAAAAATCACTATTGCTGACTGCCTCTCAATTATGCAGTCATACCTTAAGGATTTGCGCCCCCAGGCAGTCAATGGTTGTTGGAGGACACAGTGGCCGTAGTGTACGTACGATTTCACAGGCTTTGGTCCTCAGGAGGAGGTTAATGATGCTCTGAAGAAGACGGTGGAGCTAGCTAGGCTCGTTGGTGGTGAAGGGTTCAAGAACATGCAGGAGTATGAGGTGAGGGAACTGGCTGAAGAAAATACCATGACCTTAAATAATGACAAACTGTTAGAGATTGTACAGTCAGACAGTGAGGATGAAGAGGAAGATAGCGTTGCTGAGGCTGATCATCCTCAAGCTCTCACTCTTGAAAAGCTGAGGGGAAGCAGTGAGGTTGACGGTAACACAACTCAAACAATTATTGTATGACATAGATCCATCAATGGTGAGAGCATTGAAGGTGATGAGCGATATTGATAAGAGCATTGCTCCTTACAAGACTCTTTTTGATGACATGAAGAGGAAACGGTCTCAGTTGCCAATCACAATGTATTTCACGAAGAAGCCTGCTGCTCCCACCTGAACCTCAACCTAGGCAGTAGACTCTTCATGTAATGCAGTCACACTTCACATAATCTCATCCAGTTATTCATCATCAGTAACTGTATGGCTATCATCACCATCATTATCATCACAAGTAATAGTATGGCGAAACTTACGCGAGCGGTGTTTTGTTTTTTCTACATGTATTTGATGTTATTAAACCGTAACATGTGCAATATTTCATACTGTTTTGGGGTTTTTATGAGTTATTAGGTTTATTTGACGAAGGAAACATTATTGTAGGGTGCAGTAAACATTAATATTAGGTAAAGAAAACCCTATTGTTATGTTAAGTAAACATTATTGTTACGTATGTGTATAAGTAATATGCGCAACAAACATTCGCGAATTTTAACTTTCGCGAGGGTCTCGATCATCTAACCCTCACGAATGTTGCAGGCCTACTGTGTGTGTGTATATATATATATATGTGTATATATATATATATATATATATATATATATATATGTATATTTCTAGGGCACAGGTTCTCACGGAGACAATTTTGGTTAAAATCAACGGCGCCAATAGATTTAACTATATTTTAAGATGTATTTTCTTGAGTTTAAGGAAGGACTTCCTATCTTCATAAATCTATGAACGAGATCATCCATGATGAACGGAAAAGGAAAAGGCTTTCAAGTGTAATCTGTGTGTGTGGCTTCATTTCTTTGGGAAGATCGTTTGAGGATACATATGAAGTCTCACACAAATGAAATTTATAAATGTAGCATTAGTGAGACATCCTTTTTTCAGTCATCTCAGCTTAGTACTCACTTGAAGACTCACAAATTTCCTAGAGATCTTGTAGAGCATAATTGTCATACTACCGAGCCAACGGAGAAACAGGATTCTGAAATTCTTTCCTAGGATTCTGTTTCTAGTGGCATTAACCCATTAAACTCCGATGACAAGATGTCTTGTCATTTGGTCAAATAAAAAAAAATCATAAAACACCAAAATGTTTGATCAAACACCAGAAAAATATGACGTCAGTAGTCCTCGCTTCGCTCGCTCGCGAGCGAAGCGAGGAGGACTGACGTCATATTTTTCTGGTGTTTGATCAAACATTTTGGTGTTTTATGATTTTTTTTATTTATTTATTTTTTTTTTTTTTTATTTGACCAAATGACAAGACATCTTGTCATCGGTGTTTAATGGGTTAATGTTAGTTCAACACATAAATGTAATAATTCACGGGTGAATGCAACTCCCCATGTAGTGATTTACTGTAAAGAGGAACCAGAAGAGATGAGGAACAGACCTAAAAATGTACCGGACTTGGCAGTAGCTACACAGGAGTTAATGGAGGTTAAAGTGGAAGTGCATGATATTGACTAGGACATTAATCTAGTTGAAGAAGGCCAAGTAGTTGTACAATATATAGTTGTATTGTTTTTTTTTGTTTTTTTCATTTTAACTTTCCTTGCCAATTCCAACAGTTTGTTAAGGATTGCCCTGCTAAAGTAACCGTGGAAGTTTCTTTACTCTGATATAAAGCATTGGTTCAGTTTACAAATCCTATTAAAAGAAAAGGGTAATCTTTTTTTCTTTCCTAATGTGGGTCATCTACTTATAGCATGCAATACAGAATCTAATGAGAATGATAAAAAATTGTAATATTAGTTTGGTCTGATTTAAAAATATATATATTTGTGGTTTTGTTACACGAGTCTAATAAAGGTACAAGGTAGTTAAATAATGTTTGGTCTTTTTGTCATATATGAATACTTACCTTTATATTGATGACTTAAACCTTCATCTGGCTAGGAAGCCATCCCTAAATTACAGCACTAATAATGACTATACAACAAAAATGAGGGGGGGGGGGAAGTTAGCACTCCTAAATCCAACAAAGCCCTCCTGAGAAAGGTAGCAAAATTTATCTTTCCTACCCACTTTCTCCCTATATACATACTCAGCAGGAAAATGTTCAAGTTGTTGTTGTCATTCCCTAGACTGTCCGAGCAGTCCCGTCTCCCCAAGGAAGGCCACAGCCGAAACTGGGTTTTCCCACAAATCCTTTATAGAGTGTATGTTGTGTTGTTTGCATGCATGATTGTGTATAATGCAGTCCTCCATTATGTGTTGAATGGTATGGGGTGAAGTGTTACATCCTGGGCAGCTGTTCACAATGCGGTCATCCAGCCTCCTCTGGTAGCTTAGAAGTGCTGGGTGGTGACAGCACTGCAGTCTGGCCAGGTGGATTCTGTCCTTTCATGGGAGAGAGGATTCAGAAGGGTGGATATCAGGGGGTCTGGCATGCAGCAATGTGTTGTCTTTCAATGTGTTAATGGAGCGGTGAGTGATATGATTATGAATATGTTTCCTTGGGCTGGTATTTGGTGGCTGTGGAAGAAGAAAAGAAAGTATCTGTGTGTGATACAGGTCTTTGGGTGTTGTTTTAATGTTTCTTGGTGTGTGTGGGTGTTCTGCTATGTAGTGTAGCGGGTATGATGTGTTTGTGTGCCTCTCATGTCGAGGAGGACTTTTGTTTCATGGTGTAAATGGTCTGTAGGTGTTGTAGTTGTGCAGCCTGTAATTGTTTTTAGGGCTTTGTTTTGTATGATTTGAAGGGTGTTGTGGTGTGTCTCACTGAGATTAGGAGCCCATGCAGGACTCGCATAATTCATCACTGAGTGTATGCATTGTTTGTATATTGTTGTATTAGTTTCTTTGTTTTGTCCAAATGTTGTTCCAATGATTGACTTAATTGCGTTAAGTCTAGGCGTGCATTTGTTTTTTATGTTTGTGATGTGTTGTTTGAAAGACATGGATGTATCGTATGTTACACCAAGAATTTTCGGTGTGTGGTATTAGAGTCTTGTTGATGTAGAGATGAGGTATGTATTTGTGTTCTTTTGTCCAGTTGGTGAGAAGTGTTGCTGTAGATTTGGTTGGAGCTACTTTGAGTCTGTTTGTGATGAACCATGTGTTGAGTGTATCAAGGTATGGCTGGATTATTTCTGCAGCTATGTCTATGTTACGATGTGTGCATGTGATTGTTATGTCATCTGCGTAGGAAGAGATTTATATTCCTGAGGTGTCTGGTGTGGGTATGTCATGCATGTATAGATTAAAGAGCATGGGGGATAGAACAGAGCCCTGTGGTAATCCATTCTTAATGTTTCTGATGTGCGATGATTGCCCATTATATGACACATAAGCATTCCTACCTGCCAGATAATTGGCCAGCCATCTTCTGGTGTTATTGTGCATGTCTGTGTTATATATCTTATTTGTTAGATTGTGGCGGGGGATAGCATCAAAAGCTTTACTAATGTCTAATGTTATAAGAAGTGTTCTGTGGTGGGGCCTATCTGAATTGATGCCATCTAAAATTCTTTGTGTGAGGTTTATCAGAAGAGTGTGGAGTGTAGTGGCCTAAAACCATGTTGTGAGTCAGCAAGGGGAATATGTGGTGTGACAAGTTGAAGTATTAGGGGTTCAATGACTTTAGAGGGGGTGCAGAGAAGTGTGATTGGGTGGTGCGATGTTGGGATTGTTGGGTCTTTGTTTGGTTTTGGAATGATTATTTTACCATGCTTCCAGATGTCGGGTATAGTGTTGTGTGAATAGCTGTAGTTTGCAATGTTTGTGAGTGTGTGTATACCTTGTGGTTCACCAGGTGGGCTCCACCAATTAGGTGGATTTTCAATCTTCATCTGGAGAGTCATCCCCAACAAGATCACCCAAATTACTATACATCGTGACTATACAACAAATATGTGGGGTACATTAGTACTCCCAAATCCAACAAAGCTCATATGAGAAAGGCAGGGAAATTTATCTTCCCTATCCACTTTCTTCCTGTATATACACTCATCAGTAAAATTTTCAAGTCCTCACCAATGGCACCTACCACTAGGTGGACTCTGGCCATTGGGTGGGTTTTATATGCAGTGGTCTGATGGATATGGAAGCTTGTAATTTGCTGGGTAATAACTCACAGCCCCACAGTGGTTAGCATCCTTGGGCCTTTCCACAGATCTCTCTGGGATCTCTCCTTGGACTGTTATTTGTGTTGTACTGGTGTGGGACTGTTTCTATGTCACCAGCATAAAGTGGTAGGAATGCAGTTGCTGATTGTCAGTTCTGGATGTGAGAAAATGTGTAAAAAATATAGTTAAAGTTAATGGAGTTCTGAGACCCGGTCCAGATATTGAGTGTCAGAACCTCGGGCAGGTCTGTTGTCCATATTGCAAGACCACCACAAACAGGTACCTGTCATTGGTCCCACTACCTGGGTAAACAAGGAATGAAAGAGGATCCTGTAAGCTGGCAGGGCCAGCTTAGTTCTGATCCACCAGCTCCAGGCATTTGACTTTCAACCCATAAACTGTGACATATATCATATGATGTAAAGGTTTTTCTTAAACTTAGAAGTCTACATGTCGCTCCCATGTGTCTTAAAATTAAGTTTGCCAACTTGGGGTAAACAAGTCCACACATTCCACCCACCCATGTATCCCTTGTTCTCCCTAGACATCATGGAAGCGGTAGGTCAGTCACCTCTGCATGACCTACAACCACTTCTCATGATGTAAGATGTAAACTTACACAAAAAACATTAATACAAAAAAGGAACAGTGGATGATTAGTGCAATAGTGAAATGATAGAAAAGTTCCCCGTTGCTCACCCATGTATGACTGCTCACTGCCCACTACCTTGAAGTGACAAAATGTGTAACTTTGCTACACCACACCTGAACTAAGACAAATACTTAACTAATATTTGATTTTCCTGTACTTTTCCATGCAATCTTTCATTTTATAACATTAAACCTCTTGTTTTGAGAACTTTATAACTCCAAACAATTGCACACCACTAGCATGCATGACCGATGAAACCTTATTGCACAGTTATCATGTTAAATGAGGGATTGGGAGTGGTTAGGGGAAAAAGATGAATGGTTCACAACAAAGAGACATTCATCAATACAATTTCCCTTTTTGATGCTGGTTAATGTTATGTCACATAGGTGTGGGAATAGGAAAAGAGCCTTCACTAGCATGGAGATTTGTTAGCATATTGGCTTGAGTTTAATCACTTTGGTATGATAACACCTATGTAGACTTTATGAGGCGTGACTGGGTACACAAGGATGCTGACGTTGGTGTCATGATTATATATTTTTTTGTAGTTGTACATGAATTACCCCTGGATTCTGTGAACTGGTTTGATCATATTTTCTGTTTCTATTATTATTCAGAGTAAAAGAGAATTAGTTATACAGCAGTGACTTTATATTTTATAATGCGATGATGCAAATTACATGTGGCAACCGATGCTGCAAGAATTTGAGTCATACTAAAGTGGTTAAGACATGGGCCAATATGCTCAAAGACCTTCACCATGTTGAATGACCTCTATTTGGTAGGCCAAGATTGTGTAATTATGACATGTAATTGTTTTTGTGACAGACAGTTGCTGGTTGTGTAAATATTCAATTGTATAATCATATAATAAGGCATGTTTGTTTATATGATAAAATCATCACTTTTACGATTTCTAATTTTCAAACATGGTGATAAAAAAAATATTTGTTCATACCTATAGACTTTCCTACACAGTTTTGCAAATTGGTGGGTGTAACAATGGTAATTCCCTGTTCAACTCCTTCACTACACTCACCTTATTTTTATGTCATCTGCCATGGTATTGCAATATCAGAGGAAAATTGTATATTTTTCTTCACCTAAGCTGGCCCCACAATTTATATTTGGATGTCTGCTAAATATGACTGTCAGCATTAACTGTTCTTCAAGAGTGGAAAAAAAGGTATCTAAACATTTATAATGCAACTGATGTATTTTCTCTTGTAAAGAATCAGCACAATTGTGTAATCACATTTCAATTTTCTCTTTGAGATGAGTTGCATAAGGATTTCAAAGAAACAACTGGAAGAGGAATTTATAATGAATTATATTCTCATTTAACAAGACTCAGGGAATTGTTGAATATATGATACTGTCAAACTTATTACACAAATATTATTAGATAATGTTTACAAAATATACCTATATCAACTTGTGAATAATATGACCTAGACACATTAAAAAATACAAGATACACATATTCAGAAATGAAAAAAAGTCAGATTTCTCATATTGCACTTTTCTCATAAGGATTTTTGGGATGATATATCAAGGTAATCAAAGGGCATTTGGATACCATATGTATGTTCAGGCTTCTATGGCAGAATTACATGTCCATCATACATTAAGGAGAAATACAATAGTCTTAATTAAAGGGCAGATGAATTTTAATGTAGCTATAAGTAAGGATCAGACATACTCATTAGTAATCATCAGATGATAAGGATCTATACTGTGCCCAACCATGTTTCTTGCACATACAATACATAGCTTAAAAGTGAAAGAAATATATACATACAAAATTACTTGTGTATGCTTAGAGATGTCACAAAAAAATCTTGTACCTTAAAAGACATGACACAAGTGAAATATAGTAAAGAAAATAGAACAACAATGATCAGATGATAAGGATTTATACTGTGGCCAACCATGATTCTTGCACATACAATACATAGCTTAAAAGTGAAAGAAGAAATATCTATATACAAAATTACTTGTGTATGCTTAGAGATGTCACAAAAAAATCTTGTACCTTAAAAGACATGACACAAGTGAAATACAGTAAAGAAAATAGAACAACACCAACAAATGAAGTACTGTACAAATGAGTCACGTGTGTACTCAAAAGGTCCAATCCTATTCCTGAAATCAACTAATGCCCATATTCTACAGATTCTATTGCAATAGCAGAATTTCAAAAAACACATACACACATTCCATTATATAACTGTGAGGCAATGTACATAAGTATACAATGCATATTATGCAGAGGGTTTATAACTGAATCCAAAGTTAAGAGGAGTAACGAGACCTTAAGTGGTTGTTGTGAACTTTAAACATAATGAAAGAATATGTGATAAATGAACTGAAGAACATAGTGCTTATGGTTATAGGAGTTTGAATGTGTTTGAGATGAGGTGTCTGAGAAGTATGATGAGGGTTACTAGGCTAGATAGAGTGAGAAATGAGGAGGTGAGGAGGAGAACAGGGGTGAAAAGGGGGTTGGGAGATAGGGTTGATGAAAGAGAATTAGGATGGTTTGGACACATGGAAAGAATGAGTGAAGAAAGACTAGTAAAAGAGGTATGGAAGGCAGATGTGGAGGGAGTGAACATGAAGGGACGTCCTCGGGTGAGGTGGATGGATGGGGTGAAGGGGGCTTTGGGGAACAGGGGAATGTCTGTTGAGGAAGGACGGGAGAGGACAGAAGACAGGGGTGAATGGAGAATGGTTGTATATGGATGATGTTGTGATGCATGAGGTGGAATGGGTGGGGGGATGGGGGGTGAGGTAGTATGTGTGAGCAAATTTTGACGCAGCCCGAAGGGATTTCTCCCCGTCTTCTCCTTTATGCATGGGGGGATGGAGAGGGGGGGTCGCCGATTTAGTGAAGCAGCCTTGCTGTAGATGTGCTGTGTCTTGCGACACTGCTTCTGACCCAGGGCAGTGGACAAGGTGCAGGGATGACCCGTCATCCAGGAGGTGCTAAGATAAGAGGGAGGGTGGAGGGGTGTGGAGTGTATTCAGGGATGGAATGGGTGGGAATGATTTCATGCCTTTTCCTTTTTGGCTACCTCCCTTGTAGGGGGGAAAAAGCCTTGGTATGTGTATATATGTATATATATATATATATATATATATATATATATATATATATACATATATATATATATATATATATATATATATACAGAAGGCCCTCAATTAACACGGATTCAAATAACACAGATTCAATCACACACGGATTATATTTCAAAACCATCTCAAATGTAGAGAACCGTTTTAAAATTCGCACAGTCGGTCACGCATATGCACACACGTGGCAACATCACAAACATTTGTGGTGACTGCTTTCTATTTTACCATATACAGTCGATCCTCAGATAATGCGGTCATTATGTACTGGGAACTGCTCAAACAAGGGTGTGGGGCAAGGGGATAGCCGTGGATGGCTGCCTGCGGTCACGTGTCAACCTCCGGGTACTGATGCAGGAGGGAGGGAGGGGAGGAGAGGGGGAATAGGGGGTGGTAGGGGGGTAGCCAACAAGCTTTAGCTTGTCGCTTCCACCACCTGCGCCATGCTATCTTGAAATTTTACCGCCCTAACCTGTTGAGGGGCTTTGCTTCCACCACTCGCACCGCGTTATCGGAATTTTACCGTGTTAACGTGTTTGGAGGGGACAACATGGCGGAGCGAATCCACTTCCATGACTTGAGCAAGGTCAGCTGTGAGCATCACTATATTGGCACATTCTAAGATGTTGTCACATACGTAATTTTTATTTTTATTTATGGTTAGTAGCCCATGAGTGCTGAATTCTAAGAGTTGTTTGGGTGTATATTTCATAGAATTTGTGTGATGGTGGTGGTGGCCAGCGACACAGGCATCAGGACAAATCAGCTAACGGGATGAGGGAAGGAAGACGGGAGGGGACCAGGAGGTGGCAGGGGTGTAGCTGATCAACTCGCAGTGCCTCTCAGGCGCAGACTACAGTATATTTACATTGTTTTGTATACTACATAGGATACATAATATCATATTTGTACAATTGCGTTTGCATTATTCTTTTTAGAAATTAATTTGTATGATGTTATAAATGAACTTGTACAGTGGATATTAGCTGTGAGGTAAAGTGTTCTGAAGCTTAGGTCTACATTACCATCCTGCAAGCTGCATAAACTACCTGGGGTACAGTATATACCGGTATCTAACATGGAATGTCAGCACACGCGGATTTGGTCATACATGGTAATTTCAGGAACCTAACCCCCGCGTTGAGGGACTCCTGTATCCTGTATGTATATGTATGTATATATATTATATATGTGTATATATATATATATATATATATATATATATATATATATATATATATATATACATATATATATTTATATATATATACAAACATATATATATATACATATATATATATATATATATATACATACATACATACATATATACATACATATATATATATATATATATATATATATATATATATATATATATATATATATATATATATATAATTACTTAAAAAAAGTATTGCAGAATATGCAATAAACTGCCTCATATTCTTAAAATATAATCACACAAGCACAATAATATATATCAAGAGTGAAAAGGATGCTGATACACCACATAAGCTCTTAATTTACAAAGCTTAATCTTAAGTTGAATGACTGATGAGCTTGGAATTTATGGCTTTTGAAAATGTAATCACATAACATAGATTAATAAAAAATGTACAAGTTAATCACTGCACCTTTAATTACCAGGGGGTATCAGGACAAATCTCAAAGTATGAAAAGGTATTAAAAATTTCTCTGCTAATCAAATTATCAAACTGAATTTTTACCTTTCTTCCATGTTTAATTGCTAACATATTATGATGAACTGATTTCTGAGCAGGTAGTGATGGCTTACTATAGACTTCTCTGAAAGGGGATCTTTCCTCTCCATTTTACAAGGGCTAGGAAACCCGTCACTTAAAGAGGATGAGTAAAGACCACCAACTGACAGGGAAACCCACCAAGTTGAAGAGGATCTAACAAATATGTTGAGTCTATATTTTTTTACACTTACTGCACAAATAAGAAGAAAAAAAAAAAAATCAGCCATATTGTGGCACAGTCTGAATCATGAGGGTCATCCTCCTAGTCATAGGTTCAAGTGCCATACTTCTTTCAGATTCCTAGCAGTGCCACTACCCCAAGAGTCCAAGCACATCAGGTAAAGGTGATGGTTCAGTTGCAGTTATGCACCTCATGCAATACATTCCTCAACCATCATATTGTATGTTTCAATGTTGAATGCTATCTTCACTTGTATCAATATGACCCCTCTCAAATATGAACATTAGCTGTGTTTTTTTTTTAATGTCCAAGCTGTGTGAACTCTGTATTTAAATGTTCAAGATGTGTGGATTGCTGACCACACTCCTTGTGTTCTTGGACTCTAACCTGTATGAATTCTAGTGTGTTGCTTTAAAGTTTCAAATCGGGCAAATGCCTTTCCACACTCCTTACACTCAAATGGCTTTTCTCCAGTATGAACTATTTTATGATTTATTAAATTCCCTGGATGTGTGAATCTCTTTCCACACTCCTTACATTCAAATGGCCTTTCCCCTGTATGAATCCTTCTATGACGTTTTAAAGAACCAAGACATCCAAACTTCTGGTCACACTCCTCGCACTCATATGGCAGATCTCCAGTATGAATTCTTACATGAATTTTCAAAGTTCCTGATTGTGAGAATCTATGTCCACAGTATTTACATAAATATGGCTTCTCACCTGTATGGACTCTAATATGTTCTTTCAATATTCCACGTCGCGAAAATCTTTGTCCACATTCCTTACATTCATACGGCCTCTCCCCAGTATGGACTACGGTATGTTTTTTCAAACTTTCGTTTCGTGCAAATCGCTTCCCACAATCTTCACATTTAAAAGGCCTTTCGCCTGTATGTATCATAATGTGTCTTCTCAAGTTTTCAAGCCGTGTAAATAGCTGCTTACATTCCTTACACTCGTATGTCTCATCTGGACAAACCATGTGCTTTTTTAAGATTTTAGAGTGCATGAGTTGCTGATCATGCTCATTAAACCCACGGTTGCTCATCTTATGAAATATTTTGAATACTGATCAGTGTGGAATTGTATTAGTGTCCATAAATAACTCTTATATGAATAGGGCCTCCCACATATGTAAAATGTTGTGTATGCTATTAGATCACAAAAACTTTTAACTTAGTTTTTACATTTTCTATGCATTTCACCTGAAGAACAGTCATATACATGTACATTCAAGTCTACTAAATCATTACCAAGAGTCCTTAATGATACTTTTGATCTCTCCTTTCTTGACAAATTTTCTCAACTAATCATGTAGGTGGACTCTATTTAGAGACAGAAATGATATACTATCACATCAATTCACTTGGAGTGTTCTTTTCAGTTTTCAGAAGTAGATTTACTAATTATGCACGACTCCCAAATGTAGCACACTTACAGATAAAGTTACTGAATAACTGACAGGTCAGAATTACTTATCAAAGGAAGTTGCTATAAAGCCTCTCACAAGATGATATTATGACAAGTTCTCCATGTTCAACACAATATTATCAGTTTAGCTGCAACAAAAAGAAAAAATTATTTTTTCATTTAGTTGTTTTCTAACAAAGAACAATTGCATTAATTTATCCTCCTTGCATACATGGCAGAGATATCAGTAGTCATAATGTAACCCATGTCATGGGAGGAAAATTATTTGATTAGAGCTTGGACCAGTGACAGAAAACAGGTTAGCATAAAGTGTAAAATCCAAATGGAGGAGTGTTTCTAGTGGAGTTCCCTAGGGCTCGGTTTTGGGTCCCTTATTGTTCATTAAGTACATGAATGACTTAGACAATGGGATTAATAGTGATATTAGGAAGTTTATGGATAATACTAAATAGGACACCTAATTATGTCAGGAGAAGACACTGACATTCTAAAAGGAAGATCTTATAAATTGTTCACATGGTCAGTGAAATGGCAAATGGACTGTAATATCTCAAAGTGCAGTGTGTATGCTTACACAACCCAGAAAGCAGGTATAGCTTACATAACACTTTTCTAGAGGAAATGGAATGCAAGAATTGGGGGTTCTAGTGAGTCATGACCTTATATCCAGGAAACAGGGCATCAGTGTCAGGAAAAGAGCTAACAGAGGATTAGGTTTCATTGCTAGGAAAGTTATGAATAAAAGTGCAAAGTTAGTTATAAAACTCTATCAGGCATTAGTTAGACCCATCCTTGACTATGTGGTACATTTTTGGCCTTTGTCCTATAGAATTGGTATCAATTCACTTGAATCACCACAGAGGAGAATGACCAAAATGATACATGGGCTCAGAAATTTGCCTTATGAGGACATGCTTAGACACCTTTACACTCTGGAAAGACGCAGAGTGCGGGATGATTTAGTAGGTGTTCAAGTGGATCAAAGGATTTGACAAGGGCGATGCAAACAAGGTCATCATATTACGACAATAGGGCAAAACCCACAGTAATGGATTTAAGTTGAACAAATTTAGATTTAACCCATTCAACTCCGATGACAAGATGTCTTGTCATTTGGTCAAATAAAACAAAAAATCATAAAACACCAAAATGTTTGATCAAACACCAGAAAAATATGACGTCAGTCCTCGAGGACTGACGTCATATTTTTCTGGTGTTTGATCAAACATTTTGGTGTTTTATGATTTTTTGTTTTATTTGACCAAATGACAAGACATCTTGTCATCGGAGTTGAATGGGTTAAGAAGATAGGCAAGAACTAGTTTATCAATAAAGTAGACTTTGTAACCATATAGCGAGTGCTGAAACTATCGGTTGTTTTAAGAAAAGGTTAGACAACTTTGTAGATGGGATGACAGGGGGTAATGAACTTGGAACTGCCTATTAAGCCTTATGGTCTCTTTCAGTCTCCTTCATTCTTATGTTCTTATGAGTCTAACCTAACTCAACCCCATGTTGGTATAGGTGATGACAGATTAGGTTAGGTTGGCTGGGTAATTTACTTTCCATTCAAGGGCGTCGGAAATAATTATCCTATAGTTTTATCCATAGGCTTTTAGTACTATTTCTACAAAAACCTTAAATCCAGGAAACGGTGCATTAGTGCCATGAATAGAGCTAACAGAGAATTAGGTTTCATTGCTAGGATGGTTACAAATCAAAGTGCAGGGGTAGTTATCAAACTCTATCTGACATTAGTTAGACCCATCCTTGACTATGCAGCACAGTTTTGGTCTCCGTCCTATAGGATGGATATCACAACACTAGAATTAGTACAGAGGAGAGTGATCAAAATGATACATGGGCTTAGAAATTTACCTAATGAGGACAGGCTTAGACACCTTAATTTACACTCTCTTGAAAGACACAGAGTGCAGGGTGATTTAATAGAGGTGTTTAAGTAGATCAAAGGTGAAGGGTGAAGCAAACAATGTCATCATATTAAGACAACAGGGCAGGACTCTCAGTAATGGATTTCAATTGGGCAAATTTAGATTTAAGAAAGGAATGGGCAAGAACTGGTTTACCAATAGAATAGTCAATGAATGGAATAGACTTAGTAACCATGTGATTGCTGAAACCATTTTTTTTTTTTTTTTCTTTTTTTAAGAAAATGTTAGACAACTTTATGGATGGAGATGACAGGTGGTAATGGATATGGCACTGCCTAGTGTAGGCCATAGGGTCTCTTGCAGTCCCCCTCTTTCTTTTGTTCATCCAATGGGTGTCAATATCTTCCATAGCCAAAATATACCATACCCCTACATACACACCATGTACATAAATCAAAAGAACTTAAACTATCTATGTCTGCACTACTGTTCGAATCCAGAGTGGGGACAATGGATGCAGTTGCCCCCACCCGTGAAATCTAGAGTGTGTTTGAAACTTTGCTGATCATCTTGTAATTTGGCAACAGGAATTGCTCCTCCACTACCCACTACCTTGTGAATTTTCTCAACTTTTTACACAGCCACATAGACTATTATACCAATTCCCTGGCTGTCACTTCCAGAGACTTTAGAAAAACATTTCATCTTCTTGACCACACTGTTGTCATGTCGAAAGATATACAACTAGGGCCCCATCCATCACTGGCAGCATGGTTGACCAACTTCCTCACCAGGTGATAACAGGCTATCAGGTATCACATATCGATATACTCCCACCCCTACCTACTGTCTTCTCCCATCCTTCCTCAACAGACATTTCCCTCTTTCCCAGTGCCCCTTTGGGATATAGAATTAGAAAATTAAACATTCATTTTGTAAATTAAAATGCACCCATTAAATATATGTTTTTCTTGGCAGAAATCAATAAAAAAAAAAAAGGCTAAAGGCAAATACACTACTGAACAAAGGTGCAGCGATAGGTTCAAGGTGCCATATTGTTGTTTGTCCAGTCCCATCAATGTCAGTTTGACGATGACATAGACACTGTACTGGGTGTTCTCCCACTCCAAATGACATCATGCTACATATTTTTAAAATAGTGCTATGGAATCGAGCTTCATATTATCCTTTAAGCTGTGAAACTCCTCTACAACTTGCAGTACAATCGGATGCCAAAATTGGCCATCAACATGATACATCCCTGACGACCCTGATGATTTCTAGAATTATATGTACCACATTACTAAACAAAGGTTAGTTTAAGTTAGACAGATTGATCATACTTTAATTTCTTTTACCTCCACATCTATCAAAAAGATGATGTCTCAAGCAGTCGTCATGGCTCCATTTGTTAATATATCACTTTAAGCAAATTTTTCTGTTATTGATTTCTGCCAAGAAAAGCTAGTATCATGCTGATGTATAATAATTTACAAAATGTATATTCAATTTTCTATTGCTATATCCCATAGGTGTCCACTTTTAAAAATTGACCCTTGAAAACATATGTATATTTGCCCATTCTCAATATATAATCTATTTGAATTAAAAAATACAAAATTTCCTAACCCATCTAATATATTGAGATAAAGGTTTGCAGTGATATTTATTGATTTTATCTTTTTTATATGTTCATGTACTCTGTATACATGTTTATCTTGTGCAACAGTTGAATTTTCACTATGTCATCCATAAGAATACTTTCTAGACAACTTGGAACATTTGAGTGTAGAGTACAAGTATGTCATAATAAACCCCAACAAATTTTGCCAGTTGCCTAATATATTTGACCGCTGACACTAAGTCCGGACAAGAAACATTTAACGCCTTTTTTACTTCTAACAATTTTGTTACAACCAAGTCAAGTGAAAGCGTTAAAACATAAACTATTGCTGTATTAACTGATTAGTGAACTTGATTCCAAAAACAAAATTGACATACTTCTCATAATTCCTATCGATTCGACAAGCCAAATCCAGCAGTGAGGGTGAATGACAGGAAATCAATATGTTTGATATTCTTCTATAGATGGAGCTGTTATCGTTTTGTTTACATTACACAGATTGTGACTGGAATGCAAAAAACCACCGGACGAACGAAATACTAAATTGTTCGTATTTACCTAGTTGTATCTTACGGGAAAGGGAGCTACGCTCGTAGTGTCCCGTGTGTTTGCGTGTATTTACCTAGTTGTATTTTACGGGACGAGAGCTATGCTCGTAGTGACCGGTTTTCGTATCTCTCCACATCCAGTTTATTCTTAAAATCTTGTATGGTTTTGGCACACCGTTTCTCCGTTTAGTTTGTTCCAGAGATCAATCACTCTGTGGGAAGCTATTCTTTTTCAAATCTCATCGGTAACTGTCCTTTAGCTTCTTTTCGTGCCCTTTTGTTTCTCTTCTGTCCCATCATAATAAGTGGTCTCTATAAAGAATTTCCATCCTTTTCATAATTCTGTAAGTGGTCAAAATCGCCTCTTTCTCTTCTCTGTTCCAGTGTTGATAGATGTCATTTTTCCAATCTTTGTTCGTATTTCAAATTTGATAGTGTGAGTGCCCTTTTTGTCGCTGCTCTTTGAATTCTTTCTATTTTTTTTTTTAAAGGTGCCCATAGTGTTGCAGCATACTCTAGTTTAGGTCTTATTAGTGTAACCACTATTTTCTTTACCATTTCTTCATCCATGTAGTTGAAGGCCACTTTCATTTATCTTAAGTTAAAAGTCTCCAAATAATTCATTGACATGTTTATCAGGTGTCAAGTCACTTGAGATAATCACTCCCAGGTCCCTTTCTGAATCGATTTTTTTTTTCTTTTTTTTTTTGCCTCCTTGTTTCCAATTTTATATTGACCCAATATTCTTTTTTTTTCAAATTTCATTATGCTACATTTCTTAATGTTAAAGTTCACTTCACATCTCTGACTCCATTCCCATATTTTGTCCAGGTCTTCTTGTAATGATCTATAACCTTTTTCTGTGCTTACTCTCTTGAGTAATATGTCATCGTCAGCAAAGAAGTTCATGTAACAATTCACTCCCTCATCCATATCGTGTGTGTGTATTCACTTGGTCTTTGGATCACGTGTTGGACTCGTGATCGATAGCTATTTCCCTCCTGGAAGAGAGCTCAGAGCTCGTAGGTCCGATCTATGGGTAATGCTATGACCTTACACACACACACACACCCAACTCCCCGCCCACGAGAGTCAGTGTAACGACCCGAAGCGCAGCGGTACCGAAATAATTTCGGCCCTGGGCAGGATTCGAACCAAGAACTACGGGCCACTATAGTAGCAGTTCAGCGCTCTACCAACTGCGCCACCGAGCCGTGTGTGTGTGTGTGTGTGTGTGTGTGTGTGTGTGTGTGTGTGTGTGTGTGTGTGTGTGTGTGTGTGTGTGTGTGTGTGTGTGTGTGAGAGAGTATTTACCCGGTTTGTTCTTAAAATCGTGTATAGTTCTAGCATTTACTGTTTCTCTGTTCAGTTTGTTCCAGACATTGATCACTCTATGTGGGAAGCTATTTTTTCAGGTCTCTTCTGTAACTGTCCTTCTTTAGTTTCTTTTCGTGTCCTCTTGTTTCTCTTCTGTCCCACTTTAATAGGTCGTCTCTATCGAGAACTTCCATCCCTTTCATAATTCTGAAAATGGTCAACAAATCGCCTCTTTCCCTTCTCTGTTCTAGTGTTGACAACTGTAATTTCTCCAATCTTTGTTCATATGTCAGATTTGGCAGTGTGGGTGCCATTTTTGTCGCTGCTCTTTGGATTCTTTCTAATTTTCTTATGTTCTTTTTGTGCTAGTCGCCCACATTGATACAACATATTCTACTTTCGGTCTTATCAGTGTAACAAATATTCTTTAACCATCTCCTCATCTATGTAATCGAAGGCCACTTTCATTGATCTTAATAAGGTGTAAGTCTCTCCAAATAATTTATTTAGATGTTTGTCAGGTGTCAAGTCACTTGAAATGATTACTACTAGGTCCCTCTTTGAGTTCACTTTTTTTCTTCTCTGTTTCCAATCTTATATTGCCCCGAAACTCTATTTTTACCTTTTCCAAATTACATTATGCTACATTTTTCATGTTGAAGTTCATCTAATATCTCTGGCTCCATTCCCATATTTTATCCAGGTCATCTTGCAGTGATCTGCAATCTTCTTCTGTTCTTACTCTCTTGAGTAATTTGGCATCGTCAGTAAGAAAGTTCATGTAACAATTTACTCCATCCATATCATTTATGTATTTGGCAAACATTAAAGGAGCCAGTACAGAGCCTTGTGGTACGCCCCTTTTCACATCTTCCCATTTTGAATTTTTGTCTCTAAGCACCACTCTCATTTTTCTCACAGTTAAGAAACCCTTCACCTATTTCAACATTTTGCCTTGAATTCCTTTTTTTTTCAATTTTACTTGTTAATTTTCTGTGTGGTACTTTGTCAAATGCTTGCTGCAAATCCAAGAAGATGCAATCTGCCCATCCATCCTTTTCTTGTGTTATCTCAATTACTCTCGAGTAAAATCAGATTAGACTTTTTGTGCACGATCTTCCACTTTTAAAACCAAATTGTTTGGCGTTCATTATTTTGTTATCTTCCAAATGTTTGGTCCATTTGTTCCTGATGACCTTTTCACATATTTTTGCTACTGTGCTTGTGAGGGATACCGGTCTGAAGTTTGTAGGATCTTCCCTATTTCCTCCTTTATATATTGGTACTATGTTTGCATCTTTCCAATCTTGAGGTACCTTTCCTTCTTTGAGTGAGAAGTCAATTATTTTGTGTAGTTTGTCTATCAGTTCATCTATACACTCTTTCAGTATCCAATTTGTAATTCCGTCTGGTCCGTGCGATTTTCTAACATCTAGGCTTTTTATTTGATCTCTTATTTATTTTTGTGTTATATTTATTTCTTTTGTCATGGGTGATCTTTCTTGTTTTCCATCTTCCCAAGATTGTGAGCTCTCAATTGTAAAAACAGACCTGAAATGTCTGATCATAACTTCTGCCATCTCTGTGTCATCTATGTATTCTTTATCTCCTTCACGCAGTTTCACTAATTCATGTTTATCCTTTAGTTTGTCATTTATATATCTGTAAAGAGTTTAGATTGATCCTTACATTTGTCTATGATATCCCTTTCAATTTTTTTATTTCCTGCGTATATTCACATATTCGTTCCTAAGTTTTATATATGTTTGCCATTTAGATGTTTATATATATATATATATATATATATATATATATATATTTCCAGGCTTTGTCTCTCCTGTGTGTGTGTGTGTGTGTGTGTGTGTGTGTGTGTGTGTGTGTGTGTGTGTGTGTGTGTGTGTGTGTGTGTGTGTGTGTGTGTGTGTGTGTGTGTGTGTGTTTATTTACCAAGTTTACCTAATTGTATTTTGCGGGAAGGGGAGCTACGCTCGTAGTGTCCCGCTTTTGTATCTCGCAGTGTCTAGTTTGCTTTTAAACTCATTAATGGTTTTTGCGCACACTATTTCCTTGTCCAGTTTGTTCCAAGTGTCTACCACTCTATGTGGAAAACTGTTTTTCTTCAGATCTCTTCTGTAGCTATGTTTTTTTTTTTCTTTCCATGTCCTCTTGTGCTTCTCCTGTCCCAGTTTAACAAGTCCTCTCTGTCAAGTATTTCTTTGCCTTTCATGATTCTGTAGACGGTCAGTAGGTCACCTCTCTCTCTTCTTTGCTCCAGAGTTGGTAAATCTAGTTTAGCCAATCTCTCCTCATATGACAAGTTTGCGAGTGCAGGTGCCATTTTTGTTGCTGCTCTCTGGATTCTTTCTATTTTCTTTATATTCTTTTTGGTACTGGGTGACCACAATGTCGCCGCATATTCTAGTCTAGGCCTTATCAGTGTGACCAATATTTTTTTTTTTTATAATTTCTTCGTCCAAATATGTAAATGCCACTTTTATTGATCTTAGCAAGTTGTAGGATTCTCCAACAATTTTGTTTATCTGTTTGTCATAGGACAAGTCGTTCGAGATAATTACACCCAAATATTTTTCGGATCTCTTTCTTTACCTCCTTAGTTCCAATTTTATATTGTCCTGATATTCCTTTTTTGCTTTTTCCAGACTCCATTACGCTACACCTCTTAATGTTGAAGTCCACCTCCCATTTCTGACTCCAGTTCCATACTTTATTCAGGTCTTCCTGCAGTGATTCGCAATCCTCTTCAGTTTTTCCTTTCATTGACAGTTTGGCATCGTCAGCAAAGAAGTTCATGTAACACTTCACCTCCTCATCCATGTCATTCACATAAACAGCAAACATTATTGGAGCTAGAACAGATCCTTGCGGTACTCCACTGATCACCTCTTTCCAATCTGAATATTTTTCTCTGAGTACTACTCTCATCTTTCTACCAATCAGGAAGTCCTACATCCATTTTAGTAGGTTCCCTTGTATCTCTCCTATATGTTCGAGTTTCTTTAATAATTGTTTGTGTTGTATTTTGTCAAAAGCTTTTTGTAAGTCCAGGAAGGCACAGTCAGCCCATCCATTCCTTTCTTGCACTATGTTTAATCTTGAGTAGAAACATATTAAGTTTGTGGTACATGATCTTCCTTGTCTGGACCCAAATTGTCTTGGGTTTATTATATTGTTGTCTTCCAGGTGTTTTACCCATCTATTCCTGATTATTTTCTCACAAATTTTGGCTATAGTGCTTGTTAGTGATAGTGGCCTATAGTTAGTTGGTTCTTCCTTGTTTCCTCCTTTATATACTGGTACAATGGTGACATTTTCTAGTGTTTTGGTATTTTCCTTCTTTGAGTGAGCAATTTATTATGTTATGTATTTTGTCCGTTAGTTCTTCTTTGCATTCTTTTAGAATCCAATTTGCAATTCCACCCGGGCCATGTGATTTTCTGACGTCGAGGTGTGATAGGCGAGGTTTGATAGGGGGGAGATCACCTTTCATTACCTTCGTTCCAATATTTTGTTTTCTCTCTAGTGAAGACAGAACTAAAGTGATTTTTCATGATTTCGGCCATTTCTAAATCTTCTGTGTATTTTGTATTTCCTTGGCGTAGTTTCACCATTTCTTGCTTGTTTTTAAGTTTACCATTCACATATCGATAGAATAGTTTGGGTTGGTCTTTGTATTTATCTATAATATCCTTTTCATGGTTCCTTTTTTCCTTCTCACTTTAACATACTCATTTCTATAGTTTATATAAATTTGCCATTTTCCTTTTTTTTTCAATCTTTTCTCCACCTTTTCCAAGCTCTGTCCCTTCTGTCTTTTGCCTCACTGCATCTTGTGTTGAACCAGCATTTAATGTACACTCCCTCTCGCATCTGTCTTGGTACGTGCTTATTTACCCCTTCATTGTAATTATCTATCAAAATATTCCATTTCTCTTCCATTTTTGTCTCTTCCATGTAAAATTTTTCCCATTTTGCATTCTGGAAGAATTTCTTTAGTTTTGCAAAGTCCGGTTTGTTGTACATCAATCTTCCTTTCCTATGCTTTTCAATGTGTGTGTGTGTGTGTGTGTGTGTGTGTGTGTGTGTGTGTGTGTGTGTGTGTGTGTGTATTTACCTAATTTTACCTAGTTGTATTATACAGGAAGGGAGCTATGCTCGTGGTGAATTTTTGTGTGTGCGCGTATACCTAGTTGTATTTTACGGGAAGGGGAGGTATGCTCGTAGTGTCCCGTCTTCATATCTCATTTTATCTAAACTGTTTTTAAATTCATGTATTGTTTTTGCACACACCACTTTCTCATTTAACTTGTTCCAACTGTCTATGTGTGTGTGTGTGTGTGTGTGTGTGTGTGTGTGTGTGTGTGTGTGTGTGTGTGTGTGTGTGTGTGTGTGTGTGTGTGTGTGTGTGTGTATTTTACGGGAAGGGGAGCTATGCTCGTAGAGTCCCGTCTTCATATCTCGTGTGTGTGTGTGTGTGTATTTATCTAGTTGTATTTACCTAGTTGTATTTTACGGGAAGTGGAGCTATGCTCGTGGGGTCCCGTCTTCATATCTCATTTTATCTAAACTATTTTTAAATTCATGTATTGTTTTTGCTCTTTTATAGCTGTCTTTTTTTATTTCATTTCCGTGTCCTCTTGTATTTCTGTCATCCCATTTTATTCTTTGCTCTAGTGTGTGTAGTTCAAGTGTTTCTATGTGTGTGTGTGTGTGTGTGTTTACCAAAGGAATTAAATGTAAAATTTTATATGTATTAGGCATTTTTAAAGAATAGCGCGTACATATTTTGTTGTAATTTAAGAATGAATACCTATAGATTCAGAAGAGAGCATACATATTACTGTTCATACGCGAGTTCTTTTTTCTATCTTTGGTTGTGACTATACACTTATCATAGCATTAAGAATAATATGAGATAAGTGTTTTACATTTTATCATTGTGGCTACCGCAGTAATAGCCTCGTTTGTAAACATAACATGAGAATAACTTTGCGAGAAGCTTTGTTATTGTTTTCATTAGTCGCTTGTCAAAAAGTTGTCAGCAATATATTCCCTGTGTGACGGATGCGCAAATAGCAAAAATGAGTAGCATGCTAGCAAGAAATGCCCCATGAGTGACCACCTAAAATTTTGCTTTATGTGGCCTAGTTATTCATCAGTTCCAATCGCAGCTGCCAAACTCGTACAGAATGAAGGCAGCTTATCAAACGCTCGTTCACTTTACTAGTAAACAGAAAAAGCATTAGATGTTTTGGTGGATTTATTATTCCACCAGGCCAACACGTAGTGCCCGCAAGTGTTTACATTCTCGCATGTCAGGCATGCAATTACCATAGACGAAGTTTCAAATTAATGAACATGTTCCTCAGGCTACTGCAATCATTGGCTACTAGGGTATTATGCTTTATTGGCTGGAATACTCAAAATACAGCGAAAGCCCTGTCTCAGAAATGGAATTCACCATAAACTAAGGTAAAAATAGTTGTGTGTCGTCATTCTGATTCATTGGTAAGATTGCCACAGGGCACAAATTTAATTGTAACTCACTTGAAGTGGCTGTTCTCACTGTGTAACTATAACTTGATAAGCTAACCTCACAATTTTGGTTTGGTAGTAGTTGATGGAGGGGCTTGGGGTGGAATGAGTTAAAGCTACAAAATCTCTGGGTCCAGACAAAAATAAAAATATGATAGTGCTTAAAAAGTGTAAATTTGAAATCTGCAACTGATTAACAGAAACAATAAATCAGTAGACACTGTTTTTGGGCCTGTTGCATTGGGGTAGGCAAATGTTGGTCCTGTTTTCAAAAAGGGAGATAGATTGTCTATATGCAACTACAGGCTAGTCAGTTACAGGTAAAATACTTGACTCAGTAGTAGCTAATAGGTTCAGAGATCAAATTGAGAGACATAATTTGATTCCTGACTCAGAACATTGATTTTCCAAGGCTAAGTAATGTGTAACTAATCTTCTTTTTTACACTAATGTCTTCCAGATAACATTGATAGTTATAATGCTATTTACCTTGACTTTGGCAAATTGTTCTACAAGATGCCCCACCAGAGACTACTAAATAAAGCCAAAGCCTATGGCATAGGAGGAAAGTATTTGAATGAATTAGAGTTTGGATCAGTGACAGAAAACTGGTCTCCACAAACAGTGTAAAATACAAATGGGGGAGTGTCGCTAGTGGAGTTCGAGGGTTTGTTGGCTTTGGGCCCCTTATTGTTCATTATGCATATTAAAAACTTGGACAATGGGATTAGTATTTATACTAATCAATTTGTGGATGAAACTAAAATAGGATGCCTAGTTAGATCAAGAGAAGATGCTGAGATTCTGCAGGAAGAATTTAATAGATTGTTCACATGACTGGTGAAATGGCAAATGGACTTCAATATTTCAAAATGCAACATGTTAAGCATAGGTTTACACAACCCAGAAAGCAGGCTTAACTTGGATAATACTTCTTAGAGAAAAATGAGTGTGAGAGAGACTTTGAAGTTCTAGTGAGTCCTGACCTTAAATGCAAGAAACAGTGCATTGGTGCCAGGAACTGAGCATAAGGTTTCATTACTAGAACAGATATAAATGAAAATGCAGAGGTAGTTTTCAAACCCCACCAGGCATTAGTTAGACCCATCCTTGACTATGTGGTATAGTGTTGGCCTCCATCCTATAGACTGTGTATCAATTCACTAGAATCAGTACAGAGGAGAAATAGACAGGAGTTTGGAGATTGTTAAAGAAAGTGGGAGATAATCCTGTTGATGTTTGGTGATGAGACTGTGCTAGTGGCTGGATCAGCTACATGAGAAAGATTTAGCAAAGGGTAAGGGTGTTTTTTGGGTCTTTATGGATTTGGAAAAGGCTTATGACAGGATAGACAGGAAGGCACTGTGGGAGGTTTTGTAGATATATGGGGTAGGAGGAAAGTTGTTAAGGGCAATCAAGAGTTTTTGTGAAAGTACTAGAGCCTGTGTTAGAATTAGAAATGGAGAGTGATTGGTTTGAGGTAAAGGTGGGACTTGACAAGAGATGTGTCATGTTGCCATGACTGTTCAATGTGTACATGGATGGGGTGGAGTGGGGGTTAAATGCAAGGGTAATGGACAGAAGTTTGGAGATGGTCAAAGAAAATGGGAGATAAGCCAGTTGTTGCTTGCTGATGCCACTGCATTAGTAGCAGGAACAGTGAAGGGATTAAGGGAGTTAGTGATGGAGTTTGGGAAGATGTGTGAGAGGAGAAAGTTGATGATAAATGTGGGTAAAAGTAAGGTGATGAGATGTACAAGGGGGAGCAGATGGCAGAAATTTGGAAGGGAGTATTAAAGGAGAGAGACTGGAGGAAGTGAATAATTTAAGATACTTGGGGACACATGTGGTGGGAAAGGGAGGAGTGGAGTTGGAGGTAGATTGTAGATCGAGAAAAAGCAAGTAAATGCTTTGGGGTATGAAAAAGTGTAATAAGAAATAGACATTTGGGAATGGATGCTAAGAAGAGATTGTATGAAGGGGTGATTGTGCTGACAGCATTGTATGAAGCAGAGTTTAAATGTGTTTGAGATGAAGTGTCTGAGAAGTATGGTAAGGGTTACTAGGCTGGATAGAGAAAGGTGAGGAGAAGAGCATGGGTGGAAAAGGAGCTGGGAGATGGGGTTGATGAAAGAGTATTAGGATGGTTTGGACACATGGAAAGAATGAGTGAAGAAAGATTAGTAAAAAAAAATGTGGAAGACAAAGATGAATGGAGTGAACATGAAGGGGTGACCAAGGATGAGATGGATGGATGGGTTAAAAGAGACATTAAGGAAGAAAGGAATGTCTGTTGAGGAAGGAAGAGAGATGACGGGGTGAGTAGAGAATGGTTGTATATGGATGATCCTGTGATGCATAAAAGGGAGTGGGTGGGGGATAGAGGGTTAGGGAGTTGTTATGTGTGAGTGATATATTGACACAGCCTGAAAGGATTTCGCCCCATCTTCTCTTTTTCTCCATGAGAGGATGGGGAGGGAGGGTTCTGGTTAAATGAAGCAGCCTTTTTGTGGATGTGCTGTGTCTTGCTGTTTTCTTTATAACCCAGGACAATGGGTGAAGTGCAGGGATGACCCATCATCCAGGAGGAGCCAAGAAAAGAGGGAGGGAGGGGTGGTGAATTGGAGTGGAGTAAGTGGAGATGAATTGGGTGGGAATGGAATTATGCCTTTTGATTTTGGCTACCTCCTGTGCAATGGGGAAAAAGCCCTTAGTATATGTATGTATATTGTATACAGGAAAGGAGCAATGCCCATTGGTTCTGATCTCCTATTCCTTTTTTTTTCATACCTAACCTCAAATTCATGAACAGTTCCATCTTTACCTATATCCTTGATTGCCAATTATTATATTTAGATTTTAAGTAATGTATTGTTTGAGTTTAAGCTATACAAACTTAGCTATTCCATGTACCTATGCATCTATATGGAAAATTATTTTTTCACATCCTTTAGACATGTAGTCTTTCTTAATTTGCCCCTGTGACTTCTTAACCCATTAAACTCCGATGACAAGATGTCTTGTCATTTGGTCAAATAAAACAAAAAATCATAAAACACCAAAATGTTTGATCAAACACCAGAAAAATATGACGTCAGTCCTCGAGGACTGACGTCATATTTTTCTGGTGTTTGATCAAACATTTTGGGGTTTTATGATTTTTTGTTTTATTTGACCAAATGACAAGACATCTTGTCATCGGAGTTTAATGGGTTAAAGCCCTCCCATCTTTAATCTGATCTCTTCTGTTAATGCAATCCATCCCCTTTAGTGACCTGAATACTGTAACCATATCACCTAAATCTCTTCCCCCTTTCAAAGTTGGCAGACCCAGTGCTATTAGTGTTTCCTTATTTGGTTTATCTGCTAGGCTGAGGACCAGTCAGGTTGCTGTCTTTTGCATTCTCTCAATCTTGCTTATGTCCTTCATTCTGTGTGGGGACTATACTACTGACACATATTCCAGTCTTGGATAGATTATGGTTTCAATGAGTTTTTTCATCATCTCTTCATCCATATAGTGAAATGCCACTTTAATCTTCTGCAATAGTCCATACGTCTCTCCCACAATCCTACTGATATATCTGTCTGGTAACAGGTTGTCTTTTATCAAGATTCCCAAATCTTTCTATTCTTTTGTTTTTGTAATGGGTTCACTTATCGAGGTATAGTTTAACCCCTTCCATATGATGACGCCTATGTAGGCATCATGAGCCACGAGTGGTTATATGAGGATGCTGGCATTAGCGTCTTAATTACTGTATATTTATTTTGTAGTTGCAGCTGAGTGACCCCCATATTCTGTGAACTGACTTGATCATATTTTCTGTGGTTATTAATATTCAGAGTGGAAGAGAATGAGTAATACAGCTGTAACTTTATATTTTATAATGTGAGTATTGTGATGCATTATCAAAGCATTGTACATCAGGCTGCTGTGGCTGCCTGCAATAATTTGACTTGTGTTGAAGAGGTTAAGGATGATCTTTTGCCACTGTTGCCCATCTCCAGTATTTTGCATTTTTTTGGTAATGAACTTCATTTTCCATTATTGGATCCTTTCAAAAATAATGTCTAGATATATTTGCAGTAGTCTATCATCCTTCTTGTTTTCACTTTTCTCATGTTGGCATAGCATGTTATTCCTTCCATCATGTCATTGACATAGACAAGAAATATTATCAGTGCAAGCACTGAATGTTGTGGAAGTCTTCTCATTACCACTTTTCTTCTTGACATCTTTTACTATTGTCCTCTTGTATATTTTCTTCAAAGAAATTGTTTATCTATTCTAGTAGTTTGCCTCTCAGTCCTCCAACATACTCCAATTTCCACATAAGTCAACTGTGAGTTCTTTGATGTGTGTATAAATATGATATTGATAGAACCAAATATTAAATGAATATAATCATTGACCAATATTAACAGCAGCCAAGTGGTAGTTGGTGAAGACTGTTTGGATACATACATAGTTTGTTTAGATATAAAAGGACTTGAGTATGAAATGGTTTGTGTACACAATCCATAAACCTATTATTACACATTATTATATCATATTTATATATATGCATAAATACATGGAATAGATAAGGTGAAATAGCCTAAGCTCAAGTAATACATGGGTTAAAATCTAAATATGACAATTAGAAATCAAGGATAATTAAGTTGGCACTATACTTGAATTTGAGGCTAAGTGTGATATAAATTGAAGAATAGGAGATGGGACCCAAGTGTTGCACCTATAGATTCCATGAATTTCTTATATATTGCAGAGAATCCAGTGTGACATCTGTGGCACATCTATCTCACAAATCATCTTCAATATCAAGTGATGACCCAGAAAGGAGAGAATCCTTTCTAGTGTGACCTGTGCGATTCTACATTCTCAGAAAAGTCTCGCATCAAAGATCACATTATGACCCACACTGGTGGGAAACCTTTCCAATGTGACCTGTGCAATGCAGCTTTCCCACGGAAGAGTAATCTCAAACGTCACATGGTGACCCACACAGGAGAGAAGCCATTCCAGTGTGACCTATGCAACGCAGCTTTCTCACAAAAAGGTGATCTTAAATGTCATGTCATGACCCACACAGGAGAGAAGCCTTTCCAATGTGAGCTATGCAACGCAGCTTTCCCTCGGAAGAAGGATTTCAAATGTCACATGATGACCCACACAGGAGAGAAGCCATTCCTGTGTGTCATATGCGATACATCTTTCTCACGAAAGGGTCATCTCAAACGTCACAAGATTACCCACACTGGAGAAAAGCCTTTCCAGTGTGACCTTTGTGATGCAGCGTTCTTACAAAAGGGTCATCTCAAAAGTCACATGATGACCCACACAGGAGAGAAGCCTTTTCAGTGTAACCTGTGCATTGTAGGTTTCTCACGGAAGAGTGATCTCAAACGTCATATGATGACCCACACAGGAGAGAAGCCATTCCAGTGTGACCCGTGTGATGTAGCTTTCTCACACAAGCGTGATCTCAAACGTCATGTGATGACCCATGCAGGAGAAAAGCCTTTCCAGTGTGACCGATGCAATTCTGCTTTCTCACAAAAAGGTGTTCTCAAACGTCACATGATGACCCATACAGGAGAAAAGCCTTTCCAATGTGACCTGTGCAATGCAGCTTTTTCTCAAAAAGGTGACCTCAAATGTCACATTATGAGCCACACAGGAGAGAAGCCTTTCCAGTGTGACCTGTGCAATGCAGCTTTCCCACGGAAGGGTGATCTCAAACGTCACATGATGACCCACACAGGAGAGAAACCTTTTCAGTGTGACTTGTGTAATGCAACATTCTCACGAAATGGTGATCTCAAACGTCACATGATGATCCACACAGGAGATAAGCCCTTCCAGTGTAACCTGTGCAATGCAGCTTTCGCAAAGAAATTTAGTCTCAAATGTCACATGATTACCCACACAGGAGAGAAACCTTTTCAGTGTGACCTGTGTGATTGTGCTTTCTTACACAATCGTGATCTCAAACGTCACATGATGACCCACACTGGAGAGAAGCCTTTCCAGTGTGTCCTTTGTGATGCAGCTTTCTCACAAAAGGGTCATCTCAAACGTCACATGATGACCCACACAGGAGAGAAGCCTTTCCAGTGTGACCTGTGTGATTGTGCTTTCTCGGAAAAGCGTGCTCTCAAATATCATATGAGGAACCATACTGCAGAGAAGACACATTAATGTGATCAGTGTAATACAGTTTTCTCACAAAATTGTGATCTCAAACGTCACATGATCATTCACACAAGAGAGATGCTTTTCCAATGTGACCTGTGCGATGCAGCTTACTCATACGAGTTGTATCAGGACAACTACCATCCATGGACTATAACCCCACAACGAGAACTGCCCCCTAGGACAATTACCCCCCCCCCCCAATAACTACCAGAATTAAGAAGTCATTATATATTCGAAAATAGAACATTATGTTAATGTTAAAACTATGTATTTAATTATACAGTAGTAAAGTTCTACATGCACCAGTGGAATAGTTTTTAATGGATGTATTGTAGGACCAGAAATATAAAATCTGTTCATTATCTCAATTTATATTTGTTGAAAACTTTCTAATATAAGCTTGAATGTTATATAGAACCAATGTAATGCCATTTGATCTGTAAAGGAAATTGATAAATTAGATAAGTAAACGAACAGATGAGTATTCCTTACAGGACACGCTGACCTTATCAAATATTGTTTTAATCTGTATTCATGGCCGGATTTAGGTCAGGGACAATAGGGTCGCGGCTCAGGGCCCCGCGCCAGCTGCATTGCAATAATATAAGCACTTTCCTTAGTGTGTGTGTGTGCATCGTGAAACAGAAAACAGGTGATCAGCCGACTGACTGAGCGCCGAGAGTCACTGTGACTAAACAAACTCCGAGGTGGCTGCCGTTTCATGAAAACTGGGACGATCTTTTATGTATTATTTAGTAGTACGATAGGACAAAGTCGTTGGCTTCTCAGGCCCTTTTGAGTACTGAACACAAACTACTCAGGAGTGTTTGTATTCTTGAAGTGATCGAGGACTTTGCAAGAATCAAAGCAAAGAGGAAACTCGAAGTTTTGAGTGTTAAGTGTTTATTGCAGTCAGTTAGGCTAGTTTTGAATTTGCTCAAAGTTGAGGATATGAATCATAATACATTTTTTTTTCTCGCAGTGCTGCTCTTTTAGATCGTGATGTAGTACTTCGGGGAAATAAATTCTCTTTGATAAAAGGCTTGTATTATTACATGCATTGTAAGACTTAGTTTCCTGATTTTCCTGCGTTACTAAATCTAATGACTTAGCGAGTTTGTATAAACATGATTATTAGTATATGGCAAATTTACTAAATGCTAATGGGAGGTGAACGTAACATGGCCCCACACACTTTCGACTCGGCAGAGGTCAGACGCTCTTCGCTCCAGTTCTCTCAACAGCGCCCATCAATCTTCGCCGGCCGGTCGCGGCGAAGATTTTTCTTTGCTGCTGACCTGTCTGGTATAACCTTGATCTCTTCGTTGATGCTGGCAAGCGGGTTTACACCTAAGACAAATACACACGTTTCCCAAGTCACGTAATTCTCTGCTTTCAGAGTTGTGCTTGGAAGAATATAGATACACACTCGCTGGCTCGGCAGAAGTCGGTCGTTGCCCTTCACTCAAGCTCACTCAACGCCCATAATTCTTCGCCGGCCGGTCGTTGGGAATACACGTTCAGCGAAACGTAATTATGAAATCAAGGTTGCCAGTCAAGCAAAATCCAACCCAAAGGGTTTCTTTCACCTCTATAGAACAAAAAATAAAGAAAGAATAGGACCAATTAAAAACGATGAAAATGTCATGATAGAATCGGAAGAAAAAATGAATGAGGAGTTTAACAATTATTTTCTATCGGTGTTTACTAATGAGAGGTTGGATAAAGTACCTGACTGCGATCCGATTTTCAGAGGGGGATGAAGAAAGTAGTCTAACTAATATCAGCATTAGTAAAGAAGAAGTAGTCAAACAGGTTGATAGACTTAAAGCTACAAAATCTCCGGGTCCAGACGAGATTTTTCCAAGAATGCTTAAAGAGTGTAAATTTGAAATCTGCGACCAGTTAACTGAAATATTCAATAAATCGGTAGACACTGGTTCTGTTCCAACTGCTTGGAGGCAGGCAAACGTTGTTCCTGTTTTTAAGAAGGGAGATAGATCGTCTATATGCAACTACAGGCCAATCAGTTTGACATCGGTTATAGGAAAAATGCTTGAATCAATAATAGTAAATAGACTCAGAGAACACATTGAAGGGCATAATTTAATTCGTGATTCACAGCATGGTTTCTCCAAGGGTAAGTCATGTGTGACTAATCTTCTATCCTTTTACACTAAGGTATATAAGGCGTCAGACAACAATGAAAATTACGATGTTATTTACCTTGACTTTAGCAAAGCATTCGACAAAGTGCCACACCAGAGACTACTAAATAAAATCAAAGCCCATGGCATAGGAGGAAAAGTGTTAGAATAGATTAGAGCTTGGATTAGTAACAGAAAACAGCGGGTCACCATAAATGGAATAAAATCTAGGTGGGGCAATGTTACTAGCGGGGTCCCCCAGGGCTCGGTTTTGGGTCCCTTGTTGTTCATTATGTATATAAACGACTTAGACGATGGGTTAAATAGTGATGTTAGTAAGTTTGCGGACGACACTAAAATAGGACGCCTAATTAGGTCAGGAGACGACGCCCAGAGTCTGCAGGATGATCTTAATAAACTGTTAACATGGTCGGTGAAATGGCAAATGAACTTCAATATCTCTAAGTGTAGCGTGTTAAACGTAGGGCTTCACAACCCCAAAAATAGATACAACTTAGATAACACGTTTTTAGAAAAATCTGAGTGCGAGAGGGACTTGGGAGTTCTGGTGTGTCCGGACCTTAAAACCAGGAAGCAGTGCATTAGCGCCAGAAATAAAGCTAACAGCACATTAGGCTTCATTGCTAGGACGGTAACGAATAGAAGTGCAGAGGTAATTATTAAAATCTATCTAGCGATAGTTAGACCCATCCTTGACTATGCGGTACAGTTTTGGTCTCCGTCCTACAGAATGGACATAAATTCATTAGAATCAGTACAGAGAAGAATGACCAAAATGATACAAGGGCTCGGAAATTTGCCTTACGAAGAGAGGCTTAGGCACCTAAACTTACACTCTCTGGAAAGACGCAGAGTGCGGGGTGATCTAATAGAAGTGTTCAAGTGGATCAAAGGCTATAACAAGGGTGATGCAAACAAGGTCATCATAATAAAACAACAGGGCAGGACTCGCAGTAATGGGTATAAACTGGACAAATTTAGATTTAAGAAGGAAATAGGCAAGAATTGGTTTACTAATAGGGTGGTCGATGAATGGAATAAACTTAGTAACCATGTAGTAAGCGCTGAAACTATCAGTTGTTTTAAAAAACGATTAGACAACTTTATGGATGGGGATGACAGGTGGTGATGGATACGGAGCTGCCTAGTGTAGGCCTTATGGTCTTTTGCAGTCTCCTTTCTTATGTTGGGGAGGAGGTGCCGGGCCTCTCCTGTCGATCGTTACGCATACGCCTGGCCTCTTCGCTGACGCTGGCAATCGGGTTTACTCTTTTGACATATACACACGTTTCACGAGTCACGTAATTTTCTGCTTTCAGAGTTGTGGTTGCCTGCCACCCTCGCACTGCCATCAGATCCACTCTCTTGACTACGCTTTGGATATCACCCATTGCCTCGTTAGAGGCCAAACGCCCATTGCTTCACCTGGGGTTAATCAGGAACGATCAAGCCTCACCTGGGGTTAATCAGGAACGATCAAGCCTCACCTGGGGTTAATCAGGAACGATCAAGCCTCACCTGGGGTTAATCAGGAACGATCAAGCCTCACCTGGGGTTAATCAGGAACGATCAAGCCTCACCTGGGGTTAATCAGGAACGATCAAGCCTCACCTGGGGTTAACCCATTAAACTCCGATGACAAGATGTTTGGTCAAATAAGACAAAAAATCATAAAACACCAAAATGTTTGATCAAACACCAGAAAAATATGACGTCAGTCCTCCTCGCTTCGCTCGCTACTGACGTCATATTTTTCTGGTGTTTGATCAAACATTTTGGTGTTTTATGATTTTTTGTTTTATTTGACCAAATGACAAGACATCTTGTCATTGGAGTTTAATGGGTTAATCAGGAACATCACTGCGAAATTCTGAACCTTCTGAATGGCTCATGTAAGCTGACTCAATCCCGGGGACTGGCAGAGAATGGGTCTGACTAGGGTTAGTTACAATCGACGTTTAGTGGACAGTGTTGCGGTTTTGAAGCGCTTTAGCCTTCCCAACACAGATTTAGCTCTCGCTCCTTGTCTGCGGAAGTGTGGGGTTAAGGGTAGGCCAGTATCCAGTGTGCTACCCAGCACACAGGCATGGTCTTTCACTGGGACGTTTGTGTTGTTTATTCTAAGAGGAATGTTCGCGATTGTTCTGTTGGCGTTCTTGCAGCGGAAGTATACACCTTTGTGTTTCGACGCACTGGTCTTCATGCGCCACTGTTGCCCCCACGCGTGTATTTATCTAGTTGTATCTTATAGGAAGGGGAGCTTTGCTCGTGTGTCCCGTCCTTGTATCTCGTAGTGTCCAGTTTGCTCTTAAATTCGTTTACCCCGTCTAGTATCTTTTGCGTTACGTGTAATGCTTCCTGCAGCGTTTTGTGTCTGCTAATGTGATTAGTGTCGTCCGCATACGATAGAGTAAGACCCCGGTTGCGTGGGGGGAACGACTGACCCTTGCAGTACTCCAGCCTTCGGCACTAAAAGTCGGGACGGACAGCCCGGCCACGTTACTCTTATTGTCCTATCGTCCAGGTAACTGCAGGCCAAGGTCGAAGTTGTGGTACGATTTGTACTTAAGGCCTTCATGCCAGACAGTATTGAATGCCTTCTCCACATCTTTACAAACCAAAAGGAGAATGTACAATCTATTATAACAAATTTCTTGACATTCTTTCCTGTTACCTAATGTACAACATCGTCTCATTTCTCAGACATCAAAGCGCACTACTCTATTACAGTGGTCCACTGAGAAATATTATAGGATTGGGTACTGACTGTGTATTTAATTCGTGTGGACCTTACAACTCTTGTGTACACAAAGATAAGAGAGCATTCTCCTCATTGTGTTTTGGTCAAATATATTTGGTACATATGTAATTTGCATGGAAAATATACATTTAGTAATCTGCCTTCTATTCTGATTTGCTTAGTGAAATTGCCAAGTGGTCCAAATCTAGTTAAGCATATTAGGCATTTCTCGTTAGCATGCTACTCACTTTCATCTTTGGTATCCAGATTGAGTAACATGCTACTGACTTGCTGCCAGGAAATGTGGATAATTCGCTGGGAAGGACAATGGCAAGTTTATTCATCCAGTTCAATCCTCAAATGAACCACCATCCATGGGGTTTATATAAAATATAACTAGGATGGAACATGTATTTTGTTGTTTAAACACGTGTTTTTATTGACACTATATTCTCATTAAAAATTAAAAATGCATATGAAATCGGTGTTGATTTTTTTTTCGTTTGATTACCGCAGTCATAGTTTCGTTTACAATTGTAGCCAAGTTGAAAATGCATTGTATCCAAAGATACCTGACTACAATTTCGAAGAGAATGTCTGTCTATGGTTCTAAAAATAAAGCGCTTTCTGAAAGTTCCTTCACTAGGTTGGCATACACACTTTAATAACAACGCCTTGCCAACCATGACGGAAAGCTACAACCTTTTCTTCTGCTTCCTCAGTTTCCGTGGCTTTCGTATGCAACTGACATACTTTTCTCCATTCTTTCAGAGAATGGTACGCGTCTACAAGGTGGCAGGTGAATATTTGGCGTGAAACTTTGTTGTTGTTTTCACCAGTTACGGGAAAAACATTCCCTGTGTGACGGATACTAGAGTTTGCTAGCAAAACAGGCAGCAACAATAAGTAGAATGTTAGCCAGAAACTCACTAGAGTGCTCAAATTAGCCACCATTCCTGGGATTTATATATGAAATATAACTGAAAGTGAGCAAGCATATTGTTTATACAAGAGCTATATTATAACACACCAAAAATGTTTTGTCTTGCCATTATGATTTAAGAGTAAGATTGCCTTGGGCCACAATTTTGTTAGACAAATTCAATTGTAGCTCAATTGAAGTGGCTGTTCTCACTGTATAACTGTAACTCAATAAGCTTATCTCGCCTGTATGCTTTGGTTGGTTGATGGACCAGGAAGGGTGTGGGTAAGTCCAACCTAACCCAACCCCATGTAAGTAGAGGTGGTGACAGATTAAATTGGGTTGGTAGGGCAATTTACTTTTCATTCAAGAGTGTCAGACACCATTATTTTATAGTTTTACCCATAGGCTTTTGGTGCTATTTCTACACAAATAAACTCATGGGAGTGTCTCCTGAAAAATGAGTTTAGCAGTAGAAGTTAATATCAGATTCAGTGAATCTGCTATGAACTTGAATCAAACTATGGAACATTGATATCTTGCATCCTTAAAAAAGGGCTGTGAGGAAGTTTAACATAAAGAAGAAGGTAGGTGATAAGCCTACACCAGGAGGTGCATGGCTGTGGCCAAAGCCATCACTTTTGCCAAATGTGTTTGGACTCTTGGGACAGGTAATCAATAGTTACTGCTAAGAATTGGCCTTGATATCTCACAGGAATGTACCCATAGGGCTACAGAGAGTAGAATGCATAGACCCACACTCCATCCTGTTTTAGCTGCCTTTATGGCCCAAGTGGGAAGACTCAGTTGAAGTATTCATTCTTCCCCCTACCACAGGGGAAGGTAAAATGGAAATATATATTGAATGTGTTATGAGAAACAAGCACCTGGGAATGGATGTCAAAATGAGATGAATGAAGTGGTGATTGTACTGGCAGAATTGTATGAAGAGCTAAGGGGGAAAGGGAGGTGGATGGGAGTGGAATGTGTGTGAGTAGGTGCATGCCTTTGACTTAGCCACCTCCCTTATAAGTGGAGAGTAGTATGTAATTCAAACCAACAACTAGGCAAATGCAAGACCAACTAAAGAGTGTGGGAAGGGTGAACGGTATCCTTTGACATGGTCACCCTCATTTTTGGAGGAAAAAACCTATTGGTATGTAATATTGCCAGCAATTATATCTAGTACACATATTGTACAGTGGCTCATGTTGGAGATTTCATCTGGTAACTTATTGTTCATTATGCATATAAAGAACTTGGACAATGGGATAGATAGTGATGCAAATAAATTTGTGGATGACACTGAGATTCTGGAGGAAGAATTTAATAAATCGTTCACATGGTTGGTAAAAAGGGAAATGGACCTCAATATCTCAAAGTACATGTTAAACATAGGTTTACACAACCTAGAGAGCACACATAGCTTAGATAATACTTTTTAGAGAAAATGGAGTGTGAGAGTGACTTGGGAGTTCTAGTGAGTCCTGACCTTAAATCCAGGAAACAGTGCATTATTGTCAGGAACAGAACTAACAAGAGCATTATGTTTCATTGCTAGGGCAGTTATGAATAAAAGTGTAGAGGTTGTTATCAAACTTTATCAGGCATTAGTTAGACCCATCCTTGACTATGTGGTACAGTTTTGGCCTCCATCCTATAGACTGTGTATCAGTTCACTAGAATCAGTACGGAGGAGAATGACTTCAATGATACATGGACTCAAAAATTTACCTTATGAAGACATGCTTAGACACCTTAAGGAAATGGGGAAGAACTGGTTTACCAATAGTGTAGTCAACAAATGGAATAGCCTTAGTAACCATATTGTGACTGCTGAAACTATTGGTTGTTTTAAGAAAAAGTTAGACAACTTTATGGATGGGGATGACAGGTATTATTGACATGGAACTGACTAGTGTAAGCCTTATGGTCCCTTGCAGTCTCCTTCATTCTTATGTTTTGAGTTTATGCTTTGACTCTGCCACCCACCCTTATTGGACAAAAGGGCTTATTGGTGTATGATATTGGCAACCATTATGACTGGTAGAGTTGAACAGGCAGCTGTGTTTCATTACATTGTAGTGAAACGGTATGAACAAATGAAGGCAAACACCATTATAATAACCAGTTAGTTTGCTATTTTTGGAGTTTCCACTGTGTATTCCTAACTGTATATATTCACTTCTCAAGAAATAGTTCAACCCCTTCCATAAGATGACACCTATGTAGATGTCATGAGACATGATTGTGTATACGAGGATGCTGGCATTGGGGGTCTTGATTGTATTTATCTTGTAGTTGTAGCTGAGTGGCCCCATATTCTGTGAACTGGCTCATATTTTGTGTGGTTATCAATATTCAGAGTGAAAGAGAATGAGTAATACAGCTGTAACTTTATATTTCATAATGTGACTATTGTGATGCATCATTGAATCATCGTACATCAGGCTGCTGATGCTGCCTGTGAGAATTTGATTTGTGTTGAAGAGATTAAGGATGGTCTTTTGCCACGATTGCCCATTTCCAGTACTTTGCATTTTGGTAATGAACTTCATTTTCCATTATTGGATCCTTTCAAAAATAGTGTCTAGATATTTTTGCAATAGTCTATCATCCTTCTTGTTTTTCACTGTTCTCATGCTGGCATAGCATATTGTTCCTTCCATCATGTCATTGACATAGACAAGAAATATTATTGGTGCAAACACTTATCATTGTGGAACTCTTCTCATTACCGCTTTTCATCTTGACATCTTATCTGTTACTATTGTCCTCTTGTATACTTCAAAGAAATAATTAATCTATTCTAGTAGTTTCCCTCTAAGTTCTCCAACATACTCCAATTTCCACTTAAGTCAACTGTGAGTTCTGATGTATGTGTATAAATATGATATTGATATAACCAAATATCAGATAGATATAATAATTCACCAATATTAATAGCAGTCAAGTGGTAGTTGGTGATGAGTAATGTGGATACGTACATAGTTTGTTTAAGTACAAAGGGACTTAACTATGAAATGGTTTGTGTACACAATCCATAATCCTATTATTACACATTATTATACATATGTATATTGATGCATAAATATGTGGAATACATTAGGTGAAATAGCCCAAGGTAAAGTAAAACATGGTTTCAAATTTGAATATGACAATTAGAAATCAAGGAGTATCAAGTTGGCACTGTATCTGAATTTGAGGCTATGATAGAAGAATAGGAGATAAGGCCCAACAAGTGTTGCACCTTTCCTGCATATTATGATTAGATCAATGTAATCAAACAAATACATCTCAGAGATTTAAATGTCAATCTTATAATTACATTTTTTCAGGGTAATTATCAACATCTCTTTGGGAGACCTTTCTTTAAATTTCTTGAATTTCTTTTATATTGCAGAAACTCCAGTGTGACATCTCTGGCACAGCTATCCCACAAGTCATCTTCAATATGAAGTGATGACCCACAAAGGAGAGAATCCTTTCCAGTGTGACCTGTGTGATTCTGCATTCTCAGAAGTCTCACTTCAAATATCACATTATGACCCACACAGGAGAGAAACCTTTCCAATCTGACCTGTGTAATGCAGCATTCTCACAAAAAGGTAACTTTAAATGTCACATGATGAGCCACACAGAAGAGAAGCCATTCCAATGTGAGCTATGCAATGCAGCTTTCCCGTGGAAGAGTGATTTCAGACGTCACATGATGACCCACACAGGAGAGAAGCCTTTCCAGTGTAACCTGTGTGATGCAGCTTTCTCACAGAAAGTTCATCTCAAATGTCACATGATGACCCACACAGGAGAGAAGCCTTTTCAGTGTGACCTGTGCAATACAGCTTTCTTACGCAAGCCTTCTCTTAAACGTCACATGATGAGCCACACAGGAGAGAAGCCTTTCCAATGTGACCTGTGCAATGCAGCTTTCCCAAATACGAGTGAGCTCAGAAGGCACATGATGACCCACACAGGAGAGAAACCTTTTCAGTGTGACCTGTGCAATGCAGCATTTTCACAGAAGTGTGATCTCAGAAACCACTTGGTGACCCAGACAGGAGAGAAACCTTTTCAATGTGACCTGTGTGATGCAGCATTCTCACGAAAGAGTGGTCTCAGACATCACGTGATAACCCACACAGGAGAGAAGCCTTTCCAGTGTGAGCTATGCAATTCTGCTTTCTCAAAAAAATGTTATCTCAAACGTCATGTGATGGCCCATACAGGAGAGAAGCCTTTCCAGTGTGAACTATGCAATTCTACTTTCTCACAAAAATCTGTTCTTAAACGTCACATGATGACCCATACAGGAGAGAAGCCTTTCCAATGTAACCTGTGCAATGCAGCATTCTCACAAAAAGGGTATCTCAAATATCACATGATGACCCACACAGGAGAGAAGCCTTTCCAATGTGACCTGTGTAGTACAGCATTCTCACAAAAATGTGATCTCAATCGTCACATGAAGACCCATACAGGAGAGAAACCTTTCCAGTGTGACCAGTGCACTGCTGCTTTCTCACTAAAAAGTCACCTCAAATGTCACATGATGACCCACACAGGAGAGAAGCCTTTCAACTGTAACGTGTGCAATGCAGCTTTCCCACGGAAGAGTGATCTCAGACATCACATGATGACCCACACAGGAGAGAAGCCTTTCTACTGTAATCTGTGTAATGCAGCTTTCATCCGGAAGAGTGATCTCAGACAGCACATGATGACCCATACAGGAGAGAAGCCTTTTCAGTGTGACCTGTGTGATGCAGCTTTCCCAAAAAAGGGTAATCTCAGAAAGCACATGATGACCCACACAGGAGAGAAACCTTTTCATTGTGACCTGTGTGATACAGCATTCTCACAGAAGAGTTCTCTCAAACGTCACATGATTATCCACACAAGAGAGAAGCCTCTTTAATGTGATCAGTGTAATACAGCTTTCTTACAAAAGGGTGATCTCAAATGATCACTCACACAGGAGATAGGCCTTTCCAACGTGACCTGTGCAATGCAACTTACTCATACGAGTGGTTTCAGGACAACTACCACCCATGAACAATAACTCCACATTACAACTACCCCCCAAAAATGACCAGAATTAAAGTCATTTTATATATGAAAATAGAACATTATATAAATGTTAAAATGGTTTGAAAATAGTTTGTCTAAAGATATAGAAAAACATTATAAGAAAGTTGAAAATATTTTGAAATAGTCTGAAGTTATACAAAAATAAGATGGAAATAATATAAGAATGTGAAAATTGCCATACATTAATTTAAATAGTTTTGAGTGCTAAATCTGGTTTCAATTCAGCCACCCTAGAAAATTTGTCTAAGTTTGGCTTTTATTAGACAAATGAGTATAAATGAATGGCACGGAATGAACATTCAGCAGTGCATGAATAGTGTATTGTGAAAATATCCTAGGAACTCTAAGAATATTCCATCTAGAGACTAGTGCGATGCTTGGCATAAGCAATCCAGGTTTTCCTGTGTTCAAAAAATCAGAATTCGTTTATCAGTGGGACCACTGTTGTTTATATATGTATATATATGTATATATATATATATATATATATATGCCATAAAAACACTAGGAGCATGTGTTCACAAATGTGTAAGTAACCAATAGGAAAAGTAAACTAACGAAGCAGAGCGCTTACATATTCCTTCTTCGTATCTGCACTGAAGATGTAATTATACGAAAGCGCTCTGCTTCGTTAGTTTACTTTTCCTAGTGGTTACGCATATATATATATATGTGTGTATATATATTATGTATATATATATATATATATATATATGTGTATATATAATATATATATATATATATGTATATATATTATATATATATATATATATGTGTATATATATATATATATATATATATATATATAATATATATATATATATACATATATATCATGGTCACCTTGTGTTTTTGTATGCTTGTCTGTTAAAACCAGTTCTTGGGCATTTAGAAGTGGCCGTGAGACAAATATTGTCGCTGACGTCTAATGTTATATTTTAAATAGTAATTGGAGGTTAATTTGCTCCCGCTTCTTGATTAATGGGAGCACAGACCTTAGATATTGTTTGCTGTGCAGTTACTTCATGAAATATACCAACAGCTTCATATCATTGAATATGCACTTTGTTTAGTTTTGCAAATGGCTTTGTTTCTGTGTTCTTCCCACTGAAATGACACAAAATATTTAGCTAATCCTGTAAAAACTGTAAGGATTTTAAGAAAATATTTAACAGCATTGAAAAGTAATTAGGAAAGTAAAAACAAAATGATTTGTTGTAGTCGGGGGTTAACTCCTAAGGGGCCCAGTAGTTGTCCTCTGGAGTAATTTTCTTTGGGGGGTTATTGTCCATGGGGCTGGATGGAGAAATGTCCTATATGAGTGATCTCAAAGATCACATGGTAACACATTGGAAAGAAGCCCTAACAGTGTGACCTATGTGATGCAACTTTCTTACGAAATAGTTTCATCAAACTGCATATGATGACCCATTGGAGAGAAGCAATTCCAGTGAGATCTGTGTGATGCAGCTATCATGAAATAATGGTCACAGATGTCATGTGCTTACACTGAAGAGACACCTTTCCAGAAGATTCATCTCAGACATCATGACTTTACCCACTCTGGAGAGAAGCCTTTTACAATGTGACCTGTGTGATGCAACTTTCTCAATCAAGGATGATCTCAAATGTCCCGTGATAATGACCCCCACACCGGAGAAAGGCCTCTCCAGCAGTGTAACCAGTGATGTAGCGCTCTCTCTCACACAAGGGTCTTCTGAAATAGCATGTGGTGTCACACATGGAGAGAAGCCCTTCTCATGAAGGAAGACCAATGTCAAATGGCATATGATGATCAACACAGGAGAAAAGTCATTCCAGTGTGACTTGTGTGATGCAGCTTTATCGGAAAATGTTTTGAAGTCACATGCGATTTTTTTTTCTTTCTTTTTTTCTTCTTTTTTTTGTGACATTGCATTGCACACTTTTCAATAAATATTGGAGCTATGTGGGAATATAATTGTTAGATTCAAACTTGGACTTATGGCATTCAAGGTGGAAATGAATATGACATTCTCCTTGGACAATATTGTACACATACAGTAAGTGCTAAAATTATGCATCACTTTAAGAAAAAACTGGATGTGGAAAGATACAACAGCAGGTCACTACAAGCATAGCTCTCTTCCTGCAAAATACTAGTTAAATACACACACACACATATATATATATGTATATATATATATATATGTACTTAGCTTTTTTTATTTTCCAACAAGTTCTTTAAACACAGTACTGAATGGAATTATGTATTTAATGATGCAGTGGTGAAGTTCTTCATACACCAGTGGAGTAGCTTTAGTGGATGTATTATAGGGCCAGAAAACATAACATATGTTCATTATCTCAACTTATATTTGTTGAAAACTGATTTAAGCTTTAATGTTATATGTTATAGAACCAGTGGAATGTCATTTGATCTGTACAAAACAAATTAATGAATTAGATATGTAAACAAACAGATGGACAATTGTAACATCATTCATTGATATTGTGAAACTTCACAATAAAGAAAACAAAATTTAAATTCTGTTTTGTTACAATACCTAAACATATTCCTTACAGGCCACACTGATCCTATCAAATGTTTATCTGTACCCATGGCCGGATTTAGGGCAGGGCCAATAGGGCCGCAGCCCAAGGCCCCATGTATTAAGGGGTCCTCCACCAACCCCATTATAATAATATAAGCATTTTTTTTTTTTGTGTGTGTGTGTGTGTATCATGATAAAACTAGTAATCAGCAGACTGCGACTGAGTGCTGAGCAGCACAGTTACTCTAAACAAACTCCGAGGTGGCTGACAGCATGTTTCATGAAAGTGAGAAATATTTTGTGTGAGTGTTAATAATTAGTAGCACATTGGGACAAAGTCATTTGGTTACTCTGGCCTTTTTGAGTGCTAAACACAAACTATTCAGGAGTGTTTGTATTCATGAAGTAATTGAGGACTTTGCAAGAATCAAGGCCATAAGGAAACTGTAAGCTTTTGAGTGTTGTCTACTGCTGTCAATTTAAATTAGGTTAGTTTAGAATTTGCTCAAAGTTGAGGATATAAATCATAACACAATTTATTTTTTCTTCTCAGTGCTGCTCTTTCACTTTGTGATGTAGTACTTTAGGTAAGTAACTTCTCTTTGATAAAGGATTTGTATTATTACATGCATTGTAAAATTTGGTTTCCTGATTTTCCTACATTACTAATCTAATGACTGAGTAGTTGGTGAGTTTGTATAAACATGATTATTAGTATATGGCAAATATACTAATGCTAATGGCAGGTGAACTTAACTGGGCCCCGAATATTTTCAGAGCCAGGGGCCATGCATGTAAGTCCTGCCCTATCTGTATCCCTGACATGAAACACATTAGTATAATGTTCATGTATACATATTCATGTGCTACTGCTTGGTTATTGAGAGAAAACATAAGCACTTTAGAAAGGGACCCTTCTTCCTATAAATCAGTATTTGAAAAATAAAGTGACTTGGTAAAATAAGGAGCATGGATAGTATAGTCCCAACTTCTCGACGTGAAAAATGACCAAGTAATTCTGTCAGTATATCAATAAAAATGAAACCAAGTGAGAGAAAATGCATTTTATTTTCTCATTGTATGAAACACCACAGAACAAAATGCACCACTCTGGTCACTAATGTTGTACAATAATGTCTTCATGGCTCAGTAACCAGAGATCTACAACAAACTTCATTTTCCCTTACTGATGAGTCGACTGATGTCTCAGTTTCAAAGCAACTGTTCTGTTATAGAGAAAGGTGGAAAAACGGAAAAATCTTTAGTTGGAGGTAAACTGGCGGGCGGGTGTTGTTTTATCTTTCTCCTTCCAAGCACAACTCTGAAAGCAGAGAATTACGTGACTTGGGAATTGTGTGTAAATGTCAGAAGTGTAAACCCGCTCGCCAGCGTCAGCGAAGAGGCCAGGGCGTGGGTGCGGGCCGGTCGGCAAGAGAGGCTCCCCAATTCCTCTCTCGCGACCAGCCAGCGAAGAGTTGAGGGCTCTGAATTAGAGTTGAATTGTGGGCCTTTGCTAAGCGAGCAAGCAAGTGTGTGCGTATCTCTTTTCTTCCAAACACAACTCTGAAAACAGAATTACGTGACCTGGGACATGTATGTATTTGTCTTTGGTGTAAACCCGCCTGCCGACGTCAACGAAGATGTCGGCCTGTGCTGGACCGGCAACAGCAAAGGAGAAAAGTCTCCTCGCCGCCACCGGCCGGCGAAGATTCCTGGGCGCTTGTTGAGTCAGTTGGAGTGGAGAGCGACGTTCGACCTGTGCGATTGCTGTGTTGGTTATGTGTTTGGCGTGCAGTCTAGGTGTCTAATGTAAAGTTTGTGTCGGTTGAGTGGACGGATGTTGGCATATCGGTGTAGGGACTCGTCGGTTTTGAAGTCGCTCCATCGCGACCCCGTGATGAACGTGACTGCGGCATTCTGAACCTTGTGGTTAATGCGACATGCAAGCTGACTCAATCCCGGGGACTGGCAGAGAATGGGTCTGACTAGGGTTAGTTACAATCGACGTTTAGTGGACAGTGTTGCGGTTTTGAAGCGCTTTAGCCTTCCCAACACAGCTCTAGCTCTCACTCCTTGTCTGCGGAAGTGTGGGGTCAAGGTAAGGTCACTGTCAAGTGAGCTACCCAGCACATAGGTATGGTCTTTCACTGGGACGTTTGTGTTGTTTGTTTTAAGAGAAATGTTAGCGATTGTTCTGTTGGCGTTCCTGCAGCGGAAGTATACAGCTTTGCCCCCACGCGTGTATTTATCTAGTTGTATCTTATAGGAAGGGGAGCTTTGCTCGTGTGTCCCGCACCTTGTATCTCGTAGTGTCCAGTTTGCTCTTAAATTCGTGTACCCCGTCTAGTATCTTTTGCGTTAAGTGTAATGCTTCCTGCAGCGTTTTGTGCCTGCTAATGTGATTAGTGTCGTCCGTATACAAGAGTAAGAGCCCGGTTATGTGGGTAAGCCGGCTCTGGCAGGTTATTGTAAATAGATTGTACAGAGTGGGGGCAGGGACTGACCCTTGCGGTACTCCAGCCTTCGGCACTAAAAGTCGGGACATACAGCCCCGCCACTTTATTCTTATTGTCCTGTCGTCTAGGTAGCTGCAGGCTAAAGTCGAAGTTGTGATACAATTTGTACTTAAGACCTTCATACCAAACAGTATTGAATGCCTTCTCCACATCCTTACAAACCAAAAGGAGAATGTACAATCTGTTGTAACAAATTTATTGACACTACATCCTGTTACCTAATGTACAACATCGTCTCATTTCTCAGACATCAAAGCGCACTACTCTGTTACAGTGATCCACTTAGAAATATTGTAGGATTGGGTACTGACTGTATTTAATTCGTGTGGACTTTACAACTCTTGTGTACACAAAAATAAGAGAGCATTCTCCTCATTGTGTTTTAGTCAAATATATCTGGTACATACATAATTTGTACCAGATATATTTAGTAATCTGCCGTCTATTCTGTTTTGCTTGGTGAAATTGCAAAGTGGTCCAAATCTAGTTAAGCATATTAGGCATTTCTCGTTAGCATGCTACTCGCTTTGATCTCTTGTATCCAGAGTAACATGCTACTGACTTGCTGCCAGGAAATGTGGATAATTCACTGGGAAGGACAATGGCAAGTTTATTCATCCATTTCAATCCTCAAATGAACCACCATCCATGGGGTTTATATAAAATATAACTAGGATGGAACATGTATTTTGTTGTTTAAACACGTGTTTTTATTGACACTATATTCTCATTGAAAATTAAAAATGCATATGAAATCGGTGTTGATTTTTTTTCGTTTGATTACCGCAGTCATAGTTTCGTTTACAATTGTAGCCAAGTTGAAAATGCATTGTATCCAAAGATACCTGACTACAATTTCGAAGAGAATGTCTGTCTATGGTTCTAAAAATAAAGCGCTTTCTGAAAGTTCCTTCACTAGGTTGGCATACACACTTTGATAACAACTCCTTGCCAAACATGACGGAAAGCTACAACCTTTTCTTCTGCTTCCTCAGTTTCCGTAGCTTTCGTAGGCAACTGACATACTTTTCTCCAGTCTTCCAGAGAATGGTACGCGTCTACAAGGTGGCAGGTGAATATTTGGCGTAAACCTTTGTTATTGTTTTCGCCAGTCACGGGAAAAACATACCCTGTGTGACGGATACTAGAGTTTGCTAGCAAAACAGGTAGCAAAAATCAGTAGAATGTTAGCCAGAAACTCACTAGAGTTCTCAAATTAGCCACCATTCCTGGGATTTATATATGAAATATAACTGAAAGTGAGCAAGCATATTGTTTATACAAGTAACAAGAGCTATATTATAACACACCAAAAATGTTTTGTCTTGCCATTATGATTTGAGAGTAAGATTGCCTTGGGGCACAACTTTGATAGACAAATTTAATTGTAGCTCAATTGAAGTGGCTGTTCTCACTATAACTGTAACTCAATAAGCTTATCTCGCCAGTATGCTTTGGTAGTGGTTGATGGAGGGGCCAGGAAGGGGGTGGGTGAGTCTAACCTAACCCAACCCCATGTAAGTAGAGGTGGTGACAGATTGAATTGGGTTGGTAGGGCAATTTACTTTTCATTCAAGAGTGTCAGACATCATTATTTTATAGGTTAATCCATAGGCTTTTGGTGCTATTTCTACACAAATAAACTCATGGGAGTGTCTCCTGAAAAATGAGTTTAGCAGCAGAAGTTAATATCAGATTCAGTGAATCTGCTATGAACTTGAATCAAACTATGGAACATTGATACCTTGCATCCTTAAAAAAGGGCTGTGAGGAAGTTTAACATAAAGAAGAAGGTAGGTGATAAGCCTACACCAGGAGGTGCATGGCTGTGGCCAAAGCCATCACTTTTGCCAAATGTGTTTGGACTCTTGGGACAGGTAATCAATAGTTACTGCTAAGAATTGGCCTTGATATCTCACAGGAATGTACCCATAGGACTACAGAGAGTAGGATGCATAGACCCACACTCCATTCTGTTTTAGCTGCCTTTATGGCCCAATTGGGAAGACTCAGTGGAAGTATTCTTTCTTCCCCCTACCACAAGGGAAGGTAAAAATGGAAATATATACTCAATGAATCTGCCACCTTTTCCATGTACACTTGGACTGTCATGGTAGGTAATTAAAAGTTACTGCTTGAAACTGGGAAGAAGTATGGAGTTTGAAGCCAGAACTAGGCAAATGCAAAACGAAAGGCTATGGGAAGGGTGAAAAATATGCTTTGACTCTGCCACCCACCCTTATTGGACAAAAGGGCTTATTGATGTGTAATGTTGCCAGCAATTGTGACTGGTAGAGTTGAACTGGCAGCTGTGTTTCATTTCATTGTAGTGAAATGGTATGAACAGATGAAGGCAAACACCATTATAATAATCGGTTAATTTGCTATTTTTGGAGTTTCCACTGTGTATTCCTAACTGTATATATTCACTTCTCAAGGAATAGTTCAACCCCTTCCATAAGATGACACCTATGTAGATGTCATGAGACATGATTGTGTATACGAGGATGCTGGCATTGGGGTCTTGATTGTATTTATCTTGTAGTTGTAGCTGAGTGGCCCCATATTCTGTGAACTGGCTTAATCATATTTTGTGTGGTTATTAATATTCAGAGTGAAAGAGAATGAGTAATAGAGCTGAAACTTTATATTTCATAATGTGACTATTGTGATGCATCATCAAATTATCGTACATCAGGTTGCTGATGCTGCCTGTGATAATTTGACTTGTATTGGAGAGATTAAGGATGGTCTTTTGCCACTATTGCCCATTTCCAGTACTTTGCATTTTGGTAATGAACTTCATTTTCCATTATTGGATCCTTTCAAAAATAGTGTCTAGATATTTTTGCAATAGTCTATCATCCTTCTTGTTTTTCACTGTTCTCATGCTGGCATAGCATATCATTCCTTCCATCATGTCATTGACATAGACAAGAAATATTATTGGTGCAAACACTTATCATTGTGGAACTCTTCTCATTACCACTTTTCATCTTGACATCTTATATTTTACTATTGTCCTCTCGTACATTTCCTTCAAAGAAATCATTAATCTATTCTAGTAATTTGCCTCTCAGTCGTACAACATACTCCAATTTCCACATGAGTCAACTGTGAGTTCTGATGTATGTGTATAAATATGATATTGATATAACCAAATATTAGATAAATATAATCATTCACCAATATCAATAGCAGTCAAGTGGTAGTTGGTGATGAGTAATGTGGATACGTACATAGTTTGTTTAAGTACAAAGGGACTTAACTATGAAAGGGTTTGTGTACACAATCCATAATCCTATTATTACACATTATTATACATATATTGATGCATAAATATGTGGAATACATTAGGTGAAATAGCCCAAGGTAAAGTAATACACGGGTTCAAATCTGAATATGACAATTAGAAATCAAGGATTATCAAGTTGGCACTGTACTTGAATTTGAGGCTAAATGTGATAGAAATAGAAGAATGGGAGATAGGACCCAACAGGTGTTGCACCTTTCCTGCATATTATGATTAGATCAATGTAATCAAACAAATACATCTCAGAGATTTAGATGTCAATCTTATAATTACATTTTTTCAGGGTAGTTATCAACATTTCTTTGGGAGACCTTCCTTTAAATTTCTCGAATTTCTTTTATATTGCAGAAACTCCATTGTGACATCTCTGGCACAGCTATCCCACAAGTCATCTTCAATATGAAGTGATGACCCACAAATGAGAGAATCCTTTCCAGTGTGACCTGTGTGATTGTGCATTCTCAGAAGTCTCACTTCAAATATCACATTATGACCCACACAGGAGAGAAGCCTTTCCAATGTGAGCTATGCAATGCAGTTTTCCCATGGAAGAGTGATTTCAGACGTCACATGATGACCCACACAGGAGAGAAGCCTTTCCAGTGTAACCTGTGTGATGCAGCTTTCTCACAGAAAGTTCATCTCAAATGTCACATGATGACCCACACAGGAGAGAAGCCTTTTCAGTGTGACCTGTGCGATACAGCTTTCTTACACAAGCCTTCTCTCAAACGTCACATGATGGCCCACACAGGAGAGAAGCCTTTCCAATGTGACCTGTGCAATGCAGCTTTCCCAAATACGAGTGAGCTCAGAAGGCACATGATGACCCACACAGGAGAGAAGCCTTTTCAGTGTGACCTGTGCAATGCAGCATTTTCACAGAAGTGTGATCTCAGAAACCACTTGGTGACCCACACAGGAGAGAAACCTTTTCAATGTGACCTGTGTGATGCAGCATTCTCACGAAAGAGTGGTCTCAGACATCATGTGATAACCCACACAGGAGAGAAGCCTTTCCAGTGTGAGCTATGCAATTCTGCTTTCTCAAAAAAATGTTATCTCAAACGTCATGTGATGGCCCATACAGGAGAGAAGCCTTTCCAGTGTGAACTATGCAATTCTGCTTTCTCACAAAAATCTGTTCTTAAATGTCACATGATGACCCATACAGGAGAAAAGCCTTTCCAATGTGACGTGTGCAATGTAGCATTCACACAAAAAGGGTATCTCAAATGTCACATGATGACCCACACAGGAGAGAAGCCTTTCCAATGTGACCTGTGTAGTACAGCATTCTCACAAAAATGTGATCTCAATCGTCACATGAAGACCCATACAGGAGAGAAGCCTTTCCAGTGTGATCAGTGCGTTGCTGCTTTCTCACTAAAAAGTCACCTCAAATGTCACATGATGACCCACACAGGAGAGAAGCCTTTCAACTGTAACGTGTGCAATGCAGCTTTCCCACGGAAGAGTGATCTCAGACATCACATGATGACCCACACAGGAGAGAAGCCTTTCAACTGTAACCTGTGTAATGCAGCTTTCATCCGGAAGAGTGATCTCAGACAGCACATGATGACCCACACAGGAGAGAAGCCTTTTCAGTGTGACCTGTGTGATGCAGCTTTCCCACAAAAGGGTAATCTCAGGAAGCACATGATGACCCACACAGGAGAGAAACCTTTTCATTGTGACCTGTGCGATACAGCATTCTCACAGAAGAGTTCTCTCAAACGTCACATGATTATCCACACAAGAGAGAAGCCTCTTTAATGTGATCGGTGTAATACAGCTTTCTCACAAAAGGGTGATCTTAAATGATCACTCACACAGGAGATAGGCCTTTCCAACGTGACCTGTGCAATGCAACTTACTCATATGAGTGGTATCAGGACAACTACCACCCATGAACAATAACTCCACATTACAACTACCCCCCAAAAATGACCAGAATTAAAGTCATTTTATATATGAAAATAGAACATTATATAAATGTTAAAATGGTTTGAAAATAGTTTGTCTGAAGATATAGAAAAACATGATAAAAGAGTTGAAAATATTTTGAAATAGTCTGAAGTTATACAAAAATAAGATGGAAATAATATAAGAATGTGAAAACTGCCATACATTAATTCAAATAGTTTTGGGTGCTAAATCTTGTTTCAATTATTTCAGCCACCCTAGAAAATTTGTCTAAGCTTGGGTTTTATTAGACAAATGAGCATAAATTAATGGCACGGAATGAACATTCAGCAATGCATGAATAGTGTATTGTGAAAATATCCTAGGAACTCTAAGAATGTTCCATCTAGAGACTAGTGCAATGCTCTCTTCTTTGCTCTAGTGTCTGTAGTTCAAGTTTTGCTAGTCTCCCTTCATATGATAGTTTTGAGAGTGTTGGTGCCAATTTTGTAACTGCTCTTTGTATTCTTTCAAGTTTTAATTTTTTTTTTATACATTTTATTGTATTTGGTGACCATATCGTTGCTGCATATTCCAATCTTGGTCTTATCAGAGTGATTAGAATTTTCTTCACCATTTCTTCATCCAGGTATGTAAATGCCACTTTCATTGTTCTTATTTAATTATAAGTTTCTCCAAAAATCTTATTTATATGTTTCTCAGGTGACATATTATTCATAACAATGACTCCCAGGTCCTTCTCATTTTCTACTTTTTTATTCCTTCTCCCAATTTATATGATCCTGTTATTGTTTTTGCTTTTTCCAAATTCCATTATACTACACTTTTCTGTTTGTGCTTGCGTGCGTGCATGTATGTGTCTGTGTTCGCATGTACGTGCGTGTGTCTGTCTTCGTATTTGTGTGTAAATGCACGCGCATTCACAACATACACTGGTTGTCTAACACGTGTCTACGTGTGCGTGTCTACACGTGTGTAAGCGTGTATATGTCTATTTTTGATCTCCCAAACCACCACCTCCAGTAACAACAAGAACCTCATAAGAGAAATTAAGATAAGACAAGCGCAGTCATTATCAGACTTATTAGTTGTGTTCCAAACGAAAGAAACATTACACTTCAACAGGTTAGGACGGTAAAATTTCACGATAGCACGGCGCAGGTGGTGGAAGCGACAAGCTAAAGCTTGTTGGCTACCCCCCTACCACCCCCTACTCCCCCTCTCCTCCCCTCCCTCCCTCCTGCATCAGTACCCGGAGGTTGACACGTAACCGCAGGCAGCCACCCACGGCTATCCCCTCGCCCCACACCCTTGTTTGAGCAGTTCCCAGTGTACATAATGACCGCGTTATATGAGGATCGACTGTATATGGTAAAATAGAAAGCAGTCACCACAAATGTTTGCGATGTTGCCGCGTGTGTGCGTATGCGTGGCCGACTCGGCGCGAATTTTAAAACGGTTCTCTACATTTGAGATGGTTTTGAAATAAAATCCGCGTATGATCGAATCCGTGTTATTCGAATCCGCGTTATTTGAGGGACTCCTGTATATACATATATATACATATATATATGTATATACATATATATACATACATATATATATGTATATATATATATTATATATATATATATATACACATATATATATGTGTGTGTGTGGCTTTTTTGTTTTCCATCAAGTTGTTTAAACACAGTACTGGATGAAATTGTTATGTATTTAATGATGCAGTGGTGAAGTTCTTCATACACCAGTGGAATAGCTTTAGTGGATGTATTATAGGACCAGAAAATATAAAATATGTTCATTATCTCAACTTATATTTGTTGAAAACTGATTTAAGCTTTAATATGATATGTTATAGAACTAATGGAATGCCATTTTATCTATACAAAACAAATTAATGAATTAGATAAACAAACAGATGGGCAATTGTAACATCATTAATTAATATTGTGAAACTTCACAATAAAGAAAACAAAATTTAAATACTGTTTTGTTACAATACCTAAACGTATTCCTTACAGGCCATACTGATCCTATCAAATGTTTTAATCTGTACCCATGGCCGGATTTAGGGCAGGGCCAATAGGGCCGCAGCCCAAGGCCCCATGCATTAAGGGTCCTGCACCAACTCCATTACAATAATATAAGCATTTTTTTTTGTGTGTGTGTGTGTCATGATAAAGAAAACTAGTAATCAGCAGATTGCGACTGAGTGCTGAGCAGCACAGTTACTCTAAACAAACTCCGAGGTGGCTGACAGCATGTTTCATGAAAACTGGGACGATATTTTGTGTGAGTGCTAATAATTAGTAGCACATTGGGACAAAGTCATTTGGTTTCTGCGGCCCTTTTGAGTACTGAACACAAACTACTCAGGAGTGTTTGTATTCATGAGGTGATTGAGGACTTTGCAAAAATCAAAGCCAGGAGGGAACTGTTAGCTTTTGAGTGTTGTCTACTGCAGTCAATTTAAATTAGGTTAGTTTAGAATTTGCTCAGTGCTGCTCTTTTTCACATTGTGATGTAGTAATTCAAGTAACTTTTCTTTGATAAAGGACTTGTATTATTATATGCATTGTAAAACTTGGTTTCTTGATTTTCCTTTGTTATTACATCTAATGAGTGAGTTTGTATAAACATGATTATTAGTATATGGCAAGTTTACTAAATGCTAATGGGAGGTGAACCTGACAGGGCCCCACACACTTTCAGGGCCAGGGGCCTTGCATCATGTAAATCCAGCCCTGTATGTATCCATGGCATGAAACACATTAGTATAATGTTCATGCATGTGCTACTGCTTGGTTACTGAGAGAGAACATAAATACTTAAGGGACCCTTCTTTCTGTTAGTATATGAAGAAGAAAAAAAAATACCGTGACTTGGTAATATAACAAGCATAGATAGTATAATGTCAACTTCTCGACGTGAAAAATGACCAAGGAATTCTATTGGTATTAATGAATAAAAAATCAACATGTCTGTTTTTGGCAAAATGATCTAACCGGTGATTTAGTAAAAGTCCACGAGAACCTGATTGGCTGAGAGTGGTGAGGTCACGGCAACAGGGACAACTGATTGGCAGAGTAGTGGCGTCATGGTAACAGGGACGACTGATTGGCCGAGAACGCTGACGTCACGGCAACGGAGACGATTGATTGGCCGTGAGCGAAGCGAGCAGCACCGCATGTCAAGCGACCATGGCGAAGCCATGACGGCGAAGTCGGCGCTTGTATTCAATAGAAATAAAACCAATTGAGAGAATATGATTTTATTTTTTCATTGTATCTGAAACACCACAGAACAAAATGCACCACTATGGTCACTAATGTTGTACAATAATGTTTTCATAGCTCAAAAATCAGAGACCTGCAACAGACTTCATTTTCCTTTACTGATGAGTCGACTGGTGTCTCAGTTATAAAGTACCTGTGCATATTATCTGTCAGATATTTCAAGAATGAGCTATGGACTACCTGGAAGAGACCACTCGCTCGCGCGGGATCGGTAGTTGCAGGAGGGATGAGATGTCTGTATAAAAATGAAAATATAGTTGTGTATGAAAGAGGGTTATTGCTACCGGGCGATTCTTGGGGATATTTCGTCCATGCAGTCGTGATATCCAAAGTGAGTAGCATGGTACTGACTCCTGCTACCAGGAAATGTGGATAATTCGCTGGGAAGGACAATGACAAGTTTGTTTATCCATTTCAATGCTCAAATGAACCACCATCCGTGGGGTTTATACAAAATATAACTAGAATGGAACATGCATTTTGTTGTTTAACCACGTGTTTTATTGACACTATATACTCATTAAAAATTAAAGTATATATGAAATCTGTGCTCATTTTCTTCGTTTGACTACCGCATAGTTTCGTTTACAAATAGAGCCAAGTTGAAAATCCATTGTACCCAAAGATACCGGACTTCAACTTCGAAGACAATGTCTGTCTGTGGTTCTAAAAATAAAGCGCTTTCTGAAAGTGCCTTCACTAGGTTGGCATACACACTTTAATGACAACGCCTTGCCAACCATGACCGAAGCTACAACCTTTTCTTCGGCTTCTTCAGTTTCGTAGCTTTCGTATGTGTATTAGCAACTGAGATATTTTTATCCAGTCTTTCAGAGAATGGTACGCGTCTACAAGGTGGCAGTTGAATATTTGGCGTGAAAAATTATTATTGTTTTCGCCAGTCACGGGAAAAACATACCCTATGTGACGGATACTAGAGTTTGCTAGCAAAAAAGGTAACAAAAGTGAGTAGAATGTTAGCCAGAAGCTCACTAGTGCTCAAATTAGCCACCATTCCTGGGGTTTACATATGAAATATAAATGAAAGTGAGCATGATTATTGTTTATACAAGAGCTGTATTATAATACACCAAAAAAGTTTTGTCTTGCCATTATCATAGATTTAAGAGTAAGATTGCGTTGGGGCACAATATTGTTAAACAAATTTAATTGTAGCTCAATTGAAGTGGCTGTTCTGACTGTATAACTATAACTCGATAGGCTTATCTCGCCTGTGTGTTTTGGTAGTGGTTGATGGAGGGGCCAGGAAGGGGGTGGGTGAGTCTAACCTAACCCAACCTCATGTAAGTAGAGGTGGTGACAGATTAAATTGTGTTGGTCGAGCAATTTACTTTTCATTCAAGAGTGGTAGACATCATTATTTTATAGTTTAATCCATAGGCTTTTGGTGCTATTTCTACAAAAATAAACTCATGGGAGTGTCTCCTGAAAAATGAGTTTAGCAGCAGAAGTCAATATCCGATTCAGTGAATCTGCTATGAACTTGAATCAAACTATGGAACATTGATATCTTGCATCCTTCAAAGCCATCACTTTTGCCATATGATTTTGGACTCTTGGGGCGGCAGGTAATCAATAGTTACTGCTAAGAATTGGCCTTGATATCTCACAGGAATGTACTCATAGTGCTACAGAGAGTAGGATGCATAGACCCACACTCCATCCTGTTTTAGCTGCCTTTATGGCCCAATTGGGAAGACTCAGTGGAAGTATTCATTCTTCCCCCTACCACAGGGGAATGTAAAAATGGAAATATATACTCAATGTGTTATGAGAAATAGGCACCTGGGAATGGATGCCAAAAGGAGATGAATGAAGTGGTGATTGTACTGGCAGCATTGTATGAAGAGCTAAGGGGGAAAGGGAGGTGGATGGGAGTGGAATGAGTGTGAGTAGGTGCATGCCTTTGACTTAGCCACCTCCCTTGTAAGTGGAGAGTAGTATGTAATTCAAACCAACAACTAGGCAAATGCAGTTCCAACAAAAGACTGTGGAATGGATGAAAGGTATGCTTTGACACTGCCAACCCCATTTCAGGAGGAAAAACCTATTTGTATATGATATTGCCAGCAATTATATTGGATAGTGGCTTGTGTCAGAAATTTTATCTGGTAACTATGTTTACACTGTAGTGAAATAGTACAAATGGGTCAAATCAAATACTATTATAATGAGCACTTTACCATTTATGGGGTTTCCACTATATGAAGGGAAAAGGGGTCAAGTGTGAGTGTAGTAGTTTTAGAGGGATGAGTATGTTGAGTGTAGTTGGAAGGCTTATAGGAGGGTCTTAATTGAGGGAATAAGAGAAACAGGGGTAGTAATTGGTAAGGAACAGTGTGGGTTTAGGAAAGGGGTTGTGTGGGTCAGATAAGACATGTGAGAAAGCTTTAGTAAAATGTAAGGATGTTCTTTGGACCATTATATATTTGGAAAAGGTTTATGACAGGGTAGATTGGAAGGGACTGTGGGAGATACTGCAGATACATGTGATTGGGGGAAGCTGTTAAATACAATCAAGAGTTTTTACAAGAGTAGTAGAACCTGTTAGAATTAGAAATGGAGAGATTAAGTGTTTTGAGATAAAGGTGGGGTTGCATCATGGATGTGTCATGTCATCATATCTGTTCAATGTGCAAGAGGTAAATGGGCAGGGGATTGGAAATGGTTTATAAAATGGAAAAAAGAGGGAGGTGAGCCAGTTGTTATTTGCTGATGACACTGTGCTTGCGGCAGGGTCGGAGGGGGGATTAAGGGAGTTAGTGACGGTTTTTGGAAAGGTATGTGATTGGAGAAACACATAATTCAAGACCTTGATAAATCACATGCGCAGTAACACAGACTGCTCTAAGGAAATTAAAATTAATAATGCATTGACAGAAATGCACACCAGATATTTTGGTAACACACTACCTCTCCAGTGGTAATGTGTCCAACTCTGCTATTTACACATATCAACTTCTTAGATATGGTGAAAATTCTAAAAATGGTAATCCATTCATTTTGGTATGTGGTCAGACCTATTCATATTCTTTCACTAAAATGTAAACAAATACAAAATTGTTTGGTAAACTCTCCAACATGAGCCACTGTCCTACCAGTGTATAAGATATAAGTGCTGGCGATAGTACATATTTATGCACTATTATTATGTTTATACTTGTTACTTTTATTTTATTTTTGATTGTCACTATACAGTTATGAAAGCATTAAAAACAATATGAAATCAGTGTTTTATCTTTTTTCTTTTTCATTGTGACTACTGTAGTAATATCCTTGTTTGTAAGTATAACAGAATAACTTTGCAAGAATCTTTGATATTGTTTTCATTAGCCGCTTGTCAAAAAGTCACCAGCAAATTATTCCCACATGTTCTTATCATAGCTGCCACATTCATACAGGATGAAAGCATTCCACCAGGCCAACACATAGTGTCCACCAGTGTCCAGGCATGCAATTACTATAGACAAAGTTACAAATTAATGAAGATGTTTCTAAGGCTACTACAATCTTTGGCTACCAGGGTTTTATGCGTTATTGGCTGGAATACTCAAAATACAATGAAAGCCCTGTCTCTCAAATGGAATTCACCATTGACTAAGCTAAAGATAGTTTTGTGTCATTATCCTGATTCATGAGTAAGATCGCCATAGGGCACAAATTTAAATGTAACTCACTTGAAATGGGTGTTCTCATTGTGTAACCGTAACTTGATAAGCTAACCTCAAAAATTTTGTTTGGTAGTAGTTGATGAGTCAAAGCTACAAAATGCCTGGGTCCAGACAAAAAAAATTCTGAGAGTGCTCAAAAAGTGTACATTTGAAATCTGCAACCAATTAACAGAGATAAATAATATATCAGTAGACACATTTTGTGCCTATTGCATAGGGGTAGGCAAATGGTCCTGTTTTCAGATAGGGAGATAAATTGTCTATATGCAACTACAAGCCAATCAGTTTGACATCAGTTATAAGTAAAATGCTTGAATCAATGATAGCTAATAGATTCATAGATCACATTGAAAGACATAATTTGATTTCTGACTCACAGCATGGATTCTCCAAGGTTAAGTCATGTGTAACTAATCATGTATCTATTTATGCTAATGTCTTCTAGGCATCAGATAACAATGATAGTTATGAGTATAATGCTATGAGCTGGATCAGTGACAGAAAACTGTGGGTCACCATAAACAGTGTCAAATCCAAATGGGGGAGTATCACTAGTGGAGTTCCCAGGGCTTGCTTTGGGTCCCTTATTGTTCATTATGCACATAAAGAACTTGGACAATGGAATTAATAATGATGCTAATCAATTTCTGGACGGCACTAAAACATGATGCCTAATTAGGTCAGGAGAAGATGCTGAGATTCTGCAGGAAGAATTTAATAAGTCATCCACATGGTTGGTGAAATGGCAAATGGACTTCAATATCTCAAAGTGCAACATGTTCAACATAGGTTTACACAACCTAGAAAGCAGGCACAGCTTAGATGATACTTTTTAGAGAAAATGGAGTCAAAGAAAGAGACTTGGGAGTTGTAGTGGGTCCTGACCATAAATCCAGGAAACAGTGCATTAGTGTCAGGAAGAGTTCCAACTTGATCTATATCCTTGATTTCCAATTATCATACTTAGAAATAAAGTCATGTATTGTTTGAGCTTAGGCTATATCAACTTAGCTGTTCTATGTATCTATGCCTCTATATGAAAAACTATTTTTTTCACATCCTTTAGACATAATGTGGTCTTTCTTTGCCCCCCATGACCTCTTAAAGCCCTTATTTGGTTTACCTGCAAGGCTGGGGACCAGGTAGGTTGCTGCCTTTTGCATTCTCTCAATCTTGCTTATGTCCTTCATTCTGTGTGAGGACTATACTACTGACACATATTCCAGTCTTGGATAGATTAGGGTTTGATTGAGTCTTTTCATCATCTCTTCATCCATATAGTGAAATGCCACTTTAATCTTATGCAATAGTCCACACGTCTTTCCCACAATCCTACTGATATGTCTGTCTGGTGACAGGTTGTCTTTTATCAAGACTCCCAAATCTTTCTATTCTTTTGTTTTTGTAATGTGTTCACTTCTCAAGGAGTAGTTTAACCCCTTCCATACGATGACGCTATGTAGGCATCATGAGACATGAGTGGTTACATGAGGATGCTGGCATTGGCATCTTGATTATATTTATTTTGTATTTACCTAGTTGTATTTTATGGGACTAGAGCTATGCTCGTATTGACCCATTTTTGTATCTCTCTACATCTAGTTTGCTTTTTAATTCATGTATACTTCTGGCATTAACTGTTTAATTTGTTCCAGACATCAATCACCCTGTGTGGGAAGCTGTTCTTTTTCAGGTCTCTTCTGTAACTGTCTTTCTTTAGTTTCTTTGCATGTCCTCTTGTTTCTCTTTTCCCATTTTAATAGGTCATCTCTATCAAGAACTTCCATTCCTTTCATAATTCTAAAGATGGTCAACAAATCGCCTCTCTCCCTTCTCTGCTCTAGTGTGATATATCAGTTGTAATTTCTCCAATCTTTGTTCATATGTCAAATTTTATAGTGTTGGTGCCATCTTGGTCGCCGCTCTCTGGATTTTTTTTTTTTTTTTTTTTTTTGTGTGTTTTTCTTTGCGCTTGATGCCCACAATGATATAGCATATTCTAGTTTCAGTCTTATCAATGCAACAATTAATTTCTTAACCATCTCTTCATCCATGTAGTTGAAGGCCACTTTCATAGATCTTAACAGATTGTAAGTCTCTCCAAATATCTTGTTTACATGTTTGTCAGAAGTCAAGTCACTTAAGATGATTACTCCCAGGTCCTCTCTGAGTTAACTTTTTTGACTTCTTTATCTCCAATCATATAAGTTTCCTGAGACTATTTTTGTCTTTTTCAAACTCCATTATGCTACATAGCTTGATGCTGAAATTCATTTCGTATTTCTGACTCCATTCCCATACTCTATGTAAGTCATCTTGTAACGACCTGCAATCTTCTTCTGTTTACACTCTCTTGAGCAATTTAGCATCGTCGGCAAAAAAGTTCATGTAACAATTCACTCCTTTGTCCATATCATTTATGTATATGGCAAACATTAAGGAGCCAAAACAGTTGTAATTGAGTGACCCCCATGTTCCGTGAAGTGACTTCATCATATTCTCTGTGGTTATTAATATTCAGAGTGGAAGAGAATAAGTAATACAGCTGTAACTTTATATTTTATAATGTGACTATTGTGATGCATCATCAAAGCATCATACATCAGGCTGCTGCTGCTGCTGCCTGCAAGAGTTTATCTTATATTGAAGAGGTTAAGGATGGGGTTTTGCCACTGTTGCCCATTTCCAGTATTTTGCATTTTTTTGGTAATGAACTTCATTTTCCGTTATTGGATCCTTTCATAAATAGTGTCTAGAAATTTTTCAATAGTCTATCATCCTTCTTGTGTTGCACTGTTCTCCTGTTGGCATAGGATGCTGTTCCTTCCATCATGTCATTGACATAGACAAGAAATATTATCGATGCAAGCACTGAACATTGTGGAACTCCTCTCATTACTGCTTTTCATCTTGACATCTTATCTTTTACTATTGTCCTCTTGTATATTTCCTTCAAAGAAATCATTAATCTATTCTAGTAGTTTGCCTCTCAGTCCTCCAACTTATTCCAATTTCCACATAAGTCACCTGTGTGTGTGTGTATTAATACAATATTGATAGAACCAAATATTAAATCAATACAATCATTGACCAATAATAACAGCAGTCAAGCGTTGGTGATGACCTGTGGATACATACATAGCGTGTTTAGGTACAAAGGGACTTGAGTATCCAATGCTTTGTGTACACAATCCATAATCCTATTATTACACATTGTTATACATATATTGATGCATAAAGACATGGAATAGATAAGATGAAATAGTCCAAGCTCAAGTAATATATAAGTTCAAATCTAAATATGACAATTAGAAATCAAGGATAATTAAAATGGCACTATACTTGAATTTGAAGCTAAGTGTGATAAAAATTGAAGAATAGGAGATGGGACCCAACAAGTGTTGCACCTCTCCTGTACACTATGATTAGGTCACTTTAATCAAATAAATCTGAAAAATTTAGATGACAATCTTATTTTATTTTATTTATTTTTCAGGGGAACTATCGCCATTTCTGTGGGAGACCTTTCTATAGATTTCATGAATATTTCATACATTAAAGAGACTTTAGTGTGACATCTGTGGCACAGCTATCTCACAAGTGATCTTCAATATCAAGTGATGACCCACAAATGAGAGAATCCTTTCCAGTGTGACCTGTGTGATTCTACATTCTCAGAAAAGTCTCACTTCAAATATCACATTATGTCCCACACTGGTGAGAAGCCTTTCCAATGTGACCTGTGCAATGCAGCTTTCCCATGCAAGAGTAATCTCAAATGCCACATGGTGACCCACACAGGAGAGAAGCCATTCCAGTGTGACCTGTGCAATACAGCCTTCTCACAAAAAGGTACTCTCAAATGTCACATGCTGATCCACACAGGAGAAAAGCCTTTCCAGTGTGACCAATGCGATTCTGCTTTCTCACAAAAAGGTGTTCTCAAACGTCACATGGTGACCCACACAGGAGAGAAGCCTTTCCAATGTGACCTGTGCAATGCAGCTTTTTCACAAAAAGATTACCTCAAATATCACATTATGAGCCACACAGGAGAGAAGCCTTTCCAATGTGACCTGTGCAATGCAGGTTTCACACGGAAGAGAAATCTCAAACATCACATGATGACCCACACAGGAGAAAAACCATTTCAGTGTGATCTGTGCAGTGCAACATTCTCACGAAATGGTAATCTCAAAAGTCACATGATGATCCACACAGGAGACAAGCCCTTCCAGTGTAACCTGTGCAGTGCAGCTTTTGCAAAGAAATTTAGTCTCAAATGTCACATAATTACTCACACAGGAGAGAAACCTTTTCAGTGTGACCTGTGCGACACAGCTTTTTCACAAAAAGGTGACCTCAGATGTCACATGATGACCCACACGGGAGAGAAGCATTTCCAGTGCGAAATGTGCAGTGCAGCTTTCGCACAGAAGAGTAATCTCAAATGTCACATCATGACCCACACAGGAGAGAAACCTTTTCAGTGTGACCTGTGTGATGCAGCATTCTCAAAAAAGGGTGATCTCAAACGTCACATGACGATCCACACAGGAGATAAGCCTTTCCAGTGTGACATGTGCAATGCAGCTTTCTCAAAAAAATGTAGTCTCAAATGTCACATAATGACCCACACAGGAGAGAAGCCTTTTCAGTGTGAGCTGTGCAATACAGCTTTCTTACGCAAGCATTATCTCAAACGTCACATGATGACCCACACTGGAGAGAAGCCTTTCCAGTGTGTCTTTTGTGATGCAGCTTTCTCACAAAAGGGTCATCTCAAATGTCACATGATGACCCACACAGGAGAGAAGCCTTTCCAGTGTGACATTTGTGATTCTGCTTTCTCGGAAAAGCGTGCTCTCAAATGTCACATGATGAACCATACTGCAGAGAAGCCACTTTAATGTGATCAGTGTAATACAGCTTTCTTACAAAAGAGTGATCTCGAACGTCACATGATCACTCACACAAGAGAGAGGGTTTTCCATTGTGACCTGTGCTATCAGCTTACCCATACAAGTGGTATCAGGACAAGTACCACCCATTGATAATAACCCCACAAGGACAACTACCCCCTAGGACGATATCCCCCGAGGTTAACCCCCCAAAATTAACAATCAGAATTAAAGTCATATATCTTTGAAAATAGAACATTATGTAAATGTTGAAATTATTTATGTGTTTAATGATGCAGTGGTGAAGTTCTACATAAACCAGTGGAGTAGTTTTAGTGGATGTATTGTAGGACCAGGAAATATCAAACCTGTTCATTATCTCCAATTATATTTGCTGAAAACTCTCTTGAATGTGATATGTTACAGAACCAATGGAATGCCATTTTATCTGTACAAAACAAATTGATAAATTAGGTAAGTATAACAGCAAAATGATTGTTGCATCATTCATTAATATTGTGAAACATCACAATAAAGAAGACAGAATTGAAATACTGTTTTGTTATGATACCTAAACGTATTCCTTACAGGACACGCTGACCTTATCAAATGCTGTTTTAATCTGTATCCATGGCCGGATTTAGAGCCCCACACCAACTGCATTACAATAGTATGAGCACTTTTCTTTGTGTTTGTATCTTGATAAAGAAAACTAGTAATCAGCTGTGACTGAGGGCCGAGCGGCACTACGACTGTAAACAAGCTCCGAGATGGCTTAAAGCAAATTTCATGAAAACTGGGACAATATTTTTTGTGAGTGTTAATTATTAGCGGTACGATAGGACAAAGTCGTTTGGCTTCTAAGGCCCTTTTGAGTACTGAACACAAACTATAAATTTTGAGTGTTGTTTATTGCAGTCAATTTAAGTTAGGTTAATTTTGAATTTGTTCAATGTTCAGGATGTAAATCAGAACACAATTAGTTTTTTGTTCATTTTCTCAGTGCTACTCTTTCACATTGTGATGTAGTACTTCGGGTAAATAACTTCTCTTTGATAAAGGACTTGTATTATCACATGCATTGTAAAACTTGGTTTCCTACGTTACTACATCTAATGACTGAGTAGTTAAATCTGGCCCTGTATGTATCCATGATATGAAACACATTAGTATAATGTTCATGTATTTACCTAGTTGTATTTTACGGGATGAGAGCTATGCTAGTAGTGACCTGTTTTCATATCTCTCCACGTCCAGTTTTTTCTTAGAATCATGTTTAGTTCTGGCATTTACTGTTTCTCTGTTCAGTTTGTTCCAGACATTAATCACTCTATGTGGGAAGCTATTTATTCAGGTCTCTTCTGTAATTGTCTTTCTTTAGATTCTTTTCATGTCCTCTTGTTTCTCTTCTGTCCCATTTTAATAGGTCGTCTCTATCGAGAACTTCCATCCCTCTCATAATTCTGAAAATGGTCAACAAATCGCTTCTTTCCCTTCTCTGTTCTAGTGTTGACAGCTGTAATTTCTCCAATCTTTGTTCATATGTCAGATTTGACAGTGTGGGTGCCATTTTTGTCGCTGCTCTTTGGATTCTTTCTAATTTTCTTATGTTCTTTTTTTGTGCTCAGTGCCCACATTGATACAGCATATTCTACTTTCGGTTTTATTAATGTAACAATTATTTTTTTAACCTTCTCCTCATCTATGTAATTGAAGGCCACTTTTATTGATCTTAATAAGTTGTAAGTCTCTCCAAATAATTTATTTACATATTTGTCAGGTGTTAAGTCACTTGAGATGATTACTATTAGATCTCTCTCTGAGTTTACTTTTTTTACTTTTTTGTTTCCAATCTTATATTGTCCTGAAACTCTATTTTTACCTTTTCCAATTTCCATTATGCTACATTTTTTTTATGTTGAAGTTCATCTCATATCTCTGGCTCCATTCCCATATTTTATCCAGGTCATCTTGCAGTGATCTGCAATCTTCTTCTATTCTTACTCTCTTGAGTAATTTGGCATTGTCAGCAAAAAAGTTCATGTAACAATTTACTCCTTCATCCATATCATTTATGTACATGGCAAACATTAAAGGAGCCAAAACAGAGCCTTGTGGTATGCCCCTTTTCACATCTTCCCATTTTGAATTTTTGTCTCTAAGTACCACTCTCATTTTTCTCCCAGTTAAGAAATCCACCCATTCCAACAGTTTCCCTTGAATTCCTCCTAAAAAAAAAATTCTTCAAATTTACTTATCAATTTTCTGTGTGGTACTTTGTCAAATGATTTCTTCAAATCCAAGAAGATGCAATCTGCCTATCCATCCCTTTCTTGTATTATCTCAAATAATCTTGAGTAAAAGCAGATTAGATTTGTGGTGCATGATCTTCCACTTCTAAAACCAAATTGTTTCGGGTTTGTTATTTTGTTAACTTCCAAATGTTTGGTACATTCGTTCCTGATGACCTTTTCACATATTTTTGCTACTGTGCTTGCGAGGGATACTGGTCTGAAGTTTGTAGGATCTTCCCTATTTCATCTTTTATATATTGGTACTATGTTTGCATCTTTCCAATCTTGTGGTACCTTTCTTTGAGTGAGAAGTCAATTATCTTGTGTAGCTTGTCAGTTCATCTATACACTCTTTCAGTGTCCAATTTGCAATTCCGTCTGGTCCGTGCGATTTTCTGACATCTAGGCTTTTTATTTGATCTCTTATTTCTTTTTGTGTTATATTTATTTCTTTCATCATGGGTGATCTTTCTTGTTGTCCATCTTCCTAAGATTGTGAGCTCTCAATTGTAAAAACAGACCTGAAATGTCTGATCATAACTTCTGCCATCTCTGTGTCATCTATGTATTCTTTATCTCCTTACGCAGTTCCTCTATTTCATGCTTATCCTTTAGAGTGTCATTTATATATCTGTAAAAGAGCTTAGGTTGATCCTTACATTTGTATATGATATCCCTTTCATATTCTCTTTTTTCTTTCCTGCGTATATTCACATATTCCTAAGTTTTATATATGTTTGCCATTTAGATGTTTTCCTATTTTTTTCCATTTTTTCCAGGCTTTGTCTCTCCTGGCTCTAGCCTCAATACAACTTTTGTTGAACCAACATTTTATATACATCTCTTTTTGTTTCTTTTTTTGGTCAATATTTATTAATTCCTTCTTTGCACTTTTCTTTGAATATATTCCATTTGTCTTCCATCTTTGTTTCCTCTTTTGAGAATTTATCCCAATTTGTGTTTTGGAAAATTTTTCTTAGTTTTACAAGATCCATTTTGTTGTATATAAATCTTCCTTCTCTATGTATATCATTCATATCTACATTGTTCTGTTCTTTTAATTCAAACTATAATAGTATATGGTCACTCTTTCCAATTGGTGTTTTATACACCATTTTGTTCACAATATATGGTTCAGAGGTTAATATCAAGTCGAGCTTCGATGGTTCCGCATTGTTTCTATATCTAGTTTTCTCCTTAACCCATTGTGTTAGGGTGTATTCGATGGTCATATTCAGTAGAATGTTACTCCAAAGTTCATCTCCCCCTTTAACTATAATTTCTTCCCACATTATGTCTTTTGCATTAAAAATCGCCCATGATTACTATGTTTTCGCCCTCTTTCAATAACTCGTTTAGCACATTCATTGTTTCTTCCAGTAAAATAGAATGTTCGATGTCCGACCACGCATGGGTTTTTGGTGGCACATACCATTACATGTTTATGTGCTACTGTTTGGTTATCAAGAGAGAGCATAAGCACTGAAGAAAGGGACCCTTCTTTCTGTAAACTAGTATATGAAAAAAAAATGTGACTTGGTAATAAAACGAGCATGGATAGTATAGTCCCAGCTTCTTGATGTGAAAAATGACTAAGGAATTCTGTCAGTATATTCAATGAAAATAAAACCAGGTGAGAGAAAATGCATTTCCATCTTTCATTGAGCACAGAACAAAATTGACCACCATGATGATAACATAAATGCATAAGTACAGTTAAATGAAAAACAGGTAAATGGTAAATAATAAGTTGACAGATAAGTGATAAAGAAAAATCAAGCAAATAATAAACAAACAGACAAATAATATAAAATATATGGCAGGCATTACAGTATCTTGCTTATGTGTTTATCTAAATGAATCTTGAATCTTCAAACTGAAGTACATTGCATTGCCTCTGCAGGAAGTTTATTCCATCCATTAACTACACAGCGAAGTTGTTTCTACCTACTGCAAAATTAAATCTATTTCCTGACAGTTTAAGACCATTATTTCTTTTCGGATTCTCATTCAATGTGAAATACTTTTCATATTTGATGTCAAATTCCTTTAGAATCTTACAGATCGTATCAAGTCACCTCTGTTTTTTTTTTTTTTTTTTTTTTTTTTTTTTTAGGAAAACGGCTTCATGTGTTTTAGTCGATTTTTGTATGATTTATTTTTTATATCTAAAATCAGTTTTGTGGCTCACAGTTGTACTTTTTCCAACCTGTCAATGTCTTTAATGAGATTCGGTGACCATACGAAAACGGATCGAGCAGTCAGTCCTTAAATCTTATTTGCTTTCTCAGAGGCTGAAATACACTGCTTAGATGATTTGAGATCATTACTGATAATTACGCCGAGATCCTTTTCACTATCCACTTTTGTTAACGAATTTTCAAATAACCTATAATCGTACTTACTGTTGTTTTTAATTATATGCATAACCTTGTATTTACTTGAGTTAAATTTCATTAGCCACTTTTCAGACCATTGCTGTAATTTATCTAATTCTTCTTGAATATCTAATTGATTTAAGTGATCATTTGCCATTCTGCACAGTTTTGTATCATCAAATTTAGAGACAATAGATTTTAGTTCGTGGTCTATATCATTTATCTATACCATGAATAGTCGTGTTTTTGCAATATACTCGTGTGTGTATGCTACATATGGAAGGTAGTTTCCTCTATGCGGGTGTACATTCAACTGGATGTACAAGGTGCTAGTCGTCATATCCTGGTTCCAGCCGACGAAACAGACTTCCTGAAGAGCGAACCCACTTTGACGGCGAGAGGGGAGCAGATAGTGTATGTATATATATATATATATATATATATATATATATATATTAGTTATATATATATATAGTTATATATATATATATATATATATATATTGTAGGAAAAATAATGGAAACTATCATCATAGATGCTATCGAACATCATTTAGAAAGTAACCGTTTGATAAATGATAGCCAGCATGGTTTCAGACGGAAACGTTCTTGCGTGACTAACTTACTCGAATTCTACAACACAGTTATCTCGAATTATGACAAAAGAAACAATATACATTTAATATATTTAGACAATGCAAAAGCTTTTGATACCGTCCCACACAAAGGACTACTTCCTAAATTAGCTATACACGGAATAAGTGGTAGCCTATTAAGTTGGACTAGTAATTGGTTGAATGGTCGAAAACAGAGAGTTGTTTTAAATGGAAAAACTTCTAGATGGAAAAATGTTACAAGTGGAGTTCCTCAGGGTTCCGTTCTTGGGCCACTTCTATTCATAGTATATATAAATGATATAGACCATGGACTAAAATCTACTGTTTCCAAATTTGCTGATGATACAAAACTGTGCGGAATGGCAAATGATCACTTAAACCAATTAGATATTCAAGAAAATTTAGATAAATTACAGCAATGGTCTGAAAAGTGGCTAATGAAATTTAACACAAGTAAATGCAAGGTAATGCACATAGGTAAAAATAACAGTAAGTACGATTACAAGTTATTTGGAAATTCGTTAACAAAAGTGGATAGTGAAAAATATCTCGGCGTAATTATCAGTAACAACCTAAAATCATCCAAGCAGTATATTTCAGCCTCTGAGAAAGCAAATAAGATTCTAGAACTGATTGCGCGATCTTTTGATTTCAAAAGTCCATCACTCATTAACAAGCTATATAAATCGTTAGTTCGTCCACATTTGGAATATGCTGTTTCCGTATGGTCACCAAATCTCATTAAAGACATTGACAGACTAGAAAAAGTACAACGGCGAGCCACAAAACTGACTCCAAATATAAAAAATTAATCATACGAAAATTGACTAAGACATATGAATCTGTTTTTCCTAAAAAAAAAAAAGCGTAGACTCAGAGGTGACTTGATACAGGTCTTTAAGATTCTAAAGGTAATTGACAACATCAAGTGACAAAATTTTCACATTGAATGAGAATCAGACAAGAAACAATGTCTCAAACTGTCCGGGAATAGATTCAATTTGGAAGTAGGTAGAAACGACTTTGCCAACCGTGTAGTTAATGAATGGAATAAACTTCTTGCACAGGTAGTGCAATGTAGTTCAGTTCGAAGCTTTAAGACTCATTTAGATGAACACCTAAGCAAGATGCTGTAACGATTATAATTTATTTTATATTCTTTGTGCTTGTTTTGTTATCATTTGTCAGTTTGATTTTCATTTTTTATTAGTTATATGTCAATTTAATATTATTTACTATTTCCCTGTTTGTTTATTATTTAACTATACCTATGCATTTATGTATTTTATTTGTTATTTACATTATAATTTTTATTCATTGTTTTATTATTATTATGATTTTTTCGCATCCGACCTAGATATGGACCAAAAGGTCTCCTGTCGGCATGCTCCGCCTTTGTAACCTTTGTAATACAGTATATATATATAGATATATATATATATATATATATATATATATATATATATATATATATATATATATATATATATATATATATGCTTATGAATATGTATACACATAAATAAAAGAAAATATATCCAGCGAGGACTAAGGCTACTGGACTAGATAATATTCCAGCCAGATTTATGAATGACTCAGCTGAGCAGATTGCTCCCTGTATCACTCACATCATAATCAATATTTCAACAGGGCAAAGTTCCCAATGATTTTAAATTAGCGAAAGTTATTCCTTTGTACAAGAAAGGTAGCAAAACGGAATCCAGTGACTATAGACCTGTCTCAGTGCTTGGTATTATATCGAAGGTCTTGGAAAGAGTTGTTTATAACCAGGTTTATGAATACATTGAAAATAGTAACTTGTTCTGTGATTTACAATCCGGCTTTAGAAAATCCTATTCTACTGTTACATGTTTGATAAATTTGACTGATTGTATCAAAGGTGAAATTGATAGAGGTAATTGCTGTGGAATGGTTATGCTAGATCTCCAGAAAGTGTTTGATACTGTAAATCATGATATATTATTCAGATTACAAGCGTTAGGTTTCAAAACGGATGTTATTAATTGGATGAGGTCTTATCTAACAGGTCGAAAACAGATTGTAAATGGTACAGCATCAAAATCAGCTAAAATAACTTGTGGTGTCCCACAGGATAGCATTTTAGGTCCACTGTTGTTTCTTTTGTATGTGAATGACATGAAAGCTGCTGCTAACTGTAAACTGTTGCATGACGACGATTCAGCCTTACTAGTGTCTGGTAAAGATGTTAATAGGATTGAGATGTTACTTAGTCAAGAGTTATTGAATGTCAGCAAGTGGTTGATAGATAACAAATTGTCTCTACATCTGGGTAAAACAAAATCCATTCTCTTAAGAACTCAATAATGCCCCCAAGTTAAATATCCAATGTAATCATACTAGTATTCAACCTAAATCTGTAGTTAAATACATGAACAGAAATTGATCAAAATGTGTTGGGAGAAGTTATGGCACAAAAAATAATTTCAAAAGTCAGCTCCAGAATTTTTTTTTGGCAAGAATACAAAAATACCTAGATATAGAGACAATGAAGCTACTATCTTCAGCCCTGGTACAGTGTCATATTGATTATGCTTGTTCTTGGTATAGCAGTCTAACTAAAAAAAAAAAAAGAAAAAAAAAAGATAATAATAATAATAATAATAATAATAATAATAATAATAATAATAATAATAATAATAATAATAATAATAATAATAATAATAATAATAATAATAATGATAATAATAATAATCTTCAAATATGTAAAAACAAAATAATCAGGACTGTTTTGAAAATCCATCCTCGTACTCATCTAGATGATAATCTTTTTAAACTTTTAATTTGTTTACGTGTTGAAAAACGGTTTATTCAGTTCAAGTTTAATCATGTTCACCAAATTGTAAACGACTCTTGTCCCAGTTATTTGTCAGATACTTTTACACTTGTTAGAAATGCTCACACCTTGAGAACTCGTTCTAGTCGGTTATCCGTAATTGTACCTAGGTTTAATAGTTTGTTAGGGAAAAGTTCTTTCAAATATACTGGTGTTATTGCTTGGAACTCTTTACCGATCAACATACAATCAATTGTTTCTAAAAATAGTTTTAAAAAATCAGTTAAATGTTATCTTTTAGACACTGTTTTTTCTGAGGAAAATATTTCATGTTTAATTTACACCTTTTATGCTAGTCATTTTTCTATTTTTTTTTCTAGTTAGTACAGTCATATTTTTCATATTAGTAAACTTTGACGTTTTTTTTCTAGTCAACCTAGCTTGTACTATAATAACTTTTTCCTAGTTATGTCATTTTTTGTGAGGACCACAGTGGAAATAAGACTTTTGACTTTCTGTGCCATCCTTGGATATACAATTGTATTTACTATGTATAATATGAGTCTTACGTGTATTGTATCTTATTGTATATATGATTGAATCCGAATCAAATCAAATCAGGACTGAACCCGTCTAGGTGTCTAAGGCCCATACTATACGAGCGTCTAAAGCGCCGCGTTTGTGCTGCTGACGCCTCCCTTTATTTTATTTTAATCTAGACGGGGCGTTGAAAGCGCGGCGTTTTTAGAGGCCGCGAAAGCGCTATTCGTGCTATGTCGTTTTCTAAGCAGTACTGCTTGGGACATAGTACAAGATGGGTGTCGTGCACGACATCCGTCTTGTACTATGTCCCAAGCAGTACTGCTCAGAAAACGACATAGCACGAATAGCGCTTTCGCGGCCTCTAAAAAAGCCGCGCTTTCAACGCCCCGTCTAGATTAAAATAAAATAATGTATTTTGGCGCTTCATCTTTTTCAAGAGTGGCATGAACATCATGAAAGAAGAAAAAAAAAGACGTTGGGGTACTCATCCCGTTTTAGCCAATCGCCTATCAACAGGACAGTTTTATATAACGTTTGAAAAACATAGAATGTATCCCGACAAGTTTTTCCAGTATTACAGAATGTCAGTGACATCATTTGATGAACTTCTGTGTTTAGTATGCGAGAAAATAAGGAAAAATGATACACTTATGAAGAAAAGTATTCCTCCTGCTGAGAGACTTGTTATTACGTTGATATGTAGTGGCCTGAAGTGCGTGCTTTCTCTACGGACGCCGCGGCAGAACTGCCGTGTATAGTATGACAAGCGTTGAAAACGTTGCGTCACCAACGCCTTCGGGTGCGTTGGCAGCGCCGGACGTCCGTCAACGCCGACTACCCAAGCGCTAAAAACGCTCGTATAGACTGAAAATTTGCTTTCCATTCAAATAACATTGATTAGTTTCATTAGCGCTAACGTTGCGTCAGAACTGCCGCGTTGTAAACGCTCGTATAGTGTGGGCCTAATGTGAAGTTTGTGTTGGTTGAGCGGACGGATGGTGGCATATCGGTGTAGGGACTCAGTGTCTTTGAAGTCGCTCGTTTGCGACCCCGTGATGAACACGACTGCGACATCCTGAACTTTCTGATGGTCGTAGTTGTTAGTGGGACATGTAAGCTGACTCAATCCCGAGGACTGGTAGAGAATAGGTCTGACTAGGGTTAGTTACAATCGACGTTTGGTGGACAGTGTTGCGGTTTTGAGGCGCTTTAGCCTACCCAACACAGCTTTGGCTCTCGCTCCTTGTCCGCGGAAGTGTGGGGTCAAGGTAAGGCCACTACCCAGTGTGCTACTCAGCACACAGGTATGCTCTTTTAAGAGAAATGTTCGCGATTGTTCTGTTGGCGTTCTTGCAGCGGAAGAATACAGCTTTGCATTTCCACGCGCTGGTCTTGATGCTCCATTGTTGCTCCCACGCGTGTAGGTTAATTATCTAGTTGTATCTTATCAGAAGGGGAGCTATGCTCGTATGTCCCGTCTTTGTATCTTGCAGTATGGTCGAAAATTAGTTAGCATATTAGGCATTTCTCGTTAGCATGCTACTCACTTTGATTTTTGGTATCCAGAGTGAGTAGCATGCTACTGACTCTTGCTGCCGGTAAAAGTGGATAACTTGTTGGGAAACACTGAAGACGGCGGCAAACTAGACATCTGTCGCTACCTTGGCACTTGTTTTTACACTTGCTTTGATATTTGGTATCCAAAGTGAGTCGCATGGTACTGACTCCTGCTGCCAGGAAATGTGGATAATTCGCTGGGAAGGACAATAGCAAGTTTGTTTACCCAGTTCAATGCTCAAATGGACCACCATCCGTGGCGTTTATACAAGACACGAGTAGAATGGAACATGGCTTTTTGTTGACACTGTATACTCATTAAAAAAAAAAGTATATGGAATCGGTGTTATTTTTTTTTTCCAATTGACTACCGCAGTAAGTTTCGTTTACAATCATAGCCAAGTTGAAAATGCATTGTATCCAAAGATACCCGACTAAAACTTCGAAGAGAATGTCTGTCTGTGGTTCTAAAAATAAAGTAATATTTAAAGTTCCCTCACTAGGTTGGCATACACACTTTAATAACTACGTCCTGCCAACCATGACCGAAGCTACAACCTTTTCTTCTGCTTCTTCAGTTTCCGTAGCTTTCGTATGTGTATTAGCAACTGAGATACTTTTACCCCCAAAGACTATATAGGAAAGATGGGAAAGCTTCTATTTCTACTAATAAGAAAACGTCATCCATCCAGCGTGAATGCGCGCCATCTGTCGACGGAGCCGCAAACTATAAATCGGAAGTGGCGTAGTGCGGCTTTCAAATCATACTAAACTTGTATTATATATAGTGTTTTTTTGGACATTTTAAAACTGATCCTTTCGCTAAAATAATCAACATTTCGAAAAAGTTTTACTTTCTCTTTATAAAATAATGAGTAGTAATTTTATGACTTTTGCATGCAAACAAGACTATTTAATATATGCTTTACACACATGATCATATTTATAAGATCAAAAGTTGGTCAAATACTTCTACACAATGCATCATTCATTACTAAATATTTGAAATTGAGTAAACAGTTAAAGTTTAAAAGGTTATTTTAGTTATATTTATTTTACTATTTCTGTAATATCATGTTTTTCTTGTTTGTGCTTGTGCTTATGTTTGAACTTTGTATACTTATTCAAGTGTCTGTACACAAATTATACAAACAAGGATAGTAAAAGTTTGGTATACATGAGATTCTTTTATTTGCAACAAAGCAATACTGTCTGGTAAAGACATATACCAAACAAACCAAAAGAAATAATATTATTCAACTTCAAAAGTGAAACATACATCAGACAACAAAAACATGCAATCAGATATTAAATACCAAACAAAACATAGGAAAATCAGTAATCAAAAACAATAATATGAAACAAAAATAAACAAAGAAGCAGACATAACATGCATATTGATTAAACAAAAATAAAGCAAAAAATGTTACAGAACAAAGGAAAATCCCAAAAGCAAACAAACAAAAATATATACATATGTAGCAAGACAAGTACTGTATTGTAAAAAACATAGACAAAAATAAAAGGATGAACATACAAGAAATGAGTCACAAAATTAAACAAACAAGATTTGCAATCATACATAAAATAACAAGCATAACACAGAGAAATCATTCAACAAAAACAGTTAAATTTTAAAACTACCAAAGAAGCAGTCATAGCCTGCCAAAAAAAAAAACATACATGCGATTCAACTTTTTCTGCTGTGTATTTGGCCAATTAAGGTAAAAGTTTATAACTTTACCACTTAAGCTAAGAACATGACATAACTATATCAAAGTTGCTGTGTCTGCCTAGGACTACCATAGAGATATGGTATGAATTTGACATGATCAATTCATATTTCTAGATATTTGTAAAGTATCCATCTATAATTTTCATTTCCAAGCTAAGTGACACTGCACTGACATAAAGATAAAGAAGATTTCAACTATGTTCTATTTTATTCCTCCATTTTCTGTTGAAGTTTCCATGTATTGTGTATGTTGAACCTCTAACCTTTCTTTATCTTTAGGAAAAACGTGAAAAATCAGATGAGGAAAGTAATTTTTCTTCTTTTTGCACACCACACATGGGTGATAGTTCCGCCCACTCATGATTGAATGTCCCTCAAACAGACGATGCAGTTAAAACTGGTGATTGACGTAAACGCCATCTAATGAGAGAGCCGCACACTAAAATGTATGTGGACGATGCGGCTCTCCGTGAGCTTTCCCATCTTTCCTATATAGTCTTTGTTATTACCCAGTCTTTCAGAGAATGGTACGCGTCTACAAGGTGGCAGTTGAATATTTGGCGTGAAACTTTGTTGTTGTTTTCGCCAGTCACGGGAAAAACATACCCTGTGTGACGGATACTAGAGTTTGCGAGCAAAACAGAAAGCAAAAGTGAGTAGAATATTAGCCAGAAACTCACTAGAGTGTTCAAATTAGCCACCATTCCTGGGGTTATATATGAAATATAAATGAAAGTGAGTATGAATATTGTTTATGCAAGAGCTATATTATAATACTCCAAAAAAAGTTTTGTCTTGCCATTATGATTTAAAAGTAAGATTGCGTTGGGGCACAATTTAATTAGACAAATTTAATTGTATCTCAATTGAAGTGGCTGTTCTCACTGTATAACTATAACTCGATAGGCTTATCTCGCCTGTGTGTTTTGGTAGTGGTTGATGGAGGGGCCAGGAAGGGGGTGGGTGAGTCTAACCTAACCCAACCCCATGTAAGTAGAGGTGGTGACAAATTAAATTGGGTTGGTAGGGTAATTTACTTTTCATTCAAGGGTGTCAGAAATCATTATCTTATAGTTTAATCCATAGGCTTTTGGTGCTATTTCTACCAAAATTAACTAGCGGGAGTGTCCGCTGAAAATTAAAAAACAAGAGTTTAGCAGCAGCAATCCATATCAAATTGACATGAATCACTCTATGAAACCTTAATGTATGACATCCTTGATAAGAGGACATGTTGTGGACCTCCAGATATTTTACAGTGAAGAAGGGAGGGGATTACAAAGGCGGAGCATGCCGACAGGAGACCTTTTGGTCCATATCTAGGTCGGATGCAAAAAAAATCATAATAAATTAATAAATAGAAATATAATAATGTAAATAACAAACAAAATACATAAATAAATGCATAGGTATAGTTAGATAATAAACAAACAGGGAAATAGTAAATAATAATAAATTAACATATAACTAATAATATATGAAAAACAGACAAATGATGACAAAACAAAAACAAATAACATAAAATAAATTATAATCATTGCAGCATCTTGCTTAGGTGTTTATCTAAATGATTCTTAAAGCTTTGAACTGAACTACATTGCACCAACTGTACAGGAAGTTTATTCCATTCATTAACTACACGGTTGGTGAAGTTGTTTCTACATACTTCCAAATTGAAATCTATTTCCGGACAGTTTGAGACCATTGTTTCTTGTCTGATTCTCATTCAATGTGAAAATTTTGTCACTTTTGATGTCAATTCCCTTTAGAATTTTAAAGGCCTGTATCAAGTCACCTCTGAGTCTACGCTTTTCTAGGGAAAACAGATTCATATGTTGTAGTCAATTTTTGTATGATTTATTTTTGATATTTGGAATCAGTTTTGTGGCTTGCCGTTATACTTTTTCTAGTCTGTCAATGTCTTTAATGAGATTCGGTGACCATACGGAAACAGCATATTCCAAATGTGGACGAACTAGCGATTTATATAGCTTGTTAATAAGTGATGAATTTTTTAAATCAAAAGATCGTGCAATCAGTCCTAGAATCTTATTTGCTTTCTCAGAGGCTGAAATACAGTGCTTGGATGATTTGAGATCGTTACTGATAATTACGCCAAGATCTTTTTCACAATCCACTTTTGTTAATGAATTTCCATCTAGAAGTTTTTCCATTTAAAACAACTCTCTGTTTTCGATCATTCAACCAATTACTAGTACAACTTAATAGGCTACCACTTATTCCGTGTGAAGCTAATTTAGTAAGTAGTCTTTCGTGGGGGATGGTATCAAAAGCTTTTGCAAAGTTTAGATATATTAAATGTATATTGTTTCTTTTGTCATAATTAGAGATAACTGTGTTGTAGAATTCGAGTAAGTTAGTCACGCAAGAACGTTTCCGTCTGAAACCATGCTGGCTATCATTTATCAAACGGTTATTTTCCTACGATTAAAGCCAAACTTATAGGCCTACAGTTGTTTGCTTCTTTTTGTCACATTTTTTTAATATGGGAGTAACGTTAGCTAGCTTCCATTCTCTTGGGACATCTCCAGATATGATGGATTTCTTGAAGATAATTTCTAATGGAACAACAATCTCATTTTTCATTTCCTTTAAGATTCCTCGATGCCAACCGTCAGGCCCTGGTGTTTTATTAACTTTCAGTTTATCTATACACCTTTTAATTTTTTCTTTTGTTATATTTACCGTAGTGAGTAAGTTTACCCTAGACTTTTCACAGGTTTCAGTTTGGAGCTCACTTTGAGGTGTTTCGTTTACGAATACTGAGCTAAAGTAATTGTTGAAAATCTTACACATCCCTTCATTTGAATATTCAAGTTGACCGTCATCAGATAATAGTGGACCAATTTGATTTCTAACAACCTTTTTATCTCTAATGTAACTATAGATTTCTTTGGGATTCTTTTTGGATTTATCAGCGATGTTCATTTCGTATTGTCATTTTCTTTTTTTATTGTAAACTCTGTATTGATACATAACTTTCATAGTCATTAGATACACCCGAGCACTTATATTTCTTATACGCCTGTCTCTTTTTAGCAATACTTTTTTCAGTTTCTTTGTCGAGCCACTTTGGGCGAGCCTTATTTGGGGGACGTCTGTCCTTAAAAGGAGCCTATACCGGAGATGCATGGCTGCTATCAAAGCCATCACCTTTTCCATGTGTGCTTAGACTGTTGTGGCAGGTAATTAAAAGTTACTGCTAGAAATTGGGAAGAAGTGTGGAGTTTGAAGCCAGAACTAGGCAAATGCAAGACAAAAGGCTGTGGGATGGGTGAAAGATATGCTTTGACTCTGCCACCCACCCTTATTGGACAAAAGGGCTTATTGGTGTATAATATTGCCAGCAATTGTGACTGGTAGAGTTGAGCTGGCAGCTGGGTTTCATTACATTGCAGTGAAACGGTATGAACAGGTGAAGGCAAACACCATCATAATGACCAGTTAGTTTACCATTTTTGGATTTCACACTTTATATTCCCAACTGTCTATCTTCACTTGTAATACATACCTGGGTTAGATGGGTGTCATGTGAGGTGTCTAAATGAGGGAGGTTCAGTGATGGTGGACTGGCTGGTGAGGTTGTTTAATATCTAAAAGAGGGTAGAGTGCTGGAGGAGTGCCTGTATTCAGTAGTTCCATTGTACAGGGGAAAAGGGGATAGATGAGAGTGTAGTAGTTTGAGAGGGATCAGTTTGTTGAGTGTAGTTGGGAAGGCTTATGGGAGAATTTTGATTAAGAGGTTTATGTGAGAAACCAGGAGTAATTGGTAAAGTAGGGGTTGCATGGATCAGATTTTTGTGTTAAGACAGAACTGTGAGAAAGATTTAGCAAAGGGTAAGGGTGATTTTTGGGTCTTTATGGATTTGGAAAAGGCTTATGACTGGGTCAGGAATGTACTATGGAAAGTTTTACAGATATATTGGGGTAGGAGGAAAGCTGTTAAGAGCTGTCAAGTTTTTACAAAAGTAGGAGACCCTATGTTAGAATTAGAAATGGAGAGAGTGATTGGTTTGAGGTAAAGGTGGGACTTGACGAGAGATGTGTCATGTTGCCATGGCTGTTCAATGTGTACAAGGATGGGGTGGTGTGCCACTTTAATCTTCTGCAATAGTGCATTCTCCCACAATCCTGTTGATATGTCTGTCTAGTGATAGGTTGTCTTGTATCAAGACTCCCAAATCATTCTTCTCTTTTGTTTTTGTAATGGGTCCACTTCTAGAGGAATAGTTTAACCCCTTCCATAAGATGATGCCTATGCAAATGTCATGAGACACAATTGTGTCTGGCATTGGCGTCTTGATTATATTGATTTTGTAGTAGCTGAGTGGCCCCATATTCTGTGAACTGACTTGATCATATTTTGTGTGGTTATTAATATTCAGAGCGAAAGAGAATGAGTAATACAGCTGTAACTTTATATTTCATAATGTGACTATTGTGATGCATCATTGAATCATCGTACATCAGGCTGCTGATGCTGCCTGTGAGAATTTGACTTGTATTGAAGAGATAAAGGATGGTCATTTGCCACTATTGCCCATTTCCAGTACTTTGCATCTTGGTAATGAACTTCATTTTCCATTATTGGATCCTTTCAAAAATACTCTCTGGATATTTTTGCAATAGTCCATCATCCTTCTTGTTTTTCACTGTTCTCATGTTGGCATAGCATGTTGTTCCTTCCATCATGTCACTGATGTAAACAAGAAATATTATTGATGCAAGCACTTATCATTGTGGAACTCTTCTCATTACCGCTTTTCATCTTGACATCTTATCTTTTACTGTTGTCCTCTTGTATATTTCCTTCAAAGAAATCTTTAATCTATTCTAGTAGTTTGCCTCTCAGTCCTCCAACATACTCCAATTTCCACTTAAGTCAACTGTGAGTTCTGATGTGTGTCTATAAATATGATATTGATATAACCAGATATTAAATGAATATAATCATTGATCAGTATTAATAGCAGTCAAGTGGTAGTTGGTGATGAGTAGTGTGGATACATACATTATTCAGGTACAAAAGGACTTAACTATGAAATGGTTTGTGTACTCACTCACTCTGGTGGTGGTCGGGCCACTTGCTGACCCCTCACCGCTAGCACCAAATGCCTCCAGACTCTACAGTCCTGTGCCACTGTCATCCAATCCCGGACATCTGCTCCAGCCCTTTCCAGGTCCTCCTTCATGTTGTCCATCCATCTTCTGCGTGGTCTTCCTGGGAAACGTCTTCCTTCTACCATCCCAACCATCATCTCTCTCTTTGGTATTCTTTCTTGTTCCATTCTTGCAATGTGGCCGGCATACTGCAGTCGCCTTGACTTTATGATATTCATGATATTTATTTGGCCTGATGTTTCCCTTAGCTCTTCATTATGCTGCCTTCTCCATTCTTGGTCTAGTTCATCGAATACTGGGCCCAAAATTTTCCTTAGTTTGTGTACACAATCCATAATCCTATTATTACACTTTATTATATATATTTATATTGATGCATAACTACATGGAATACATTAGGTGAAATAGCCCAAGGTCAAGTAATATATGGGTTCAGATCAAAATATGACAATTAGAAATCAAGGATAATTAACTTGGCACTGTACCTGAATTTGAGGCTAAGTATGACAGAAATTGAAGAATAAGAGATAGGACCCAACAAGTATTGCACCTTTCCTGTATATTATGATTAGGTCCATGTAATCAAACAAATACATCTCAAAGATTTAGATGTCACTCTTATAATCATATTTTTTCAGGGTCATTAGCAACATGACTTTGGGAGCCCTTTCTTTAAATTTCATGAATTTCTTATACATTGCAGAGACACAGGCAGTCTCTCAAACATCACATGATGAGGCACACAGGAGAGAAACCTACTCAGTGTGAACTGTGTGATGCAGCACTCTCACGGAAGAGTAATCTCAGACAGCACATGATGACCCACACTGGAGAGAAGCCTTTTCAGTGTGACCTATGCGATGCAGCATTCGTTCAGAAGAGTGATCTCAGAAGGCACTTTATGACCCACACAGGAGAGAAACCTTTTCAGTGTGACCTATGTGATGCAGCATTCTCACGAAAGAGTGATCTCAGACAGCACATGATGACCCATACAGGAGAGAAGCCTTTCCAGTGTGATCTATGCAATTCTGCTTTCTCAAGAAAACTTTATCTCAGACGTCATATGATGGCCCATACAGGAGAGAAGCCTTTCCAGTGTGAACTATGCAATTCTGCTTTCTCACAAAAATCTGATCTTAAACGTCACATGATGACCCATACAGGAGAGAAGCCTTTCCCATGTAACATGTGCGATGCAGCTTTCTCACAGAAATCTACTCTCAAATGTCACATGATGACCCACACAGGAGAGAAGCCTTTCCAATGCAACCAGTGTAGTACAGCATTCTCACAAAAACGTGAACTCCTACGTCACATGATGACCCATACAGGAGAGAAGCCTTTCCAGTGTGACCAGTGCATTGCAGCTTTCTCACATAAAGGTCACCTCACATGTCACATGATGACCCACACAGGAGAGAAGCCTTTCATATGTGACCTGTGCAATGCAGCTTTCCCACAGAAGAATGATCTCAGACGTCACATGATGACCCACACAGGAGAGAAGCCTTTCAACTGTAACCTGTGTAATGCAGCTTTCACACGGAAGGGTACTCTCAAATATCACATGATAATCCACACAAGAGAAAAGCCTTTCCAGTGTGACCTATGCGATTCTGCTTTCCCAGAAAAGCGTGCTCTCAAATGTCACAAGATGAACCATACTGCAGACAAGACTCTTTAATGTGATCGGTGTAATACAGCTTTCTCACAAAAGGGTGGTCTCAAATGATCACTCACGCAGGAGAGAAGCCTTTCCAATGTGACCTGTGCAATGCAACTTACTTATACGAGTGGTATCAGGACAACTACCACCCATGAACAATAACTCCATATTACAACTACCCCCACAAATGACCAGAATTAAAGTCATTTTATCTATGAAAATAGAACATTATATAAATGCTAAAATGGTTTAAAAGTTTGTCTGAAGATATAAGAAAACATTATAAGTTGAAAATATTTTGAAATAGTCTGGAGTTATATAAAAAATAAGATGGAAATAATATAAGAATGTTAAAATTGCCATATATTAATTTGAAAAGTTTTGGGTGCTAAATCTTGTTTCAATTATTTCAGCCACCCTAGAAAATTTGTCTAAGTAGTTTGGCTTTTATTAGACAAATGAGTGTAAATTAATGGCACAGAACAAACATTCTGCAGCGCATGAATTGTGTATTGTGAAAATATCCTAGGAACTCTTAGAATGTTCCATCTAGAGACTAGTGCAATACTTGGCATAAGCAATCCAGGTTTCCTGGGTTCAAAAAATCAGAATTCGTTTTTCACTGGGCCCAGAGTTGTTATATATATATATATATATATATATATATATATATATATATATATACTGCATATATATATATATATATATATATATATTTATATATATATATATATATATATATCTTGGTCACCTTGTGTTTTTGTATGTCTGCTAAAACCAGTTCTTGGGCATTTAGAAGTGGCCGTGAGACAAATATTGTTCCTGACGTCTAATGTTATATTCTAAATAGTAATTGGAGGTTAATTTGCTCCCACTTCTTGATTAATGGGAGCACAGACCTTAGATATTGTTTGTTATGCAGTTACTTCATGAAACATACCAACAACTTCATATCATTGAATATGCACTTTGTTTAGTTTTGCAAATGGCTTTGTTTCTGTGTTCTTCCCACTGAAATGACACAACACTATTAGCTAATCCTGTAAAAACTGTACAGATTTTAAGAAAATATTTAACAGTGTGACCTGTGTGATGCAACTTTCTCAATCAAGGATGATCTCAAATGTCCCGTGATGATGACCCCCACACCGGAGAAAGGCCTCTCCAGCAGTGTAACCAGTGATGTAGCGCTCTCTCTCACACAAGGGTCTTCTGAAATAGCATGTGGTGTCACACATGGAGAGAAGCCCTTCTCATGAAGGAAGACCAATGTCAAATGGCATATGATGATCAACACAGGAGAAAAGTCATTCCAGTGAGACTTGTGCGATGCAGCTTTATCAGAAAATGTTTTCAAAAGTCACATGATACCTCACACAAGCGAGATTTTTTTTTTTTTGTGTGTGACATTGCATTGCACATTTTTCAATAAAGATTGGAACTATGTGGGAATATAATTGTTAAATTCAAACTTGGACCTATGGCATTCAAGGTGGAAATGAATATGACATTCTCCTCAGACAATACACACACACATACAGTAAGTGCTAAAACTATACATGACTTTAAGAAAAAACTTGATGTGGAAAGATACAACAGCAGGTCACTACGAGCATAGCTCTCTTCCTGCAAAATACTAGTTAAATACACACACACACACACACACACACAGAGAGTAGTGCTCAGAGAAAAATATTCAGATTGGAAAGAGGTGATCAGTGGAGTACCACAAGATCTGTACTGCCACCAATAATGTTTGCTATCCATATGAATGACATGGACGAAGATGTGAACTGTTACATGAGCTTCTTTGCTGACGACGCCAAACTGTTAAGGAAAGTAGAAACTGATAAGGACTGAAGCACTGCAAGAAGACCTGAATAGGGTATGGAACTGGAGTCAGAAATGGGAAGTGGACTTTAATACTAAAAAGTGTAGCATAATGGAGTTTGGAAAAAGCAAAAACAGAATATCAGGAAAATATACAATTGGAACCAAGGAAGTAAAGAAAGTAGGATCCGAAAAAGACTTGGGAGTAATCATCACAAATGACTTGTCCTATGATAAACAGATTAACAAAATTGTAGGGGAGACTTACAACTTGCTAAGATCAATAAAAGTGGCATTTGCATACTTGGACGAAGACATGATAAAAAATATATAAATGTATATTGGTTACATTGATAAGGCCTAGACTAGAGTATGTGGCGACATTGTAGTCCCCCAGTACCAAAAAGAATGTAAAGAAAATAGAAAGAATCCAAAGAGCGGCTACAAAAATGGCACCTGCACTTGCAAACCTATCATACGGGGAAAGATTGGCTAAACTGGAGTTACGATACTGGAGCAAAGAAGAGAGAGAGGTGACCTATTGACCATCTACAGAATCATGAAAGGCACGGAGATACTTGATAGAGAGGACTTACTTTACTGGGACAAGAGAAACACAAGAGGACATGGAAAGAAAATCAAAAACATAGCTATAGAAGAGAACTGAAGAAAAACAGTTTTCCACATAGAGTTTTGGACACTTGGAACAAACTGGATAATGAAATAGTATGCGCAAAAACCATTCATGAGTTTAAAAGCAAACTAGACACTGCGAGATACAATGGCGCAAAACCACGAGCATTGCTCCCCTTCCCGCAAAATACAACTAGGTAAATACACACACACACATACATATATATATGTATGTATGTATACTTACTTTTTTTGTTTTCCAACAAGTTATTTAAACACAGTACTGTATTGAATTATTATGTATTTAATGATGCAGTGGTGAAGTTCTTCATACACCAGTGAAGTTGTTTCAGTGGGTGTATTATAGGGCCAGAAAACATAAAATATGTTCATTATCTCAACTTATATTTGTTGAAACCTGATTTAAGCTTTAATGTTACATGTTATAGAACCAATGGAATGCCATTTGATCTGTGCAAAACAAATTAATGAATTGGATATGTAAAACAGATGGACGATTGTAGCATCATTTATTGATATTGTGAAACTTCACAATAAAGAAAACAAAATTTAAATACTGTTTTGTTACAATACCTAAACGTTTTCCTTACAGGGCATGCTGATCCTATCAAATGTTTTAATCTGTCCCCATGGCCGGATTTAGGGCAGAGCCAATAGGGCCGCAGCCCAAGGCCCCATGCATTAAGAGGTCCTGCACCAACTCCATTACAATAATATAAGTATTTTTCTTTTTTTTGTGTGTGTGTGTGTGTATCATGATAAAGAAAACTAGTAATCAGCAGACTTTGACTGAGTAGCTGACAGCATGTTTCATGAAAACTGGGATGATATTTTGTGTGAGTGTTAATTATTCTTCATACACCAGTGGAGTAGTATTAGTGGATGTATTATGGGCCAGAAAATATAAAATATGTTCATTATCTCAGTTTATGTTTGTTGAAAACTGATTTAAGCTTTAATGTGATATGTTATAGAACCAATGGAATGCCATAGAACTGTACAAAACAAAAATAAATTAGATAAACAAACAGATGGACAAATGTAGCATCATTTGTTAATATTGTGAAACTTCACAATAAAGAAAACAAAATTTAAATACTGTTTTGTTACTCTACTAAATACTGTTTTGTTACAATACCTAAACATATTCCTTAGAGGCCATGCTGATCCTGTCAAATCTTTTAATTTGTATCCATGGCCGGATTTTGGACAGGGCCAATAGGGCCGCAGCCGAAAGCCCCATGCATTAAGGGGCTCTGCACCAACTCCATTACAATAATATATATATATATTGTGTGTGTGTATCATGATAAAGAAAACTAGTAACCAGCTGACCGTGACCGAGTGCTGAGCAGCACAGTGACTCTAAGCAAACTTCGAGGTGGTTGACAGCATGTTTCATGAAAACTGGGACGATATTTTGTGTGAGTGTTAATTTTTAGTAGCACATTGGGACAAAGTCGTTTGGTTTCTGTGGCCCTTTTGAGTACTGAACACAAACTACTCAGGAGTGTTTGTATTTGTGAAGTAATTGAGGACTTTGCAAGAATCAAAGCCAGGAGGAAACTATAAGCTTTTGAGTGTTGTCTACTCCAGTCAATTTCAATTAGGTTAGTTTAGAATTTGCTCAAAGTTGAAGATATAAATCATAACACAATTAGTTTTTTGTTCATTTTCTCAGTGCTGCTCTTTCACATTGTGATGTAGTACTTTGGGTAAATAAATTCTCTATTGATAAAGGAGTTGTATTATTACATGCATTATAAAATTTGGTTTCCTGATTTTCCTATGTTACTACACCTAATGAGTGAGTTTGTGTTAACATGATTATTAGTATATGGTAGATTTACTAAATGCTAATGGGAGGCGAACCTGGCCCTGTCTGTATCCGTGACATGAATCACATTTGTATAATGTTCATGTATACATATTCATGTGCTACTGCTTGGTCATTGAGAGAGAACATAAATACTTAAGAAATGGACCCTTTAAATAAAAAAAAATGAAATAAAAAATGTCTAAATTTCCTCGGTCACGGTGGTGTTTTGGTAACACCCCGTGACGTCACGGCAACGGGGACAACTGATTGGCCGAGAGTGGTGACGTCACGGCAACGCAGACGACTGATTGGCCGAGAACGCTGACGTCAAGGCAACGGAGACGATTGATTGGCCGCGAGTGAAGCAGTCCAGGGCATGAAGCGCCCTCTCGCGAAGCAGTCCAAGCGATACCAAAAGACGAAACGGCGAAGAAGCGTGGACAGAAGCACCTATGAAAATGGCTAGTGGCTACCAAGGGTATAACGAAGAAGACGTTCCAAGAAGATAAGGTGTTGGCAGCCAATTAGACTAAGGGATGAGCACAGTGACACGCCCCCTGGGTTGTACGCTGATACCAAGACCTTTGAGGTGAAAGCGTCCATGCACGAGTTCCAAAGGAAAGTGATCGCCTTCAAACCAACTCTAGAGAACTATAAACAACTCGAATACAGTGACGATATGTGTGACAAATTAGAGTGTTCGAACGATATAATATCCGATGAGGATTGAGAGGCGTTCATGCGGCATTACTTCTCGGGATATAAGAAGTGATAAAGACCTCGAAGATCCCACAGTTTTGTATCTACTAATAATAGAAATTAAACCATTTCAAAGGTGACACATTTTAAAAAATGTTACATGTCTTGGAGAGGGGGGCCTGTAAGTCCTCCGAGGTCGTATGTTCTCCGAGGCAGTAAGCCTTTCGAGGCTGTAAGTTCTCCGAGGGTGTAAATCCTCCGAGGGTGCAAGTCCTCCGAGTGTGCAAGTCCTCAGAAACTGTAAGCCCTTCGAGGCTGCAAGTCCTCCGAGGTCGTAAGTCCTCTGGAGTTGCAAGTCCTCTGGAGTTGCAAGTCCTATGAGGTTGTAAATCCTCCAAGGTAATAAGTCCTCCAAGGTAACAAGTCCTCCAAGGTAACAAGTCTTCAAAGGTCGCAAGTCCTCAAAGGTCGCAAGTCCTCAAAGGTCGTAAGTCCTCAGTGGTCGCAAGTTCTCAGTGGTCGCCATGTTCCCCTGAACTGACCGGGAAAAAATGTCCCTTGGGTTCGGCCTCGGCCTCGGGGCGGAACCCCAACACAGGATCCCCAGCACGGGATCCCTATCGTGGGATTAGATCGCGGAGCGCTGCGGCCGTAGGACGCTGTTTGCGCAGCCAAGCCCCCGGCGAAGCCGGGGAGGGCGAAGCTCGCGGCTTGTAATTAAAGAAAACATTTAAGTATTAAGAAAGTATTGATGAAAATATTTGAAAAGGAAACAATAATTAATAATGAAAGTCATGGCGAGATCGCATTTAAATCAGATTTTGGAGGAATTTCTATTTTCATCCTTCATCTTTGCTAGATGTAACGGAAATATTATTTGAAAATTTGAATTTTGTAACCAAAGTCGTTTTTGACTCGAACGAACTCTCAACGGTCGTCGGCGCCCAGTGTGATAAGAACATAAGAACGAAGGGGATTGCAAGAGACCATGTGGCCTACACTAGGCAGTTCCATGTCCATTACCACCTGTCATCCCCGTGCATAACGTTGTCTAACCGTTTCTTAAAACAATCTAAATATGTCCAATTTAAATCCATTACTGCGAGTCCTGACTTGTTGCCTTGATATGATGACCTTGCCTGTGTCGAATCCATGACAGCCCCATAAGGTCATAATCCCATTGGTTAAAATCCCACGCCAATTAACCTAGGCCTATATTCATTGATAAATGTATAAAATTAAATTAGATTATACTTAACATAAATATAGTGTTTATTAATTTCATCCTGGAATATTATGTGCGGGATTATGAACAATGGGACAATATTGACTATGGCATTTTGAATCGTGCGATTTTGATATATGGTTACAAAATTTAATTTTTCAAATCTCCAAACAATAAATTATCTTTCCGTCATATGCTGTTGAATATGTCCTCAGAGACGTCCAGATGTCTGCAACGGAAGTCATATTGTCGTTATTCAAATGGAGGTTGGAGGTACGAGTACATTTGCTATGGTGTTTGCGAATTTTGATAAACATTATATCAACATGATACTTGGTATCTTTATAATTACTTTTGTCGATTAATTTGCAGTATTAGGTTCTAAGGAAGAAGGAATCAAATGAAGACATTGTATTTAATGTAGATACTTTGCAGTACACAGAATGCGCCAAATATGGTGGAAATATGTTGTCAGAAATATAATCTATGTGTAACAACTGCTTAATCATACAACTGTGCTCATGCATAGATGACAAAAAGAAAAACACCATTTTTTAGATTCTCATATTGGAAAAGACGTCATTAATCCCACAATGCACCGCGCTCCATTGCCGTCATTATTTTCGTGGCGTCGATAGAAAACGCTATTTTTGTATGTATATATACATACATATAATATATATATATATATATATATATATATATATATATATATATATATATATATATATATATATATATATATATAAATATATACATATGTATAAGTTTCCTGATTATCTCCATCGAGTTTTTGGTCCTCAACATACAGAAATATGTCTTCATCGCCAATAGTCAAGGAAAAAGTTGCCTACGCACGATGACCATACACAAGGACCGAAAAATCTTCCCGCGCTGTGATGCCGACGTTATGACGTCACGTTGTATCAAAATCCATCATATTTCCTATATTTCTAAAACATCTTTCTCTCCACGTTTAAAAAAAATCAGAATGTTTCGTTCAACATAATTGTCAAAATTCATCGTCTTTTCTATATTTTTTAAATGTTTCTCACTACATGTATTTAAGGATTTTCTCAGAATGTTTCGCTCAGTTTTAATAAGAACACAAATATAAAAAATCATCGTCTTTTTTCTATTCTCAAAGCATTTTTCTCTACACAGCTTTCTCAGAATGTTTCGTTCAGTGTTACGGAAGGCCACGTGCTGACCTGAAAATTTCGCTCCCTGATACCATGACAGCATCTTGATTTCTCTTTCACGTCGTCTTATGCTAGGCAAAAACACCGTCAATTTCCATCTTTACACTAGGCAAAAATACAGTCGAGTTCCTCCTTCACACAGAGCAAAAATACCGTCGATTTTCATCTACACACTAGGCAAAAACACCGTCAATTTCCATCTTTACACTAGGCAAAAATACAGTCGAGTTCCTCCTTCACACAGAGCAAAAATACCGTCGATTTACATCTACACACTAGGCAAAAACACCGTTGATTTCCATCTTCACACTAGACAAAAATGCCGTCGATTTCCTCCCTCACACAGGGCAAAAGTGACGTCGATTTCCATCTACACACTAGGCAAAACTACCGTTGGTTTCCATGTTCACACTGGGCAAAACTGCCGTCGATTTCCATCCTCACACTAGGCAAAACTACCGTCGATTTTCTCCTTCACACAGGGCAAAAATACCGTCGATTTTCTCCTTCACACAGGGCAAAAATACCGTCGATTTTCATCTTCACACAAGACAAAAATACAATCGATTTCAATGTTCACACTAGGCAAAACTGCCGTCAATTTCTATCTTCACATTAGGCAAAATTACCGTCGATTTTCATGTACACACTAGGCAAAAATGTCAATTTTCATGTACACACTAGGCAAAAATGTCGTCGATTTCCATCTTTACATTAGGCAAAATGCCGTCTATTTTGGTTTTCTATGTCGATATCTTGCTTCACATTTATTCATTTTTTGTTTTATTCGCAATGACCACACACAAGGACCGAAAAATCTTCCCGCGCTCTGATGCCGACGTTATGACGTCATGTCGCATCAAAATCCATCATATTTTCTATATCTTTAAAACCTCTTTCTTTTCACGTGTTTAAAAAAATTCTCATAATGTTTCGTTCAACATAATTATCAAAATTCATCGTCTTTTCCATATTTTTAAAACGTTTCTCTCTACATGTATTTAAGGATTCTCTCTGAATGTTTCGCTCAGTTTTAATAAGAACACAATTGTCAAAATTCATCGTCTTTTCTTAAAACATTTTTCTCCACACGACTTTCTCAGAATGTTTCGTTCAGTGCCACGTGCTGACCCGAAAATTTCGCTCCGTGATACCATGACATCTTTCCCTTTCACGTCGTCTTAAACTAGACAAAAACACCGCCGATTTCCATCTTCACACTAGGCAAAAGCACCGTCGATTTCCAACTTCACACAAGGTAAAAATGACGTCGATTTCTTCCTTCACACAGGGCAAAATGCCGTCGATTTTGGTTTTCTATGTCGATGTCTTCCTTCACATTTGGCAGAAAAATCGTTAGTTTTTTGTTCTATTCGCGTCTTGCAAGAAAAAAAAAATCCCACACTGAGTTCCTTTAACGGGACAGAAATAGCGTAGTAATTTCCTTACATGGACTTCCTTCACACATGACAAAAACAGTCGATATTTTTTCCCAAAAAAACCGTAAAGGTTTTTTGTCCCTTGAGAATATAGATAATAGTAATAATAAACCCATAAAAATACAAATAGAAATAATAAAGAAAAAATAAAGGAATTAATAAGAATTAAAAGGCATAAAAACAATATGTAAATAAGTAAATGAATGAATAAAATGATTAAATGAAATAAACTTAATAAAACAAATTGCATTCATAAGATATACAGTATATGTGCATCAATCAAAAACAAAAATATATAGAATATAGATCGAAATTAATATAGATATTACTAACAAAAAAGTACATAGAAACCTTACGTTATTATTTATTACTTATCATTTATTATTTAATTTATTAATTCTAAGAGACCAATGAGGAACTGGGTAGAGTGGAGAATCTACTTCGACCTTTTTATCTAAATAAATGAATATAAATAATTTGATGAATAGATAGATTAATAGATAAAGATAATTAGGTAAATAAGTAAATAAATTAAATAGATAAATAAACAAATAGTATGTAAATAAATTATAGATAAATAGATCATTAAAGATAAATAATAAACATATAAATAAATAAAATAAACAAACAAATAATAGATAAATAAATTGTAAATAGAAAAATAGATAAATAAATAAATAAGAATAACTAAATAATAAACATATTATGAATAAATGAACAACAAACGAATAATAAAAAGTAGATAAATAAATATAATGATTAACAGGATGTACTCAAATGCCTATTCCCCCTAATCAGGAGGCTAGCCGTGTCACTGCATATATATATACAAACATATGAAGATCTGTCCTTAACGACCCCCCCTCCTCCACCTCCACTCCCTCCCCACATCCACCCACTGGGGGGAGCTATGGGGGAATGGGGGGGGACTATTTCTAAATGGCCTCAGCAGCCAACAACCTCTTCCTCTTAAAAGACTTCCCTTCCCCCTTCCAGCTCCCCCCCATATCCTCTCCCCCCTCCCCCCACAAACCACCTCATTCATCCCCCCTCTCCTCTCCTCTCCTATTCCCCCATCTTCTCAATTATCCTCCCCCAACAGACTCCAAAGGCTATCTTCACTTTAAGCCCCCCACGGCCCCCTAATCTTCCACTAAGCTCCCCCTATTTATCTTCCCTCCTTCCTCCCACTCCCTCCTAACTTCGTTTCCTCTTCCTCCTCCTCCACCTCCCTCCCTCCTCCTCCCTCCCTCCTCTCTTCCTTTTCTCTTCCTTCTCACCCATCCTCCCACTACCTCCCGACGTAATTCCTCCTCCTCCTCCTCCTCCTCCTTAGGAATAGTGGAGATGGGAGAATGGGGGCGGCGCTTAGGTATGTAAGGGCTCTAATGATACGTCACTTAGATATTACATTACATGACAAAAACTCATGGTTGTTGGTTATTCAGGATTTACGCTTATGCCATCGACATGTCGAAACAACCCTCCGTCTTTACAGAAAAACTGACAATCATGGCACTGTAAGAATACTCCCTCAGTTTGCATAAAAAGGTCACTATTATAAGCACATGAAACTATGTGTGCAAATACAACACACAGATATGTAACGCACATAAGATATGTACCTGAAGATACAAGTGTAATACATTATGAGTTACACAGAAAACACTATATACACCCTAGTCGCCATCCCCACAAACGGCTTATATGAACATTGCCAGGCACTAAAATTTTATATAACAAGATTCTAAATTGTATTTCCTCTTTTCATAACGTATATAACATTCCAAACACCAGGGAAGGAACAGGACAAGTTTGAATCCATATATATGAAAATAAACAAGGGTGAGATGACCTCCAAAGAAAGATTACATTGAAACAGAGTAAACTAAGCATTAGAGTAGACGTCAGTGAAGAATCCAACATGGAAACAGAAATAACAAATAGGATCTGGAGCCATGCTAACAAATTCTTTTATAACTAGTGCTGAAGGAAAAACCACCCAACCACAGCTGAAATTGTAAACTATAAAATTATATTAGAGCCTGTGTTAACCCATGACTCGTGATATGGACGTTGACAACATGAAGGTGAAGCGCGCACACACACACACACACACACACACACACACACACACACACACACACACACACAAAGAGGAATATATCTATGTCCAGAGGTCTTTGATGTGGAATCAATATTCGTTTTCATGGAAAGAAAGAGATCTCACGGCCACATTATCTCGATGGACATGAAGATGCCTACTACACCTCCGGGCATCGACGGGGACGAAGCCAGTGGTTAGACTCTGGAAAAATGGCAAAAACGAAGTCATCGATTTTAATGTTGCCAATGGGTATTCCACAGTGACAGTGATAGACAATTCTGCCCAATACTCAGTCTCTGCAACCGTTGGAGTGTTGTGGCGAGGACGCAACCAGCCTCGCTTCTGAACAGCAAAGAAGCTGGACTCGAATTTTTCATTCTTCATGGCACTCTGGCCCAGTTTATAGAATAGATGCCAAGTTACCCTCACAGGAATTCCACAGATCCTCAGATCCCAACAATGTACGGTGTCAAATGCCTCAAGTCAAGACAGCTTGTAGGAAACCATTAGTGGAAATCACGCCGGCGTTCTACAAGGACACGAGGCACAAAGAGACGATCAATTGTTGACTTATCTGGCATAAACCCAGGTTGTTCTGGCCTGAAACTTTAGCAGATGTGAACGAACGCGTGCCAGCAACAAGTGGGCGTGCACCTTGTCCGGCACGCTGAACAATGTTGTGCCGCAGTAGATCTCACATCCCACTGATTCCCGTTTCCCTTCCATACAGGGACAACCAGACTCCTTTTCCAGTCAGAGGGAATGTCACCGATCTACTAAGATGCAAAGAGCACAACATGTAACTCACGGATCAGGAGTTAACCTCCGGATTTTAGTAAGTCCTTGCTGATGTCGGCCGCATTTTCACTTAACGGGTTCTTCTCCGATGACAAGATGTCTTGTCATTTGGTCAAATAAAACAAAAAATCATAAAACACCAAAATGTTTGATCAAACACCAGAAAAATATGACGTCAGTCCTCGCTTCGCTGCGAGCGAATCGAGGATTGACGTCATATTTTTCTGGTGTTTGATCAAACATTTTGGTGTTTTATGATTTTTTGTTTTATTTGACCAAATGACAAGACATCTTGTCATCGGAGTTGAAGTGGGTTAATGCCTTATTTGCACACACACACATACACACAAGTTATTCGGAGAGACCTACAATTCATTAAGATCAATGAAAGTGGCCTTCGACTACATGGATGAGGAGATGGTTAAGAAATCAATTGTTACATTGATAAGATCGAAATTAGAAGATGCTATATCAATGTGGGCACCTAGCACAAAGTAAAACACAAGGGAATTAGAAAGAATCCAAAGAACGGCAACAAAGATGGCACCCACACTATCAAAATTGATATATGGACAAAGATTGGAAAAATGACAGCTGTCAACATTAGAGCAGAGAAGGAAAAGAGGAGACTTGTTGACCATTTTCAGAATCATGAAGGGGATGGAAGTTCTTGATAGAGGTGACCTATTACAATGGGACAAAAGAGAAACAAGAGGACACGCAAAGAAATTAAAGAAAGATAGTTACAGAAGAGACCTGAAAAAGAACAGTTTCCCACACAGGGTGATTGATGTCTGGAACGGGCTGAACAGTGAAACAGTAAATGCCAGAACTATACACGAGTTTAAAACCAAACTGGACGTGGAGAGATACGAAAACAGGTCACAACGAGCATAGCTCCCGTCCCGTAAAATACAACTAGGTAAATACAATACACACACACACACACACACACACACACACACACACACACACACTCGGTGGCGCAGTTGGTAGAGCGCTGGACTGGGAAGTACGATAGTGCTCGCAGTATCCAGTTCGAATCCTGCCCAGGGCCGAAATTATTTTGGTATCGCTGTGCTCCAATTTTTTTTTATGTTTCTCAGGGGACACATTATTCATAATAATGACTCCCAGGTCCTTCTCATTTTCTACTTTTTTATTTCTTCTTCTCCCAATTTATATGATCCCACTATTCTTTTTTGCTTCTTCCAAATTCCATTATACTACACTTCTTGATATTGAATTCCATCTCCCACTTCCTACTCCATTCCCATACTTTATTGAGATCACTCTGTAGCGACTCACAACCTTCTTCAGTGTTCACTTTTTTCAACAATTTTGCAACATTCGAAAATAAGCTCACATTGTTTCACACTAAAACTCCGTGGACTGTCGTAATCATGTATTTCAACCTGCGAGTATATTACAAATATCCTTACATAAATCCACAGTATACATAACGTGAAAAGTATTGAAACCATCAACAAAAAACACTTGTACAATTTACATTGGAATTAAATGAGGATTATCCTCTAAATAACCATCAACAAATCTTTTGAATAAACGTAACTACAATGACAATTACAATAGTATGAAATATATAGACATTAGTAACAAATAAGAAGTCCAACATTCCTCTATGGCTAATAAATTTCACAACTTAAGCTATTGTAAGTATTCATTTAAATCATATTCTATACAAGCAATATATTGAAATCAGTATTATTTTACGTAAACAATCTGTTAACCGTAATACAACGCTCCTATCACATCTTACATAAAATTTAGAAATCATAACTCACATTAGTGCTCCAAGCCTTTTAGTGTGAAAACCAAACCATCACCCGGGCAGGGACCTAAGTCCTCACATTTTCACCTCGGTCGCTGGTCCCTCAACCACAGCCCGCCTCACACCTCGAAATCACCGACGAGAATGTTGGTGTAATGAGCGTCACCTCCCTAGTAATGTCCACGTGAACAAACGCATAGCGATACGCGCAGAAATGGTTCCCTACACAAATACAGTATACAAGATCCCAATGGAATAAACATGTGACGCATTTATTCAATAATTACAGTACATTAAATACTGTAGATACAAATAACTTAAAATATCAACATACAAAAGCACAAGTCATCCTAAATGGTTCATACAAACAACTTGAACCAATATCATCGTAAAGTGATGATACACACATAACTCTCAATTCCTTCATCCGTATCATCAATATATAAAGCAAACATTATTGGGGCCAAAACTGTTCCTTGTGGAACACCACTTATAACTTCATTCCAATTGGACTGTTTGTCTCTTATCACCACTCATTTTTCTTTCATGCAAGAAGTCTTCAGGTTCTAATTTCTTAAGCAACTTCTTATGTGGCACATTATCAAAAGCTTTTTTCAGGACTAGAAATGCACAATCAGCCCATCCATCTATTTCTTGTATTACATCTATTAGCCTTGAATAGAAACAAGTTTGTGACGCATGATCGTCCTTGTCTAAATCCAAATTGCCTTGGATTTAGTACTTTTTTTTTAAATGCTTTGCCCATCTAGTTTTGATCATTCTTTCACAGATTTTAGCTATCGTACTTGTAAGAGAGACCGGTCTATAGTTAGTAGGGTCTTCCTTGTTTCCCCCTTTATATATTGGTACTATATTTGCTCTTTTCCAATCATCTGAAACTTTCCCCTCTTTCAATGAACTGTTTATTAGGCTATGTATTTTGTCTGTTAGTTCATTCCTGCATCCTCTCAAAATCCAGTTTGCCATTTCATCCGATCCATGCAAGTTTCTGACATCGAGATTACTCAAGTGTTTCATTATTTTATTTCTTGATACCTCTATCTCTTTCATAGGGGAACTCTACTCCCATTCGATATCTCTAGGTTGTATGTTCTCCCTTGTAAACACCGATTTAGATAGTTTATTCATAATTTCTGCCATTTCTATTTTCTCTGTGTATTCGACTCCTCCTTGTCGTAGTTTCTCTAAGTGCTAATTCTTGTTTGCTTTTCAGTTTGTTGTTTACAAATCTGTAAAATAGTTTTGGTTGATCTTCACATTTTTCTATGACATTTTTTTTGTATTTTATCTTTTTTTTCTGCGCACTTGTACATATTCATTTCTATAACCAGTATATATTTTCCATTTTTCAGTTTTTTTGTCTTTTTTCCATTTTATCCAAGCTTTATCCCTTTTGTCTTTTAACTGCCTACATGTTTTGTTGTACCAGCACTTTATATATCATTTCTCTTGCTTTTGTCTTGGCACATACTTTTCTGCTCTTTTTTTATAATTTTTTTTTCTTCAAAATACTCCATTTCTCTTCTGTTGTTTCCTCCTTGTGTATTCTTTCCCAGTCAGCTTTTTGAAAGAATTATTTTATTTTGTCAAAGTTCATTTTTTCATACATCAATCCTCCCTTTTTATATTGTTCGTTTTTTCATGTATTTTTCCTCATTTAGTTCCAGTTCAACCAATATGTGGTCACTTTTACTTATTGGTGTCTTATATTCAATCTTGTCCACTATTCCAGGTTCTGATGTGATTATTAGGTCCAGTCTCGATGGTTCTTCCTCATTTCTATACCTAGTATTCTCTTGTATCCATTGCGTCATTGTATGTTCTATAATCATATCAAGTAATACATTTCCCCATAGGTCATCTCCACCCTTCACTGTCATCTCTTACCAGCAGATTCCTTTACAGTTAAAGTCACCCATTATAATTATTCGCATTCCATCTTCCATTATCTTAGTGATATCCTGGTGTCTTCTAACATATATATTTTTTTTTGTGTCCGCTCTCTTCCCACGAAGCCGTTTTAGGAGGCACATAATTTACTACAAACTTCCTGCTCTTCTTATCCTTGTCCTCCACTTCCATCGTAATAATCTCTACACTATTCTTTCCATATGCGACATTCTCACATTTATATCCTTCTTAGTCAGGAACATAACTCCACCCCTTTGTTTTACCTCTCTGTTTCTAATCCAACAATTATATACACCATATCCTACACTGTTGGGTGGTAATGGACCTTTCAATTTTGTCTCTACAATTCCCATTATGTCCGGTTCTTTTTCCTTCAGGTAATCATTCAGCTCGTTCAAACCTGTTATTAATCCATCTATATTTGTGTAAGACACTTTTAATATTCTGCTACTTCCATCGTGTTTTCTGTTTCCCTTCCGTCTTTCTCTGCTATGAACCATTTTCTCACTTTCATATTCACTACTCTCCAATGAGATTTCTCTTTTTCTGTCTCTGTTCTTTTCTCGTTTTTTCCTTTAGCTTCTAGTCTTTTTGTTTTCTCATCCTCTCTTTCCTCTTTATTCATTTCTCTTTTTATCCATACCTGTTTAAATTGCTCACCGTCTGTTAGTTTTCCTGTTTTTGCTAAGATATTCTCTGCTGTCGTTTGTTACCTGAATTTAACCTTAATTGGTCTGGTCTTATATGTATTTTATTTCCCGAGCCTATTATTTATTTTTGTACCGATTTATGGTTGATCTTCTTGAACTACTTCTAATATAGTATTTACTTTTTCCTTTTCCTCCTTTGTTCTTGTAGTCCAATTTACACAGAAAACACTATATACACCCTAGTCTCCATCCGTACAACCGGCTTATATGAACATTGCCAGGCACTCAAATTTTATATAACAAGATTCTAAATTGTATTTCCTCTTTTCATAACGTATATAACATTCCAAACACCAGGGAAGGAACAGGACAAGTTTGAATCCATATATATGAAAGTAAACAAGGGTGAGATGATCTCCAAAGAAAGATTACATTGAAACAGAGAGGTAAACTAAGCATTAGAGTAGACGTCAGTGAAGAATCCAATATGGAAACAGAAATAACAAATAGGATCTGGAGCCATGCTAACAAATTCTTTTATAACTAGTGCTGAAGGAAAAACCACCCAACCACAGCTGAAATTATAAACTATAAAATTATATTAGAGCCTGTGTTAACCCATGACTCGTGATATGGACGTTGACAACATGAAGGTGAAGCGCGCGCACACACACACACACACACACACACACACACACACACACACACACACACACACACACACACACAAAGAGGAATATATCTATGTCCAGAGGTCTTTGATGTGGAATCAATATTCGTTTTCATGGAAAGAAAGAGATCTCACGGCCACATTATCTCGATGGACATGAAGATGCCTACTACACCTCCGGGCATCGACGGGGACGAAGCCAGTGGTTAGACTCTGGAAAAATGGCGAAGTCATTGATTTCAATGTTGCCAATGGGTATTCCACAGTGACAGTGATAGACAATTCTGCCCAATACTCAGTCTCTGCAACCGTTGGAGTGTTGTGGCGAGGACGCAACCAGCCTCGCTTCTGAACAGCAAAGAAGCTGGACTCGAATTTTTCATTCTTCATGGCACTCTGGCCCAGTTTATAGAATAGATGCCAAGTTACCCTCACAGGAATTCCACAGATCCTCAGATCCCAACAATGTACGGTGTCAAATGCCTCAAGTCAAGAGAGCTTGTAGGAAACCATTAGTGGAAATCACGCCGGCGTTCTACAAGGACACGAGGCACAAAGAGACGATCAATTGTTGACTTATCTGGCATAAACCCAGGTTGTTCTGGCCTGAAACTTTAGCAGATGTGAACGAACGCGTGCCAGCAACAAGTGGGCGTGCACCTTGTCCGGCACGCTGAACAATGTTGTGCCGCAGTAGATCTCACATCCCACTGATTCCCGTTTCCCTTCCATATAGGGACAACCAGACTCCTTTTCCAGTCAGAGGGAATGTCACCGATCTACTAAGATGCAAAGAGCACAACATGTAACTCACGGATCAGGAGTTAACCTCCGGATTTTAGTAAGTCCTTGCTGATGTCGGCCGCATTTTCACTTAACGGGTTCTTCTCCGATGACAAGATGTCTTGTCATTTGGTCAAATAAAACAATAAATCATAAAACACCAAAATGTTTGATCAAACACCAGAAAAATATGACGTCAGTCCTCCTCGCTTCGCTCGCTTGCGAGCGAAGCGAGGATTGACGTCATATTTTTCTGGTGTGTGTTTGATCAAACATTTTGGTGTTGTATGATTTTTTGTTTTATTTGACCAAATGACAAGACATCTTGTCATCGGAGTTGAATGGGTTGACGGGTTCTTTGACCTCCCTGAAAGAAGTAGAGAGTTTCATCAATCGGTGGTTTCACAACCGCCACCCAAACACCAGCCTGAAGTTGGTGGTCGCTCGTACTGTCAACCATGACTACACCACTCCACACTTTACCCATGTTGTCCATGAACTACTCGGTCTGAGTTTACCTGGGTCCCAGACCCGGAGTGGGGGTTCTTCAGGGCTCGGTAGACAGCCCCGAGGTAGTAATTTGCATCAAAATGACTCTCGGAATTCTCAACGATTTCCATGACACCCGTCTCGTTACCCATCGTCACGGGAACTCTAGTCCGTCATCTCTGAGCCCTGTATCAGTCCAGGTCATAGCCCATTTATCAGCATTATCTCACGCGACGCCACACTTCTCAACCTTGGACGATCTCTAGAGTACTCCTCGACAGATTTTAAGTTTTGCGTTTGAGAGTATCCCGTATTTTTGTTCAGGGTGCTCTTGGGTACTCCACACTTCGAACCTACTAGAAATTTAGACCGTACACTCAAGGACACATTCGTCATTGGTAAGGTTCTCCAGATAAAATCCAGGTGGATTACATCTCTGGATTCTCATGGGCATACATCAGGTTTCATCTTCCTTACCGTAGCATATGTCCCTACCGAGACGAAAGACCTTAAAGAAAAGGTGCCCTATGCCATACTTAATTCTGTAAGTGTTCAGGATTCCTGGTTCTGGAGACGAGAGACACACCGATAAGCTTTGTATAAAGAAGCTGGAGGAGTGGCAAGGAGGCCAGTCATATACTGAATGAGAATCAGACAAGAAACAATGGTCTCAAACTGTCCGCAAATAGATTCAATTTGGAAGTGGGTAGAAACAAGTTCGCCAACCGCGTAGTTAATGAATGGAATAAACTTCCTGCAGAGGCAGTGCAATGCAGTTCAGCTCGAAGCTTTAAAAATCATCTAGATAAAAACCTAAGCAAGATGCTGTATTGATTATTTATTTTATATTATTTTGTTTTGTTTTATCATTTGTCTGATTCTCATTTATTACTAGTTATATGTCAATTTAGTATTATTTACTATTTACCTGTTTCTTTGTTATTAGACTGTGCCTATGCGTTTATTTATGTATTCTATTTGATACTTACATTATTATTATTTTCATTCATTTATTTATCATTATTACTATGATTTTTTTTTTCCGCATCCGACCTAGATATGGACCAAAAGGTCTCCTGTTGGCATGCTCCGCCTTTGTAATCCTACTGAACCGCAGGGTTTTCCAAAGCCCCGAGTCCATTGAGAACGACCAAAGACTTGTGGTTTCAATACTCAAACTGTGTTTAATACCTAATGTATGCTTTAACTTCAGCATCATACGCTCATCAACTGGGTAACCTCTTTTCTGGCGAGGTGTAGTCGTCTAGATATATCTATACCTATCCTCATGAGGTGGGCCTCATCGGCGCGGCCCAGTCAGTAATATGTGTAACCTTCACTACAGATGTCGCATTACCTGGTCTCCTCAGAGCCACCATATTCATTCTAAGCCTACGCAGGTCTGCTGATGACTAAGGTATTTGATTGTCCTGAAAAAAGGCACTCACACAGAGAACCTGCCAGAGCCTCATCCCGGGGCTGGCTCCACGTGTTAACTCATTCAACTCCGATGACAAGATGTCTTGTCATTTGGTCAAATAAAACAAAAAATCATAAAACACCAAAATGTTTGATCAAACACCAGAAAAATATGACGTCAGTCCTCGCTTCGCTGCGAGCGAAGCGAGGATTGACGTCATATTTTTCTGGTGTTTGATCAAACATTTTGGTGTTTTATGATTTTTTGTTTTATTTGACCAAATGACAAGACATCTTGTCATCGGAGTTGAATGGGTTAATGCCTTATTTACACACACGCACATACACACAAGTTATTCGGAGAGACCTACAATTTATTAAGATCAATGAAAGTGGCCTTCGACTACATGGATGAGGGGATGGTTAAGAAATCAATTGTTACATTGATAAGATCGAAATTAGAAGATGCTATATCAATGTGGGCACCTAGCACAAAGTAAAACACAAGGGAATTAGAAAGAATCCAAAGAACGGCAACAAAGATGGCACCCACACTATCAAAATTGATATATGGACAAAGATTGGAAAAATGACAGCTGTCAACATTAGAGCAGAGAAGGAAAAGAGGAGACTTGTTGACCATTTTCAGAATCATGAAGGGGATGGAAGTTCTTGATAGAGGTGACCTATTACAATGGGACAAAAGAGAAACAAGAGGACACGCAAAGAAATTAAAGAAAGATAGTTACAGAAGAGACCTGAAAAAGAACAGTTTCCCACACAGGGTGATTGATGTCTGGAACGGGCTGAACAGTGAAACAGTAAATGCCAGAACTATACACGAGTTTAAAACCAAACTGGACGTGGAGAGATACGAAAACAGGTCACAACGAGCATAGCTCCCGTCCCGTAAAATACAACTAGGTAAATACAATACACACACACACACACACACACACGCGCACGCACACACACACACACACACACACACACACACACACACACACACACACACACACACACACACACACACACACACACACACACACACGCACGCACACACACACACACACACACACACACACACACTCGGTGGCACAGTTGGTAGAGCGCTGGACTGGGAAGTACGATAGTGCTCGCAGTACCCAGTTCGAATCCTGCCCAGGGCCGAAATTATTTCGGTATCGCTGTGCTCCAATTTTTTTTTATGTTTCTCAGGGGACACATTATTCATAATAATGACTCCCGGGTCCTTCTCATTTTCTACTTTTTTATTTCTTCTTCTCCCAATTTATATGATCCCACTATTCTTTTTTGCTTCTTCCAAATTCCATTATACTACACTTCTTCATATTGAATTCCATCTCCCACTTCCTACTCCATTCCCATACTTTATTGAGATCACTCTGTAGCGACTCACAATCTTCTTCAGTGTTCACTTTTTTCAACAATTTTGCATCATTCGCAAATAAGCTCATATTGTTTCACACTAAAACTCCGTGGACTGTCGTAATCATGTATTTCAACCTGCGAGTATATTACAAATATCCTTACATAAATCCACAGTATACATAACGTGAAAAGTATTGAAACCATCAACAAAAAACACTTGTACAATTCACATTGAAATTAAATGAGCATAATCCTCTAAATAACCATCAATACATCTTTTGAATAATCGTAACTACAATGACAATTACAATAGTGTAAATTATGCAGACATTAGTAACAAATAAGAAGTCCAACATTCTTCTATGGCAAATTACACGGTTATAAATTTCACAACTTAAGCTATTGTAAGTAGTCATCTAAATCATATTCTATACAAGCAATATATTGAAATCAGTATTATTTTACGCAAACAATCTGTCAACCGTAATACAACGCTCCTATCACATCTTACATAGAATTTAGAAATCATAATTCACATTAGTGCTCCAAGCCTTTTAGTGTGAAAACCAAACCATCACCCGGGCAGGGACCTAAGTCCTCACATTTTCACCTCGGTCGCTGGTCCTTCAACCACAGCCCGCCTCACACCTCGAAATCACCGACGAGAATGTTGGTGTAATGAGCGTCACCTCCCTAGTTACGTCCACGTGAACAAACGCATAGCGATACGCGCAGAAATGGTTCCCTACACAAATACAGTATACAAGATCCCAATGGAATAAACATGTGATGCATTTATTCAATGATTACAGTACATTGAATAGATACAAATAACTTTAATCAATACAAAATAAACATACAAATGCACGAGTCATCCTAAATGGTTCATACAAACAACTTGAACCAATATCATCGTATAGTGATGATACACACATAACTCTCAATTCCTTCATCCGTATCATCAATATATATAGCAAACATTATTGGGGCCAAAACTGTTCCTTGTGGAACACCACTTATAACTTCATTCCAATTGGACTGTTTGTCTCTTATCACCACTCATTTTTCTTTCATGCAAGAACTCTTCAGTTTCTAATTTCTTAAGCAACTTCTTATGTGGCACATTATCAAAAGCTTTTTTCAGGTCTAGAAATGCACAATCAGCCCATCCATCTATTTCTTGTATTACATCTATTAGCCTTGAATAGAAACAATTAAGTTTGTGACGCATGATCGTCCTTGTCTAAATCCAAATTGCCTTGGATCTAGTACTTTTTTTTAAATGCTTTGCCCATCTAGTTTTGATCATTCTTTCACAGATTTTAGCTATCGTACTTGTAAGAGAGACCGGTCTATAGTTAGTAGGGTCTTCCTTGTTTCCCCCTTTATATATTGGTACTATATTTGCTCTTTTCCAATCATCTGAAACTTTCCCCTCTTTCAATGAACTGTTTATTAGGCTATGTATTTTGTTTGTTAGTTCATTCCTGCATTCTCTCAAAATCCAGTTTGCCATTTCATCCGGTCCATGCGATTTTCTGACATCGAGATTACTCAAGTGTTTCATTATTTCATTTCTTGATACCTCTATCTCTTTCATAGGGGGAACTCTCTCCTCCCCACTCGATATTTCTAGGTTCTCCCTTGTAAACACCGATTTAAAATGCTTATTCATAATTTCTGCCATTTCTATTTCCTCTATGTATTCGACTCCTCCTTGTCGTAGTTTCTCTAATTCTTGTTTGCTTTTCAGTTTGTTGTTAACAAATCTGTAAAATAATTTTGGTTGATCTTCACATTTTTCTATGACATTTTTTTTGTATTTTATCTTTTTTTTCTGCGCACTTGTACATATTCATTTCTATAACCAGTATATATTTTCCATTTTTCAGTTTTTTTGTCTTTTTTCCATTTTATCCAAGCTTTATCCCTTTTGTCTTTTGACTGCCTACATGTTTTGTTGTACCAGCACTTTATATATCATTTTTCTTGCTTTTGTCTTGGCACATACTTTTCCGCTCCTTCTTTATTTTTTATTTTTTTTTTCAAAATACTCCATTTCTCTTCTACTGTTGTTCCCTCCTTGTGTATTCTTTCCCAGTCAGCTTTTTGAAAGAATTATTTTATTTTGTCAAAGTTCATTTTTTCATACATCAATCCTCCCTTTTTATATTGTTCGTTTTTTCATGTATTTTTCCTCATTTAGTTCCAGTTCAACCAATATGTGGTCACTTTTACTTATTGGTGTCTTATATTCAATCTTGTCCACTATTCCAGGTTCTGATGTGATTATTAGGTCCAGTCTCGATGGTTCTTCCTCATTTCTATACCTAGTATTCTCTTGTATCCATTGCGTCATTGTATGTTCTATAATCATATCAAGTAATACATTTCCCCATAGGTCATCTCCACCCTTCACTGTCACCTATTCCCAGCAGATTTCTTTACAAGTAAAGTCACCCATTATAATCATTCGTCCTCCATCTTCCATTATCTTACTTAGTGATATCCTGGTGTCTTCTAACATATTTTTTGTGTTCTCTCTCTTCCCACGAAGCCGTTTTAGGAGGCACATAATTTACTACAAACTTCCTGCTCTTCCTATCCTTGTCCTCCACTTCCATCATAATCATCTCTATTCTTTCCATATGTGACATTCCTCACATTTATATCCTTCTTAGTCAGGAACATAACTCCACCCCTTTGTTTTACTTTTCTGTTTCTAATCCAATAATTATATGCACTATATCCCACACTGTTGGGTGGTAAGAGACCTTACAATCTTGTCTCTACAATTCCCATTATGTCCGGTTCTTTTTCCTTCAGGTAATCATTCAGCTCGTTCAAACCTGTTATTAATCCATCTATATTTGTGTAAGACACTTTTAATATTCTGCTACTTCCATCGTGTTTTCTGTTTCCCTTCCGTCTTTCTCTGCTATGAACCATTTTCTCACTTTCATATTCACTACTCTCCAATGAGATTTCTCTTTTTCTGTCTCTGTTCTTTTCTCGTTTTTTTTTTCCTTTAGCTTCTAGTCTTTTTGTTTTCTCATCCTCTCTTTCCTCTTTATTCATTTCTCTTTTTATCCATACCTGTTTAAATTGCTCACCATCTGTTAGTTTTCCTGTTTTTGCTAAAATATTCTATGCTGTCGTTTGTGACCTGAATTCAACCTTAATTGGTCTGGTCTTATAAGTATTTTATTTCCCGAGGCTATACATTTCTTCTATTTGTTTCCCTATTTCTGGTTCATCTTCTTGAACTACTTCTAATATACTATTTACTTTTTCCTTTTCCTCCTTTATTCTTGTAGTCCAATTTACACAGAAAACACTATATACACCCTAGTCTCCATCCGTACAACCGGCTTATATGAACATTGCCAGGCACTCAAATTTTATATAACAAGATTCTAAATTGTATTTCCTCTTTTCATAACGTATATAACATTCCAAACACCAGGGAAGGAACAGGACAAGTTTGAATCCATATATATGAAAGTAAACAAGGGTGAGATGATCTCCAAAGAAAGATTACATTGAAACAGAGAGGTAAACTAAGCATTAGAGTAGACGTCAGTGAAGAATCCAATATGGAAACAGAAATAACAAATAGGATCTGGAGCCATGCTAACAAATTCTTTTATAACTAGTGCTGAAGGAAAAACCACCCAACCACAGCTGAAATTGTAAACTATAAAATTATATTAGAGCCTGTGTTAACCCATGACTCGTGATATGGACGTTGACAACATGAAGGTGAAGCGCGCACACACACACACACACACACACACACACACACACACACACACACACACACACACACACACACACACACACACAAAGAGGAATATATCTATGTCCAGAGGTCTTTGATGTGGAATCAATATTCGTTTTCATGGAAAGAAAGAGATCTCATGGCCACATTATCTCGATGGACATGAAGATGCCTACTACACCTCCGGGCATCGACGGGGACGAAGCCGGTGGTTAGACTCTGGAAAAATGGCGAAGTCATTGATTTCAATGTTGCCAATGGGTATTCCACAGTGACAGTGATAGACAATTCTGCCCAATACTCAGTCTCTGCAACCGTTGGAGTGTTGTGGCGAGGACGCAACCAGCCTCGCTTCTGAACAGCAAAGAAGCTGGACTCGAATTTTTTCATTCTTCATGGCACTCTGGCCCAGATTATAGAATAGATGCCAAGTTACCCTCACAGGAATTCCACAGATCCTCAGATCCCAACAATGTACGGTGTCAAATGCCTCAAGTCAAGACAGCTTGTAGGAAACCATTAGTGGAAATCACGCCGGCGTTCTACAAGGACACGAGGCACAAAGAGACGATCAATTGTTGACTTATCTGGCATAAACCCAGGTTGTTCTGGCCTGAAACTTTAGCAGATGTGAACGAACGCGTGCCAGCAACAAGTGGGCGTGCACCTTGTCCGGCACGCTGAACAATGTTGTGCCGCAGTAGATCTCACATCCCACTGATTCCCGTTTCCCTTCCATACAGGGACAACCAGACTCCTTTTCCAGTCAGAGGGAATGTCACCGATCTACTAAGATGCAAAGAGCACAACATGTAACTCACGGATCAGGAGTTAACCTCCGGATTTTAGTAAGTCCTTGCTGATGTCGGCCGCATTTTCACTTAACGGGTTCTTCTCCGATGACAAGATGTCTTATCATTTGGTCAAATAAAACAAAAAAATCATAAAACACCAAAATGTTTGATCAAACACCAGAAAAATATGACGTCAGTCCTCCTAGCTTCGCTGCGAGCGAATCGAGGATTGACGTCATATTTTTCTGGTGTTTGATCAAACATTTTGGTGTTCTATGATTTTTTGTTTTATTTGACCAAATGACAAGACATCTTGTCATCGGAGTTGAAGTGGGTTGACGGGTTCTTTGACCTCCCTGAAAGAAGTAGAGAGTTTCATCAATCGGTGGTTTCACAACCGCCACCCAAACACCAGCCTGAAGTTGGTGGTCGCTCGTACTGTCAACCATGACTACACCACTCCACACTTTACCCATGTTGTCCATGAACTACTCGGTCTGAGTTTACCTGGGTCCCAGACCCGGAGTGGGGGTTCTTCAGGGCTCGGTAGACAGCCCCGAGGTAGTAATTTGCATCAAAATGACTCTCGGAATTCTCAACGATTTCCATGACACCCGTCTCGTTACCCATCGTCACGGGAACTCTAGTCCGTCATCTCTGAGCCCTGTATCAGTCCAGGTCATAGCCCATTTATCAGCATTATCTCACGCGACGCCACACTTCTCAACCTTGGACGATCTCTAGAGTACTCCTCGACAGATTTTAAGTTTTGCGTTTGAGAGTATCCCGTATTTTTGTTCAGGGTGCTCTTGGGTACTCCACACTTCGAACCTACTAGAAATTTAGACCGTACACTCAAGGACACATTCGTCATTGCTAAGGTTCTCCAGATAAGATCCAGGTGGATTACATCTCTGGATTCTCATGGGCATACATCAGGTTTCATCTTCCTTACCGTAGCATATGTCCCTACCGAGACGAAAGACCTTAAAGAAAAGGTGCCCTATGCCATACTTCATTCTGTTAGTGTTCAGGATTCCTGGTTCTGGAGACGACAGACACACCGATAAGCTTTGTATAAAGATGCTGGAGGAGTGGCAAGGAGGCCAGTCATATACTGAATGAGAATCAGACAAGAAACAATGGTCTCAAACTGTCCGCAAATAGATTCAATTTGGAAGTGGGTAGAAACAACTTCGCCAACCGCGTAGTTAATGAATGGAATAAACTTTCTGCAGAGGCAGTGCAATGCAGTTCAGCTCGAAGCTTTAAAAAACATTTAGATAAACACCTAAGCAAGACGCTGTATTGATTATTATTTATTTTATATTATTTGTTTTTGTTTTGTTATCATTTGTCTGGTTCTCATTTATTATTAGTTATATGTCAATTTATTATTATTTACTATTTACCTGTTTGTTTGTTGTTTGACTGTGCCTATGCGTTTATTTATGTATTCTATTTGATACTTACATTATTATAGTTTTTATTTATTTATTTATCATTATTACTATAATTTCTTTTTTCGCATCCGACCTAGATATGGACCAAAAGGTCTCCTGTCGGCATGCTCCGCCTTTGTAATCCTACTGAACCGCAGGGTTTTCCAAAGCCCCGAGTCCTTTGAGAACGACCAAAGACTTGTGGTTTCAATACTCAAACTGTGTTTAATACCTAATGTATGCTTTAACTTCAGCATCATACGCTCATCAACTGGGTAACCTCTTTTCTGGCGAGGTGTAGTCGTCTAGATATATCTATACCTATCCTCATGAGGTGGGCCTCATCGGCGCGGCCCAGTCAGTAATATGTGTAACCTTCACTACAGATGTCGCATTACCTGGTCTCCTCAGAGCCACCATATTCATTCTAAGCCTACGGAGGTCTGCTGATGACTAGGGTATTTGATTGTCCTGAAAAAAAAGGCACTCACACAGAGAACCTGCCAGAGCCTCATCCCGGGTCTGGCTCCACGTGTTAACCCATTCAACTCCGATGACAAGATGTCTTGTCATTTGGTCAAATAAAACAAAAAAATCATAAAACACCAAAATGTTTGATCAAACACCAGAAAAATATGACGTCAGTCCTCCTAGCTTCGCTGCGAGCGAATCGAGGATTGACGTCATATTTTTCTGGTGTTTGATCAAACATTTTGGTGTTCTATGATTTTTTGTTTTATTTGACCAAATGACAAGACATCTTGTCATCGGAGTTGAAGTGGGTTAATGCCTTATTTGCACACACACACATACACACAAGTTATTCGGAGAGACCTACAATTCATTAAGATCAATGAAAGTGGCCTTCGACTACATGGATGAGGAGATGGTTAAGAAATCAATTGTTACATTGATAAGATCGAAATTAGAAGATGCTATATCAATGTGGGCACCTAGCACAAAGAAAAACACAAGGGAATTAGAAAGAATCCAAAGAACGGCAACAAAGATGGCACCCACACTATCAAAATTGATATATGGACAAAGATTGGAAAAATGACAGCTGTCAACATTAGAGCAGAGAAGGAAAAGAGGAGACTTGTTGACCATTTTCAGAATCATGAAGGGGATGGAAGTTCTTGATAGAGGTGACCTATTACAATGGGACAAAAGAGAAACAAGAGGACACGCAAAGAAATTAAAGAAAGATAGTTACAGAAGAGACCTGAAAAAGAACAGTTTCCCACACAGGGTGATTGATGTCTGGAACGGGCTGAACAGTGAAACAGTAAATGCCAGAACTATACACGAGTTTAAAACCAAACTGGACGTGGAGAGATACGAAAACAGGTCACAACGAGCATAGCTCCCGTCCCGTAAAATACAACTAGGTAAATACAACAAATACACACACACACACACACACACGCACGCACGCACACACACTCGGTGGCGCGGTTGGTAGAGCGCTGGACTGGGAAGTGCTCGCAGTACCCAGTTCGAATCCTGCCCAGGGCCGAAATTATTTCGGTATCGCTGTGCTCCAAAAAACATTTTGTTTATATGTTTCTCAGGGGACATATCATTCATAATAATGACCCCCAGGTCCTTCTTATTTTCTACTTTTTTTATTTCTTCTTCTCCCAATTTATATGATCCCACTATTCTTTTTTGTTTCTTCCAAATTCCATTATACTACACTTCTTAATATTGAATTCCATCTCCCACTTCCTACTCCATTCCCATACTTTATTGAGATCACTCTGTAGCGACTCACAATCTTCTTCAGTGTTCACTTTTTTCAACAATTTTGCATCATTCGCAAATAAGCTCATATTGTTTCACACTAAAACTCCGTGGACTGTCGTAATCATGTATTTCAACCTGCGAGTATATTACAAATATCCTTACATAAATCCACAGTATACATAACGTGAAAAGTATTGAAACCATCAACAAAAAACACTTGTACAATTCACATTGAAATTAAATGAGCATAATCCTCTAAATAACCATCAATACATCTTTTGAATAATCGTAACTACAATGACAATTACAATAGTGTAAATTATACAGACATTAGTAACAAATAAGAAGTCCAACATTCTTCTATGGCAAATTACACGGTTATAAATTTCACAACTTAAGCTATTGTAAGTAGTCATCTAAATCATATTCTATACAAGCAATATATTGAGATCAGTATTATTTTATGCAAACAATCTGTTAACCGTAATACAACGCTCCTATCACATCTTACATAAAATTTAGAAATCATAACTCACATTAGTGCTCCAAGCCTTTTAGTGTGAAAATCAAACCATCACCCGGGCAGGGACCTAAGTCCTCACATTTTCACCTCGGTCGCTGGTCCTTCAACCACAGCCCGCCTCACACCTCGAAATCACCGACGAGAATGTTGGTGTAATGAGCGTCACCTCCCTAGTAATGTCCACGTGAACAAACGCATAGCGATACGCGCAGAAATGGTTCCCTACACAAATACAGTATACAAGATCCCAATGGAATAAACATGTGATGCATTTATTCAATTATTACAGTACATTGAATAGATACAAATAACTTTAATCAATACAAAATAAACATACAAATGCACAAGTCATCCTAAATGGTTCATACAAACAACTTGAACCAATATCATCGTATAGTGATGATACACACATAACTCTCAATTCCTTCATCCGTATCATCAATATATAAAGCAAACATTATTGGGGCCAAAACTGTTCCTTGTGGAACACCACTTATAACTTCATTCCAATTGGACTGTTTGTCTCTTATCACCACTCATTTTTCTTTCATGCAAGAAGTCTTCAGGTTCTAATTTCTTAAGCAACTTCTTATGTGGCACATTATCAAAAGCTTTTTTCAGGACTAGAAATGCACAATCAGCCCATCCATCTATTTCTTGTATTACATCTATTAGCCTTGAATAGAAACAAGTTTGTGACGCATGATCGTCCTTGTCTAAATCCAAATTGCCTTGGATTTAGTACTTTTACTAGTTTTGATAATTTAGTACTTTTACTAGTTTTGATAATTCTCACAGATTTTAGCTATCGTATTTGTAAGAGAGACCGGGTTATAGTTAGTAGGGTCTTCCTTGTTTCCCCCTTTATATATTGGTACTATATTTGCTCTTTTCCAATCATCTGAAACTTTCCCCTCTTTCAATGAACTGTTTATTAGGCTATGTATTTTGTCTGTTAGTTCATTCCTGCATCCTCTCAAAATCCAGTTTGCCATTTCATCCGATCCATGCAAGTTTCTGACATCGAGATTACTCAAGTGTTTCATTATTTTATTTCTTGATACCTCTATCTCTTTCATAGGGGAACTCTACTCCCATTCGATATCTCTAGGTTGTATGTTCTCCCTTGTAAACACCGATTTAGATAGTTTATTCATAATTTCTGCCATTTCTATTTTCTCTGTGTATTCGACTCCTCCTTGTCGTAGTTTCTCTAAGTGCTAATTCTTGTTTGCTTTTCAGTTTGTTGTTTACAAATCTGTAAAATAGATTTGGTTGATCTTTACATTTTTCTATGACATCTTTTTTGTATTTTATCTTTTCTTCTCTGCGCACTTGTACATATTCATTTCTATAACCAGTGTATATTTTCCATTTTTCAGGTTTTTTGTCTTTTTTTCCATTTTATCCAGTCTTTTGACTGCCTACATGTTTTGTTGTACCAGCACTTTATATATCATTTTTCTTGCTTTTGTCTTGGCACATACTTTTCCGCTCCTTCTTTATTTTTTATTTTTTTTTTCAAAATACTCCATTTCTCTTCTACTGTTGTTCCCTCCTTGTGTATTCTTTCCCAGTCAGCTTTTTGAAAGAATTATTTTATTTTGTCAAAGTTCATTTTTTCATACATCAATCCTCCCTTTTTATATTGTTAATTTTTTCATGCATTTTTCCTCATTTAGTTCCAGTTTAACCAATATGTGGTCACTTTTACTTATTGGTGTCTTATATTCAATCTTGTCCACTATTTCAGGTTCTGATGTGATTATTAGGTCCAGTCTCGATGGTTCTTCCTCATTTCTATACCTAGTATTCTCTTGTATCCATTGCGTCATTGTATGTTCTATAATCATATCAAGTAATACATTTCCCCATAGGTCATCTCCACCCTTCACTGTCACCTATTCCCAGCAGATTCCTTTACAAGTAAAGTCACCCATTATAATAATTCGTCCTCCATCTTCCATTATCTTGCTTAGTGATATCCTGGTGTCTTCTAACATATTTTTTGTGTTCTCTCTCTTCCCACGAAGCCGTTATAGGAGGCACATAATTTACTACAAACTTCCTGCTCTTCCTATCCTTGTCCTCCACTTCCATTGTAATCATCTCTACTCTATTCTTTCCATATGCGACATTCTCACATTTATATCCTTCTTAGTCAGGAACATAACTCCACCCCTTTGTTTTACCTCTCTGTTTCTAATCCAACAATTATATGCACCATATCCTACACTGTTGGGTGGTAATGGACCTTTCAATTTTGTCTCTACAATTCCCATTATGTCCGGTTCTTTTTCCTTCAGGTAATCATTCAGCTCGTTCAAACCTGTTATTAATCCATCTATATTTGTGTAAGACACTTCTAATATTCTGTTACTTCCATCGTGTTTTCTGTTTCCCTTCCGTTTTTCTCTGCTATGAACTATTTTTTCACTTTCATATTCACTACTCTCCAATAAGATTTCTCTTTTTCCGTCTCTGTTCTTTTCTCGTTTTTTCCTTTAGCTCCTAGTCTTTTTGTTTTCTCATCCTCTCTTTCCTCTTTATTCATTTCTCTTTTTATCCATACCTGTTTAAATTGCTCACCGTCTGTTAGTTTTCCTGTTTTTGCTAAGATATTATATGCTGTCGTTTGTGACCTGAATTTAACCTTAATTGGTCTGGTCTTATAAGTATTTTATTTCCCGAGCCTATACATTTCTTCTATTTGTTTCCCTATTTCTGGTTCATCTTCTTGAACTACTTCTAATATACTATTTACTTTTTCCTTTTCCTCCTTTATTCTTGTAGTCCAATTTAGATTATACTTCTTTTCCATCCCTAATATAATTATACATTTCTTTTTATCTGCTAAGTCTCTTACTATATTCTCCTTCTCTCTCATCACAGTGCCTTCTGTTTGTTCCTTCATCTGTAGTTTCACTATATCTCTAAACTTAATTTTGTTATTCACCTAAACCTTTTTCCAACCATTTCTTTTATGGACTCTTTATTTCCTTTGTTATTCCTCTTTAACTCCTCATTCTCTTCCTTTACTTCTCTTAACTGTCTTTTTAGTTTTTCTGCTACTTTAGTTAGATTTTGATTCTCTTTTCTTAGTTCTTCCAGTTTATCAACTTTCTCTGCAACTAGAGTTGATTGGTCAAACTTAACCTTCCTTTCTTCGTTCATTTTTTTAGTTTCTCCTCTAGATTTACTAGTCGGGGGAGGTTGTCCCCTCCTCCCTCTTTAAATCCATAAAAGCAGTTATCTCTTTCCATTGAGCTGCTATTATCTATGTTTCTGCTCTTCACACCTCTGCTTCCTTGTTCGTCTGTATATTCTACCCCCGTTTATTTACGTCTCTCCTAAGAACCTGGGCCCATTTGTCCCCTTCGTCATTCCCTTCCTTTTCCTCAGTAATCCCTCCCCTTCTCCTTTTTCTTCACCTTCCCACTACACCACGAGCTTCCCCATTCCCTATTAATACAACACAGGTACTTCCTTGTCGTTGTGATCCTCGAAATTTGCTTTTTTCTCTGGAGTCCAAACTTGGTTGTCACCTCTACCGACATGTGTGTGTAATGTATTGAAGTAGTAACCTTTATTCTGAACAGAGATTATGCATGACAAATCTGGTAGTTACTATAACAAGATGATTAGAAACCTTCCCGAGCAAAAATGATGGGCTGACCACGTATCTTACACCTAAAGACTTTAAGTATTATCTAAAAGGCTAAAATGAAACCCCAGTGAAGTTGAGGTAATCTGTTAAAGTAAACACGATTTACTCAGTCACTGTTGTCTTGTGTCTCTTACAGAAATCATGTGATTCTAGTAAGTGATTCACCTTGGTCTTTTTTTGGAACACGTGCTGGACTCGTGATCGACAGCTCAGAGCTCATATGACCGATCTATGGGTAATGGTTTGACCTTACACGCACACACACACCCAACTCCCCGCTCACGAGAGTTGGAGTAACGACTTGAAAAGCAGCGATACTGATATCATTTTCAGCCCTGGGCAGGATTCGAACCTGGATCGCCGAAATGACAATCTGTGACTCTACCAACCGCACCACCGAATGTATTCATGGTCATGAACAGGAAGTAACAATCATATTTCAAACTACCTGTATTAGATTACCAAATAAATGGGATTTAAAGACCAGAATCCTTCTATAACATCATCAAGTTAAATACTTCTTAGAAAGTGAATGCACAATTCAGTCACCTATTCTCCAGTTATTGTTCAATTTTAAATTCACAGGGTTCCAGTTTGTGCTATATCAGCTCTGAACATATTCCAGTGGCTTATGTATCTTTGTCAAAAACCCTTTTCAGTTCCTTCACACATTTTTTTTTAACTTGTGTCCATGACCTCATAACCCCCTATCCCAAATCAAAAGATCTTAGTCAACTTTATTCATGCCTTTCTGTTCTGAACACTGCAATGAAGTCCTCTCTCTTGGATCCTCGAATGTCAAGGCTAAGTGTTTCTAGTATTTGTCTGACTTATTTGAAAGACTGAGAATAATTTTGGTAGGTGTTCTTTGTGTTCTAAAGGTTTTACTTTGTGTGGGGGAACTATACCATTGGTTCATTTTCCAGTCTTTAGATGGTCTTACTCCTCCCCCAGTCTCTTCACCCATATAATGAGAGCCACCTTTATGTTCTTCAGCAATCCATATACTCTCCCTGCAATCTTACCACTATGCTTGTCTGGTGACAAGCTGTCCCTTATAACCACTTCTTCCCTTTCACTTTTATATTGTGTATGCAGCTACATGATTATGCTCACTAATACCAAACTTCAAAGAAAAATACAGTACATGAGGAATCATTCAAAAACCTTTATTTAGATATAAATTAGATTTGTGATTAGCATAAAAAAATGTGAGTAGAATAAGATTTTATATAAATGGGAGATATTCAAAAAGAAAACTGGAAGAAAAATTAAAAATGGCTGACTTGGAAACATGCAAAAATGCAGCATTTGGCACCATGAGCCAAAAAACAACTCCAAGAACAGATTAGGTGACTTCTGAATATCTATAGTGTGGCAGGGACCAATGATGGGGACCTGTTTGTAGTGGTCCTGTAAGATGGCCAGTAGAATCATCTCCCTACTGCTAATTTTCAAGAAATGGCAACCCATTCATCTCCCTCTGACAGTCTCTAATCTGGTCCCAAGATCAACTTAAGTTACATATATATATATATTTTTAAATTTCACATATAGAAAGGTAACAACTGGCAACTGCTCCTCTCCTATCATTTTAAACTGGTGTCTATGAAACAGTCTCACATTATACAACAATCCAAAGTTTCTTCCCAGGGAGATCCGTAGGAGGGCCTGAGGATCAGTACCAGCCAATGTGGTGCTATAGGTTTAAAGTCAATTTAATTTGAGGCAGGCAACAATTATTATTGTTGCATCTTTTATGAGAATGTGCTTACAACAGGTTAAATTTAATGTCCACATTGCAAACAATGTAGAACCTTAGTTTTGGGATCATGAACCTGTGGAACTAACTGTATGTTATCATGGAATCATTCACAATTGAGTTATAATTAATTTAACAAGTTATCAGTTCATGAAACACGAATTCACATTGTAAATTCATACACTGAAGATAAAAATTATCCCTCTACCTACAAGACAAAAGAAAACACATTATTTACAATCAAAGCCAATTGTGCAAGGATTCACGGACTTGATAATATAAAAGTCATTAAAATTGTCTTGAATCCTTAGAAATTTCTCTAGGGTCTATAGATTACATTAAACAGCAACAATGAGGACTGAATGCGGCTCATGAACAAAAGATGAGGAAAAGTCCCATTCATATAAGGGTTCTTATCCAATCCCTCCTACACACATTATGTAGTCATCTGATCATATTCCTCTACTTTAATCTCGTGCTCCTCAACTTTGATTTCTACATTTTCTTCTCGAGACATTCTGTTATCAAATGAACTTCCAATATCCTCTAATTCTTCTGCTGGTTCCTCCTTCACTTTTAATTCTGAATGTGAAATAGTGGAGGAGGGTGTTACTTCTCCAATAAAACAAGTGGACTCCTTCAAAACATTGGGTTTGATTTCATTTGAACAAAATGTCATAGAACCCTTATAATCATCATATTTATCACCTTGAACACTATTGGAAAATAAGTGAAACTTCACATGCTTCCTCAGGTGGTGTAGATAAGAAAATGAGGACTTACAAAGGTCACATTTGTAACGCTTCTCATATGTATGAATGCTCATATGCTTTTTCAATATACACAACTGAGAAAATGAAGCCTTACAAGTCATACATTTATATATTTCCTTGCCTGTGTGTATCTTCATATGAATCTTTAAATCACTTAATTGAAAAAAGGAATTTCCACAACTTGTACATCTGTATGCCTTCTCCTCAGTGTGAGTCCTCATATGAATCTGCAAACTACAAATTCCAGAGAAGGAAGCTTTACATACCGAACATTCATATGGTTTATGATTTGAGTGACTTTTCATGTGGACCTTTAGAACATCTGATCGTGAAAATGAAACTCCACAAAAAGTACATTTGTGAGGTTTTTCGCCTGTGTGTGTCTTTTCGTGCGTTTTCAAAGAACATGCTTTAGAAAAGGAAGTTTCACAAATTGTACATTTAAACGGTTTTTTGCCTGTGTGCGTGTTCATATGAGATTTCAAATTATCACCACGAGAAAAAAAAGCATGACAAATAGCACATTGGTATGTTTTTTTGCCTGTATGTGTCTTAGTATGAGTTTTTAGGTGACCAGACTGAGAAAATGAAGCCATACAAAGGGAACATTTATAAGGCTTCTGACCTGTGTGAGAGTTCATGTGCAATTTCAAATCATCTTTTCGAGAAAACGACGTCTCGCAAAGGTTGCACTTGAAAGGTTTCTCACCTGCGTGTACCTTCTTATGAGACTTCAGATTGCCAGCCTGAGTAAAGGTCGCCTGACATATTGTACATGTATAAGGCCTTTCGCCTGCATGTGCTTTCATGTGATGCTGCAAACGACTACAATGAGTAAAGGATGTCATGCATAATGTACATTCATAATGCTTCTGACCTTTGTGGTTTTTCATATGTGTTTTCAGGCATTTTGCCTCTGAAAATGAAACCTCACAAATACTACATTTATAAAGCTTATCTCCTACATGAACCTGCATATGAAAGGTCAACTCTGATATGTGGGAAAATAAAGCATGACAGAGTCTGCACTTGAAATCTTTGTCATCCATTCTCCTTGCATGAGGGCTAAGAGAATATGTGGCAGGTGACCTCTACTGTTTACCAACTTTTCACAGCTTGAACTTGCCTTCTCTTATGCTTAGAAGTTCTCAAAGTGTTGTCTCTATTGACAAATATAGTAGTCTTCTTACACCTGCAGGAATAAATTAAGATTAATTACAATTGGTTAAGAATTTCTGTATTCTTATATTTCACAAGTAACCAGATCATTACAGAGCAATGGTCTTTATAATACCATCTTTCATACACCATTTATTCAAACAACCCCTACAACTAATGTTTTAAATGCTACTTTGCAACACTGTAGTGTATCTCAATTTGCTGACAATATATTTAATTCCAAACAATTTTGTTGTAGCTCTGACAATGTTACCAATATAATAGTTTATCATCATAATGTGAATTATAGTACACTAAAACTTATCATACCGTAATCTTATCTCACATATACTTTTGTATTGTACTAGTACAATAAAGTATTGTGTTGTCATTTTCTAATTTAACTTTGTACCCAGATCTGTTTGTAAACCTACTTTAGGATCAACTACATATATAGATTACAACATTAAATTCATTATTCAATTCTTAACATGGATATAAACTACTATGAAAATAAATACATATATTGCATATTCATTATAACATCAATTACGTGACTTTTAAACCCCAAATAACACTCTTGCATAATCTATAGTTATGGTCTGTAGTTTACCAGTGCTTTTATCCTTGTGGACAATCTTGCACCACATTGGATTATTTTATACAAATCTATAAATAGAGTATTAGGATGGTTTGGGCATATGGAAAGAATGAGTGAAGAAAGATTAGTAAAAGAAGTGTGGAAGGCGGAAATGGAAGGAGTGAATATGAGGGGGTCTCCTAGGATGAGATGGATGGATGTGGTGAAAGGGGCATTACAAAAGAGAGAAATGTTTGTAGAGGAAGGACGGGAGAGGACAGAAGATAGGGGTGAATGGAGAAGGGTTGTGTATGGATGATGCTGTGATGCATGAGGGGGAGTGGGTGGGGGATGGGGGGTGAGGAAGTATGTATGAGAAAAATTTTGATGCAGCCCGAAGGGATTTCTCCCCATCTTCTCCTTTTCTGCATGAGGGGATGGAGGGGGGGTCGCCGAATTTATGAAGCGGCCTTGCTGTGGATGTGCTGTGTCTTGCGACACTGTTTCTGACCCAGGGCAGTGGACAGGATGCAGGGATGACCCGTCATCCAGGAGGTGCCAAGATAAGAGGGAGGGAGGAGGGTGGAGGGGAGTGGAATATGTAGGGAATGAAATGGGTGGGAGTGGTTTCTATGCCTTTTTCTTTTTGGCTACCCCCCATGTAGGGGGGAAAAGCCTTTGGTATATGTATGTATAAAAGTTCACTCTATACCAACAGGATGCAAATAGGCTGTAAGAGTTCTACAGTGGATTGATGCAAAAGATGATGTAATTCAACTACGGTACATAAAAATACATCAAAAATGAAAGCTTGAGAAATGAGCATGTCAATGTGATAAACTTTCATCCCAGTTATTTACAAAGAGATTTTTCGAGTTGAGAACAGAAAGGAATATCTTAATCATTTTAGATTTTCAGATAAAGTATGAGTTTCAGAAAAAATTGCAATATGACTCATCAGTCCTCCTCGAGGAGGAGGACTGACGACGTCATATTTTTCTGGTGCTGTTTGATCATCAAACATTTTGTTGTTTTATTATGATTTTTTGTTTTATTTGACCAAATGACAAGACATCTTGTCATCGGAGTTGAATATCTTAATAATTTTAGATTTTCAGATAAAGTATGAGTTTCAGAAAAAATTGCAATAAATGATCCAAACAAGGAAAGTCTAAAGTAGATTGTATATGATTAGGTTAGCTTTGGTAATAGTACATTGGACTTGGAAAAGGTAGGTTAATCATGTAAGATTAGGTTAGCCTGGATGTGGTCACAAGTTATGGTTTTCCATTGTTAGCTCCTGTGCTCCACAAAAACTCAACTAATAACTGGCAATGATTATGTTTACATGACATAAAATACTATATCACCTGAAGCCTAATTTATTGTGTTGTTAGGATATTGGAAAAGGAGAGTTCTATGATACATAGCCTGCAGTCGCCCAGTCATGAATATGTTCATATATATATATATGTATATATATATATGTGTATATAATATATATATATATTTTTTTTTTCAACCACAAATTACTTTTAATTCCATGCCATCGTAATCGAGACTGAGAGTCACTCAATGGAGGCATCCGATGGAAATTGAAACGTGGACGAGCCGAGGATGCCTCCATCAAGCAACTCTCAGTCTAGACTGCAATGGCATGGAATTAAAAGTGATTTGTGGTTGAAAAAAAAATATATATATATTAATTAATCACTGGGAACCATTCAGTGTGTATGTATGTTCATATACATGTATATTTTCATCATTCAGGTAGAGCATTAAGAGAAATATTCTATTTTTACTATGTGGTGGACAGCAACATTTACCCATTCACTAGTGGCACTGGAATCAAGCAGCTGACTTGAACTACTAAATTTTGGTCTGTTGAAAGAGCCCATCATGAGCCAAAGGATCGAAAACAACCTCAATTAATACACAGGCATGTAGTGTCTTATATACTCTCTTAACCAACAGTTGGTAATCATTTGATGGCAAATCCCTAATTTGAAATTGGGTTGTATGTATCCCTTTGCACCACTGAAAATAAGTAATTCAAGTGTCCATGGATAAATACATTTTCCTAGAGACTGCACTAACCCCTTAACTGATTGTAAAGGCGGCGGCACACTAGGCCAACATTCTCCTTGCTTTTGCTATTTTGGGTAGAAAAAACTTGTTACGATATTCTAGATTTCCTTGAGAGCATTTCAATAATATGTCTAACAACCATATATAAATTCTTTTAGCTTCTCTTCAAATTATCACTATATGACACAAGAGTAATTTGACATTTGGAAAATTGAAAAACAGAAGATCAAATTCAAAGTAGTTTCACCTCAAATAAAGTGGCAAAAAATAAGAAATGCCGAGTGTGCCACCATCTGAATATTACTAAAATTATGAATCTGTGAAACTCTATGTTTAAAGGATGCTGTGGTACCTGAGACAACTACATTATTCCCAATTTGTCTCTGATATTCCCACACATGTGATCCTCCACTACATTCTGTCCTCACTCTGTCCTAAAGAAAAAAAAAAATGTTATACTTGCAAAATTCTTTGTATTGATCATTTTACCATGATAAACACTGAGGTTGTTGCAGACTGTTTTTGGGGTGATTTTGTAGAGGTATTTAACTTAAAATCATTCAGAAAAAGAAAATAACACTTGGGCGCCGTCCGGTTTACATAATTACTCCTAATATATTATTTTTTTCAAGTATTCTATATCTTACTCTTGCATGTAATGTTCCAACACATACCGTTGGAAATTAGTCTTTATTATACTTTTATTTAAAAATTGAATCTATTACTTACTTAAATTTTTTTGTTTATCTAAGTATTGTAGCTTCTCCATCTGCCTTCTATTTGAACTACTCTATTGGAACCTTGTTACATTTATTGATCCTAAACTTAAAAACTGCATTACTATTTACCTATGATTTGGAACTATGATTTGGAACTATAGCAATTTGGTTCCAATAATTGATAAAACATCTACTTAAAAGTTGTATTAATAAAATAAGATTTATTGAGCTGTTGCTTACAGTAGTGTTTCTATCTGCCTCCCATCTTATATTTGATGTTTGAAATTCTGGACCAGATCGACCTGCTCGACTTGACTGCCTGACTCAGTCTCTCAGACAGTACATAACAGGGTGACTGGCATGCAGTTCATAGGTACGCTGTGTCCTGCTAATTCAGTTGCAGTTATCACAGGTTGTGGACAATTCCCTCTACGGGAATTACAGAGACAACCGAACTGAGAACGCAGAAGCCACTGGGCGTCAAACGGTGTCGATACCTTTGGTTTCCGACAAAAGATCAACAGACCTGATAGCGGAATCTATCAAAATGGTGTGCCCGCGCTCCAGTTAGACTGTCGCAGATCTCTACTTTCGGCCTGTGCCTTGTCCCCTTCAACACGAACTATTTCTGCTCCATTAACAAAAGACTTCCTGCGAACTAGGCGATAGTGAGTTCTGGAAATGTTTAGTCACAATGCAGACTGATAGCAAATGCTCCCAATTGGGCCCCGGCCTTGGCTTACATGTATGGAATTTCATATAATGTAGCTTCTGTTTGGTCTGTTAGCTCGCATGCATTTGTAAGTTTTGATTGATTTCCATTTTACTTCAAAGATATAAAGTCAGCAATATACTTCGGGCTGTGAGCAAAAATTTTTGACGCAGCCCGAAGGGATTTCTCCCCGTCCTCTCCTTTATATGGGGGGACGGAGAGGGGGGGGGTCGCCGATTTAATGAAGCGGCCTTGCTGTGGATGTGTTGTGTCCTGCGACACTGCTTCTGACCCAGGGCAGTGGACAGGGTGCAGGGATGACCCGTCATCTAGGTGCTAAGATGGGAGGGAGGGTGGAGGGGTGTGGAGTGTGTTTGGGGATGAAATGGGTGGGAATGTTTTTGTGCCTTGTCCTTTTTGGCTACCCTCCTGGTAAGGGGGAAAAAAGCCTTGGTATATGTATGTATGATTTTCTAATTGTGCTGGCTGCAAGTTGGCTAGGAACCTGAGGCGGATCACATGAAGAATCGTCATCCCAGACTTCGACAGGGTGACAGTTCTTCATGTGGGGTGTCCTAGGGTGACAGTTCTTCATATGGGCTATCCTAGGGTGATAATTCTCCATGCGGGCTATTCTAGAGTGACAATTCTTCATACGGGATATCCTAGGGTGACAATTCTTCATGTGGGCTATCATAGGGTGACACTTCTTCATGTGGGCCATCCTGGGTTGACGATTCTTCGGCTGTATATCTTGATGACAATAAGCATATCCCTCATTCAACCTAACCTAATCTAATCTTTATTCCACTGTTGATATTGGGCGTATTGGGGTGAGAATTCTTCAGGTGGGATCTCTTGGGGTGACGATTCTTCATGTGGGCGTTCTGGGGTGACAATTCTTCAGGTGGGATCTCATGGGGTGAGGATCCTTCAGGTGTGATCTCGTGGAGGTGACAATTTTTCAGGTGGGCGTTCTGGGGGTGACAATTCTTCATGTGAAGCAACCTGGAACACCCTTCTTTGGGATTTACTTTACATACCCTGCATGGGGAACAGACTTGTAAACGTGCCTCAAGTATAACCCCCTCCCACCTCAACTTCACCTGGCCGAAGAACCTCCCCCACGTCGAGTGAACTGTGGCACTTAACCCATTCAACTCCGATGACAAGATGTCTTGTCATTTGGTCAAATAAAACAAAAAATCATAAAACACCAAAATGTTTGATCAAACACCAGAAAAATATGACGTCAATCCTCGCTTCGCTCGCAGCGAAGCGAGGACTGACGTCCTATTTTTCTGGTGTTTGATCAAACATTTTGGTGTTTTATGATTTTTTGTTTTATTTGACCAAATGACAAGACATCTTGTCATCGGATTTGAATGGGTTACAAGTAATGACTCAAAACAAAACAAACAAAACAACAACGAAGACCCACCCCCGCTGGACACCGCGTGGACAGCAAACTGTGTATATGAACTGTTCTAGACCATTTGTAAGGTTGAAATTCGAACGGGTGCTGGACCCGCAAACTACACACACACACATACACACACACACACACACACACACACACACCGGCGGTACCTGGTTCGAATCCTGCCCAGGGCTAGAATTATTTCAGTATCGCTGCGCTTCGAGTCGTTACTCCAACTTTCGTGGGCGGGGAGTGGGGAGTTTGTGTGCGTGTAAGGTCATAGGATTACCCATAGATCGGTCATACGAGCTCTGAGCTCTCTTACGGAAGGGAAATAGCTGTCGATCACGATTCCAACACGTGACCCAAAAGACCAAGGTGAATCACACACATACACACACACACACACACACACTAGACATTTGGAACAAGTTAAATGAGAATGTGGCGTGTGCAAAAATAATACACGAATTTAAAAACAGTCTAGATAAAACGAGATATGAAGACGGGCACCACGAGCATAGATCCCCTTCCCGTAAAATACAATTAGGTAAATACAACTAGGTAAACACACACACACACACACACACACACACACACACACACAGAAATAATTTCAGTATCGCTGCGCTGCGACTTGTTATTCCAACTCTCATGGGCTGGGAGTTGGGTGTGTGTGTGCGTGTAAGGTCACACCATTACCCATAGATCGGTCATATATGAGCTCTAAGCTCTCTTCCGGGAGGGTACTAACTGTCGATCACGAGTCAAACACGTGACCCAAGGCCATGGTGAATCACACAAGGAGGGGGGGGGGGTGGCAAGAACCTTTCCCAAAAACAAACCCAAAGACGTGCAATATATTGCCTGGAGTTCGGAACCATGAGGAGTGAAGTGACATGGGTTTCAATATATATATATATATATATATTATATATATATATATATATATATATATGTATATTTTTTTTCTTCTTTTTTTTTCAAACCTCTGAATATAAAGTAACACGTCACATACAGCAAAGTTGAATGACGAATTCCGACATTAAGAAAGTAGACGTATATTAGATCTAGCCTACTGCTGAAATGTTCTTATAGAAGTCTAGATTTCTGCGAGGGAAGCCATATTTTATTTATTCAAACGAAGGTTGGAGGTAGGATGTGCGAGAACTTTGATATGTAGACTACAGCGTTTACTTCGTTGGATATTTTTGTTTTCGAGTGCAGCAACGAAGAATACATACTAATATATATATATATATATATATATATATATATATATATATATATATATATATCTATATACGCACACACACACACACACACACACAATAAAAGTGGCATTTGCATACTTGAACGAAGACATGATAAAAAATATATAGATGTATATTGGTTACATTGATAAGGCCTAGACTAGAGTATGCGGCGACATTGTGGTCACTCAGTACCAAAAAATATATAAAGAAAATAGAGAGAATCCAGAAAGCAGCAACAAAAATGGCACCTGCACTTGCAAACCTATCATATGAGGAGAGATTGGCTAAACTGGAGTTAACGACTCTGGAGCAAAGAAGAGAGAGAGGTGACTTACTGACCATCTACAGAATCATGAAAGGAACAGAGATACTCGATAGAGAGGACTTACTAAACTGGGACAAGAGAAACACAAGAGGACACGGAAAGAAAATAAAAAAACATAGCTACAGAAGAGAACTGAAGAAAAAGAGTTTTCCATATAGAGTAGTGGACACTTGGAACAAACTGGATAATGAAATAGTATGCGCAAAAACCATTCATGAGTTTAAAAGTAAAGTAGACACTGCGAGATAGAAAGGCGGGATACCACGAGCATAGCTCCCCTTCCCGCATAATACAACTAGGTAAATACACACACTATGTATATAAGTAGGGGGCGCGCGCAGCTCGGTCGGTAAAAAGAGCATCTGGATGCGTAACGATTTCGTCGTCTGTTCAAATCTTGGGAGCGGCGAGCAATGGCCACCGACCGCTGCACCAGCTCTCCTCGGAACTGAGGCGACTTGGACATCACTGTGCGATACGTCAGCTTCCGTCCGGGATCGTCACGGCAGTGGCATACCGTTGTGCACAGTTTCCTGTGTCCATGTATAGACTGTTCCTGATCATCTCAAAGGTTAAGGTCCGAGCGAATACCAAGACTTAATTCATGCAAAAAGGATGGGGTCAAACACTCATCATCCTCTGACTTGGCATTTCAGAACATGTCGCCCACAGATAAACACAAAATCCGAGGAACACTACCGCAACACAAAAATCTCTTTACCAGTCACGGACATAATTATGTACTTTAGGTCTATTAGGAAGAAGGCGGAAGAGCTGGCTCTGAAGAAAAAAAAAATGTCAATCTAATATAAAGAGTTCAAATGTTGAGATGGATCATTTCTGTCAACATACCCGAAAATAATTCCCAACACATGTCTTGGATCTGAACCACAAGTTTGTCTTGTGGTGGCCAAGCAATAACGAAAGTAAGTGTACTGGTGCTAATCATGGAAATATCAAAATTGGAGAGAGAAAATCCTGAAATCGAGAACGACAATCTGCGTTTGCATGGCAGTGTACATTTGTCACATATACACAATTTAAAACAATATGCAATATTTTAACTACATTCGCCATAGACATTCGCTATAGCTTTAGAATAATGACAAAATGCGTAAAAGTATGGAGGAATTGTGACTGCCATAACAATCCCCGTTGTCTTTGGAAGGGACTGCCTCTATGCAATGCTCTGGACCCTGCCTAAATACACTACCACCCACATACGGGTGTCTAATAGAATTATGATGTGACAACAGAAAAAAAATTGCGTTGCTACATAGATTAGCAAACACATTGTAATCTTGTACTTGTTTACAGAAAACGTAAAATAGTGTATTTTCTTCTTAGTATTTTTAGAATGACGTTTTCTTTAAGAACTAATTAGACTTCTCGACGTCAGCAGCATTGATTGATGTCTGAGTAGACAATCGTACCGGCACTTGTAAGTTACTGTTTTTACCATATGTATGAGAATTTTCCTTTTATGTTTAGTGTGGAATTACAAATGAATGTAATGCAAGGTTAAATCAATGATCAGCGAGACTGCTTAGGTACTCGAGATTTTCAAGAACAGGGAATAGTATCGGCTACAAAGCTGGCGACAGTAGCCCGATCATAATAAACAACTATTCACGACTATCAACTGAGCAAATCATAATTAAAAAAGAACAGGTACTTTGGAAATAATTTTCTTTGAGATCTAATTATACTTTTACGGAAAGCAACATTGGTTATCATTATTGTTTTGCTTTCCCGCATGCACTCCCTATAAGTTACTTTGAGCTGAGAATTTCTGCAAAGATACAACTCCCAGTGTTTATGGCAAACGACGAAACATCTATTGTAAAGGGTACTGAAGCCCTAATAGTGGTGGAATGGAGTACAAGAAGGTCATAGTTGTACAAATGTGCTATAGTTGATTTAATCTAAACACTGTCATTTTGTGGCTTTGTAGTAATCTATGGTACTTGTATACCTTGATTATGAGAGTTTAAAAAAACTCCTTTGTAAAATTGCTCACTTCCTAAAGCATAGGATCTCAAATCCTCTTTCTCATTTTACTGTTAATAGACATGTCTATTCTACTTTGTACCTCTTGCTTGCTATGTGGTATTTTCGTGAAATCAATGTTACTACAGTAATGAAATGGTAAAGTACAAATGACTATTCTATTAATGTATTTATTTCTATTTTGTATCATTTCATGTTGCCTCATTCTTCAATTTTGTATATGCACATAGAAATTAGGTAACATATTGCAAGTGTCATTTTGTTAAGGATGCTTTGATGTACCTCAAGGGATAGATATACATAAACCCTCTTCCCCAAAGCCTCAAGTGTAGCTGTGAAGCCAGTCCTTCAGTATCTACCCATCACAAACAATTGTTGTCATCCCTTCCCATATAACGTTACATAACATGATTAAAAGTATTGAGTAACATGATTCTGGAGTTGAGTTAGAGAGGGACATGGAGACAATCAAGAAATGAGAGACAAGCTCAAAGAACTGGGGAGAAAAATGAAATGTAAACTTCAAGTTACAAGAATTTTTTTTTATCGAAAAGGTTTCCATACAGGAAAGATATAAGCTTCAGCAAAGAAAAAATGGCAAAATGAATACAACTATAAAGCATTTTAAGATTTCAGTTGAACTTGCTATGATTGACAATGGCTTATTAGAAATTAATTTTGTATATATTTTTTTCAGTTTATCTGTGATCATTCTTATTGTAACTGTTTTGCCAACCATCAAGTATGAGGTGTAGGTAGAGGGGGCCTATAATTCGTATCATCATGATACATACATTGCAACTCCCCATATAGCTTTTAAATGGGTGGTATAAACATTTTTGGATATCCACATAATTTCACTGGGATCAGTTGTCACTCATACCTTCTTAACAGCAATTCCATTTCAATTCATGATCAGCATCATCACAACTGTGTGAATATCTGAAAGAACAACCATACTATGGGTAATTTTTACTTTTATCACTTGCAAGCACAGAAGAATCAAAGAATTACAGAAATTGCTTTGAAAGATAATTGTTGCAAACAATAGTACAGGTTATATGTTGCTCTATCAGATTTACTTTCCTTAAACAAGGCATTGTTTGGTCTTTAGCTTTCCTTCCCCACATTGCCTTCTGCCTCTGCTATAGATTTGTCAGTCCATGGCTTTTACACTGTATTAGGTTAGGTTAAGGGTGGGAGAGGCTGTGGTTTGTGATGGGTATATATATATATATATATATATATATATATATATATATATATATATATACTGTATATATATATCAGATTAATTGCAGTCATATCAGAATCTATAACCCTTTTTCTTTAACTTAATTGTGATTTTATCCGAGTGGCTAAATCTGACACAAGTGAAATATGGATTGTGTATATACATACTCATGCATATTTTGATGTTATTTCCTTTAAGGTCATTGATGTTTTGTTATGAAGATACTTGTTTCAAAACAAAAGTACAGTGAGAGAGTCCTAATTCAATCCTACATCTATTCTTTGTTTATTCATTTCCATCCCTGCAGGTTCAAGATTGTTTTAAGCATTCATGAAGATAAAAAGTTTGATGTGTGATAAACCCAAAACAAGACAGATCAAAATCATGAAAATAAAGTTGACGGAAGACACAGAATCTAGTGCTCCCTGTTCTCCTAGGTCAAACATAAAGAAAACAACTGACAAGAGAACTTTAAAATTAGAAAGTGGAAAACATGATGCTTCATTCTCCCAGCTGCACGATTTGAAGGCTTGTGTACGAACTCGTATGAACAATAGATTTTATAAATGTACCTTTTGTGATACTTCATTTTCTCATTTAGATGTTCTAAAAGAACATAAGGAAACACACAAAGGTAAAAAATCTTATAGATGTTCTCAGTGTATAGCATCATTTTCTGGGTCATATAGATTGAAATGTCACATGAGGGCTCACACTGGCGAAAAGCCTTTTAAATGTAACATCTGTAACTGCATTCACCCGGCCTGATAGTCTTAAAAGACATATGGAGATACGCGTGGGTCTGAAGCCTTATCAATGCACTGTCTGCAATAAATCATTTTTGCGGCCACATCATCTCAAGGTACACATGAATATTCACACGGGTCACAAACCTTATGTATGTTCTCTGTGCAAAGCTTCATTTACTCAGTCTGGTCACTTGAGTACTCATATGAGAGCTCATACTGGGGAAAGACTTGTGAGACGTCGTTTGCTGTCTTGAAGGTGCTCATGCAGACCCATACAGGCGAGAAGCCTTACGTGTCACTTATGCGATGCTTCGTTTTCACGTCATGGTACTCTGACAAACCACATGAGGGTTCATGCTGGGTAAAAGCCTTACAAATGTACAATTTGTGTGGCTTCATTCACTGCAAACAAGAATTTGAACTTTCACATGAGGATGCATACAGATGGCCTTACCGTTGTACAGTTTGTGAAGCTTCCTTCCTTTGCTCGCAAATGTTATTTGAAGGCTCACATGATAACCCACACGAACGTGAAACCATACAAATGTTCAGTTTGTCAGGGTTCATTTTCCTATTCATGTACTCTGACTCGTCATATGAGGTGAAAAGCCGCAAACCACGTGAGTGTAACCTTGAGGAAGAAGTACAATGGTTACGATAGGGAGTGTTTTGGGGGTCTGGTTCGTGTGGCATCAAACTTGATGTATCAAGTAGGTTCAGTTGTGTTATGGTACTGTATAGATAATCTTCCTTGAACCATATTCTCAAAGAAAGCTCACAGATACAAAAGAAAATAATAAATGATACTTGAAAATCTTATCACATTGCAAGGATTACAAAGAGTAAAATGGAAGAAATATCTCATTGACAGTAAAGCATAGTTTGTGAGAGACTAGTTATAAATTGGATATTTTTTTTTTTTTTTGTAAGATTGGTCCATCAGTACTTGCATAGAACTCCAATGTTGTACATTAATCAAGTTTATGCCCTCAAAAAATTGAAGTTTAGTCCAGACTTTTTGAATTACTTTGTAGGGTACTTCACTCCTTTCTTCCTGTGTACACTCTAATTGCGAGAGTTGCCATGATAGCATACCTATACGGTCTGCAGCTGTGTTGAGAGATCTTTCACTTGGCTTAACATTGATATTGAACTTGATCTTTCTAAAGTGAATGAACTCATCCATTACCCCAGACCTGTCTTGCATGAGACTCACATTCATAGGTCACTCCAGAGAGAGATTTCGTGGAGTTGTGAGTGTTGGACTGCATAAGATACGAGAGGATTGCATCTTGCGCATATGGTATCTGACAGGACCAAGGATGTGTTCTTGTCAGGTCACAAAAAGGAAGAATTCATGCAAGCACCCACCAAAGTGTTGTTTATAGCCTTTTCCAAAATATGGCATCAAGGTAACATTATAACACCTAAAAAGTGTGAAAAAATTGTAAAAGACAGGTGGAGGAGACGGGTGTCTTGGTACATAATTGCTTTTGGTTTTAGGAAAAGGAAGGCCTTTGATGGGAAACAAATATTTGGTGATGAATGCATAGAGAGGACTGTATGAAGTGATTGTGCCTATGAGACTGCATAGAGACTTGGAAATTTAAGGAAACAGAAAGGATGACCCTAAATGTGCTCGAGATAAAAAATAAATAAAGGCCACGTCATTCTATGCATCTTTTGAGTCAGTGTGTCCTGGCGCGGGAGTGAAGGACGCGAGCTACTCAATTCATCCCTGGCATTTCTGTCTTTGTACAGATGAGGTTTCACTTGCCACAGATACACGTTTTTTAAGGAAACAGAAAGGATGACCCTAAATGTGCTCGAGATAAAAGATAAATAAAGGCCACATCATTCTATGCATCTTTTGAGTCAGTGTGTCCTGGCGCGGGAGTGAAGGACGCGAGCTACTCAATTCATCCCTGGCATTTCTGTCTTTGTACAGATGAGGTTTCACTTGCCACAGATACACGTTTTCCTCGCACAGTTCTATTAGTTGAATAACAACCTTGCAACGTCAGAAGAGCCGAGACCTCTGTGACATGGTAAGTGAGGCGGTTTGGTAGGTCCTCCGTCGCCCGTCACCAACCCATCACTGCTGAGAGGGAAGTGGCGTGCGTCAAGTGCCCGACACTTTTCAGTTTGTGTTGAGGGGACCGCCAGGGTGTTCTCCACACGTAGTGTGACGGGGCTGGAGTATGGTTGAGGTAGATCTGCCCAAGGTAAAACGAATACTATAAGGTACGTTGAGCACCCCCCCCTCCGCACACCTCCACCGTGATGTCATAGGAAATCCAGAGGGGAAGAGAGGTGAAAGAAAATGTAAACTTTAAAGAAAACCATCTGTATGTATGGTAGACTTTAAAATTACACTATGATGTTCACAATACTGAAATTACTCAGTATCACTTTCTTATCCTCAAATTATCAGTATCTGAGATATGACTGCCAGAAAAGTTATAAAAATGTTTTCCATGCTTTCATATTAGGTGGATTATATTGATATGATGAGTTATTAGATGGGATGACATGTCAAGCGTGGATTTTATATATTTAGGTATTGTAACAAAAAAGTATTTCAATTTTGTTTCCTTTAATGTGAAGTTTCACAATACTAATGAATGATGCTACAATAATTCATTTATGTTTACTTATTTATTTTCTTTTCTTTTGTACAGATCAAGTGGCATTCTGCTGGGCTTATCACATATCAAGTTCAAGCTTAAATTAGGCTATTTCAAACAAATACAAATGCAGACAATGAACAGATTTTAGATCTTCTGGTCCCATAAAATATTCACTAAAACCCACTGGAGTATGTAGGAATTTACCATATCATAGTTAAATAAGTAATAAAAAATCATAAATTACTTGTTCATCCAGAGCATCTGTGTTTAAAGAACTTGGTAGAAAGCATCTCATACTAGATAGACTTCTCTCCTGTGTTGATCATTATATGTCATTTGATATTGCTCTTTCATAGGAAATTTGCACTGCACAGGTCATGGTAGAAAGGCTTCTCTCCATGTGGTATGTCACATGTTATTCCAAAACACCTTTATGTGATTGTTGCACATCACAGGTCATGCTACTGGAGAGGACTTTATCTGGTGTGGGTTATCATGTCATATTTGATATCAGCCTTAGTTAAGGAGCCTCCATCGCACAGGTCATACTGTAAAAGGCTTCTCTCCAGAGTGGGTAAAATCATGATGTGTGAGATAAATCTTCTAGAAAGGCTTATCTTAAGTGTGGGTAAGCATGTGACATTTCAGATTACTTTTTCGTGAAAAAGCTGTTTCACACAGATCAAATTAGAACTGTTTCTCTCCAGTGTAGGTCATCATATGCAGTTTAAAGAAAACTGCATCACATAGATTACACTGAAAGGGTTTCACTTCAATGAGATTCTCAGGTACGGGTCATCTGTGACATTTGGGAACACCCTAACTTGAGATGGCCATTTCGCAGAGGTCAGATTAGAAAGCCTTCTCCACTGTGTGAGTCATCACACAAAATTTGAGATTACCCTTTCATGAGAAAGCTGTGTCACACTGGTCACAATAACACGGCTTATCTCCAGTGTGGTTCACAGGTCACATGGGAAAGGCTTCTTTCTTGTGTGGGTCATCAAGTGACATTTGAGATGACTCTTCCGCGAGAAAGTAGAATTGCATGGGTCACACTACAAAGGCTTCTCTACTCAGTGGGTCATCATGTGACGTTTGAGAACACCCTTTTGTGAGAAAGCTTTATTGCACAGGTCACACTGGAAAGGCTTCCCTCCTGTGTGGGTCGGCATGTGACGTTTAAGATCACCCTTTTGTAAGAAAGTTGCATCACACAGGTCACACTGAAAAGGCTTCTCTCCAGTGTGTGTCATCATGTGGCGTTTGAAATCATTCTTCCGTAGGAATGCTGCATTGCACTGGTCACATTGGAAAGGCTTTTCTCCTGTGTGGGTCATTATGTGAAATTTGAGATGACCCTTTAATGAGAAAGCAGAATGACACAATTCACATTGGAAAGGCTTCTCTCCTGTGTGTGTCAGCATGTGATATTTGAGAGCACCCTTTTGTGAGAAGGCAGAATGACACAGATCACACTGGAAAGGCTTCTCTCCTGTGTGGGTCATCATGTGACGTTCAAGATTACCCTTTTTTGAGAATGTAGAATCACACAGGTCACACTGGAAAGGCTTCTCTCCTGTGTGGATCATCATGTGATATTTCAGATCACCCTTTCGTGAGAATGCAGAATCACACAAGTCACATTGGAAAGGCTTCTCTCCTGTGTGGGTCATTATGTGATATTTGAAATTACTTTTTTGTCGGAAAGTTGCATCACACAAGTCACACTGGAAAGGTTTTTCTCCTGTATGGGTCATCATGTGACGTTTGAGAACACTCTTTTGTGAGAAAGCTGCATCACACAGATCACACTGAAAAGGCTTCTCTCCTGTGTGGTTCAGCATGTGACCTTTAAGTTCATCCTTTTGTGAGAAAGCAGAATCACATAGGTCACACTGGAAAGGCTTCTCTCCTGTGTGGGTCAGCATGTGACGTTTGAGATTACCCTTTCGTGAGAAAGCTACATTGCACAGGTCACATTGGAAGGGCTTCTCTCCAGTGTGTGCCATCATGTGACGTTTGAGATCATTTTTCCATAGGAAAGCTGAATTGCACTGGTCACATTGCAAAGGCTTTTCTCCTGTGTGGGTCATGATGTGATTTTTTAATTTACTCTTTTGTGAGAAAGCATAATCACACAAGTCACATTGGAAAGGCTTTTCTCCTGTGTGGGTCATGATGTGATTTTTTAATTTACTCTTTTGTGAGAAAGCATAATCACACAAGTCACATTGGAAAGGCTTTTCTCCTGTGTGAGTCATTATGTGACATTTGAGACGATCCTTTCGTGAGAAAGCAGAATCACACAGGTCTTACTGGAAAGGCTTCTCTACTGTATGGGTCACCATATGACATTTGAGATCAAACTTTCATGAGAAATCTCTGTCATCTAGATCACACTGAAACGACTTTTCTCCTGTGTGGGTCACCTCCTGATGTTTATTCTCTTCAATACAAGTCAAATTCTTGCAGGCGGCATCAGCTGCATAATAAAATGTAAAGCTATAGCTGCATTACTTGTTCTCTTTCACTCTGAATATTAATAACCACAGAAAATATGATCAGGCCAGTTCACAGAATATGGGGGTCACTCAGCTACAACTACGAAATATAATCAAGACACCAATGCTGGCATTATCATATACCCACTTGCACCTCATGACACATGCGTAGGCGTCATTGTATGGAAGGGTTTAAGATGACTCATGTGAGTTGTGCCACAGATTTCACACTGGATTCTCTTCGTCATATGACAAGTATATGGAAGCTATGGATAGCTTTTCCAAAGAAATGTTGACAGTTACCCTCCTCCTGGAAAAAAATTGATATGAATATCATCTAACTCTTTGGGATATGCAATAATAGGATTGTGGATATTTTGAACACAAATCATTTCATGCTCAAATCCCTTTGAATGTAAAGCTGGACATTTTGTAAGCTTTGTTCTTATTTGAGCATTTCCCACATTACTCTTTCTCAAATGGATGATCTCCATATAAACACTACATACAAGAACATAATACTTGTGCACTTATATCTGGTAAACTGGTAAGACAGTGGCTTGTGTCGGAGAAATGATTTAACAACTTTATATTTTTTTTTACATTTTAGTGAAAGAATGTGAATGGGTCAGAGCATACACCATTATAATGACCAGTTTACCATTTTTAGCATTTTCACTATTTAAGAAGTTGATATGATGTGTGTAAATAGGTATGATATTGATATGACCAAATTGATAATCAAGGAACAATATCAACAGCAGTCAAGTGGTGGTTTGGTGGTAAGTAATGCGGATACATAGATGAGCAACTTCTCATGGCTATGCATGTAAAGCAGAATTTAGCTATGGAAAGGGCACAGAGCTTTACTCAGTAAATGGGGTGAGATGTGTGGATGTGACGCGTATGCATCATATTGCTTTGAGTATTTTTGACCAAATTTATTTTACAGTGACCAAGCAAAAAATGGACCATGTGTGATTAAGTATAAGAAACTATACATACAGTATCATATTTTCACTTGTTGATGGTTGTATATTTTGAGGTAGCAGTGTTACATACATATACCAAGGCTTTTTCCCCCTTTCAAGGGAGGTAGCCAAAAAAGGGAAAGGCATAAAAACACTCCCACCCATTTCATCCCTAAATACACTCCACACCCCTCCCACCCTCCCTCTCATCTGAGCAGTGTTACATACATACATATACCAAGGCTTTTTCCCCCTTCCAAGGGAGGTAGCCAAAAAAGGGAAAGGCATAAAAACACTCCCACCCATTTCATCCCTAAATACACTCCACACCCCTCCCACCCTTCCTCTCATCTGAGCACCTCCTGGATGACGGGTCATCCCTGCACCCTGCCCACCGCCCTGGGTCAGAAGCAGTGTCGCAAGACACAGTACATCCACAGCGAGGCCGCTTCATTTAATCGGCGACCCCCCCTCTCCGTCCCCCTTTGCATATAAGGCGAGGACGGGGAGAAATCCCTTCGGGCTGCGTCAAAAATTACTCACACATACTACCCCACCCCCCACTTCCCCGCCCATTCCTCCTCATGCAGTCACAACATTATCCATATACAACCATTCTCCACTCACCTCTGTCTTCCGTCCTCTCCCTTCCTTCCTCAACAGACATTCCCCTCTTCCCCAAAGCCCCCTTCACCCCATCCATCCACCTCATCCTAGGACGTCCCCTCATGTTCACTCCCTCCACATCTGCCTTCCATACCTCTTTTACTAGTCTTTCTTCACTCATTCTTTCCATGTGTCCACACCATCCTAATATTCTTTCATCAACCCTATCTCCCAAATCCTTTTTCACCCCTGTTCTCCTCCTCACCTCCTCATTTCTCACTCTATCTAGCCTAGTAACCCCCACCATACTTCTCAGACACCTCATCTCAAACACATTCAAACTCCTTCTCTCTTCTTCTCTTATGTTCCACGTTTCTGCCCCATATAGTGCTGTTGGCACAATCACTCCTTCATACAGTCTCCTCTTCAGTGTTAAAATGCATTAAATTGAAACAAATTAATTTTGACTGAAAGACACCCTTTGTAAAATGTTTTTCTAGTTACCAGGAAATGAAATCCATATAGCAACCAGTGTTATTAGTGGGGTTTGAATCAGAAACTCAGCATCTGACTGTTGAGAATGCATAGCCTTATTCCACTCAGCTGCCCAAGGAACTCAATGAGCATTGAAAGATCATGATACCACTGTAACTCAGGGACTGTCACAGGGTTTCCAATAGTTATAATGCTTGATGGCAACAACAACAGACCTGTGCCTGTCTTCATATAATCACTGCTTTTCCAGATGATATAACTGTCTGTGTTATACATTCTCTGCATAAGTAATAATTCTCACTGTGTGATATGGGCACCCTGTTCAAGTGTCAATGAAAGTTTGGTGACATGAATATACCATAGTGCTGAATACTGCCCTTTCCCCTCATCAGTGAGGATGTAAGCCATGCATCTGCCACAGTAAATAAATCAATCTGTATATAGCAAGGGCCTTTTCACCCTTACCATGGAGGTAAGCAATTCAAAAGGCATATACCCACATCCACCCATTCCACTCAAATTCATCACCCTTTCCTCCCTCTCATCCTCATTGATGGGTCATCCTATCCTACCCCCTGCCTTGAGTCAAAAGTAATTGAGCAAGACACTGCACAACCACAGTAGGACCACTTCACTTATCGGCAATCCTCCATCTATGTCCCCTCATACAGATAAAGAGAAGACAGGGAGACGAAATCGTTGGACTAATGGATTGCTTAGCACAAGCATACAGTGAAATTTCCGACCTGAGGAAAACTAACTTGGATCTAAGAAACGAGATTAAGGAAATGAAAAAGGATATAAGAGAGCTGAAGAGTGATAATGAAAAGGAGAAAATTAATGATACTACCAATAGCGAAAACTTAAAAAAATATAAAGAGGTAAACAGTAAATACTAGAAATTACTGAAAACATTTGAAGAGAACTTAGGAGAGGAAAGTATCCAAAAGATCAATAAATGAAAGGACAACCTTGAAAATAAAGATTTTTTTTTCAAAGGAATAGTCCAACAACAAATGCAGGAAAATAAAAAAGACACAATTATCCAAATGATTATGGAAAAAGCAAATTGGGTCAGAGGCACAGTGGATAGGAAAAAATGTATTGTGGTATATGGACTAAAAGAAAAACATAGTTTGGCAAGGTACATGAGAGAAAAAGAAGAAAAAGAGACAGTAATAGCAATCCTAAAAGAAATTCAGAATGGAGCCCAAGAAGCACTTAAAGACGTCGATGATACATATAGGATTGGTCACTACTCTTAGAAATTGACCCCTAAAGACAATACTAAGATCACAAATGGTAGTAGAAGACATATTTGAAAAAGTAGGTAGCTTGGCAAGAAGTGAAAAGTACAATAAGATATGGATGAAAAGAGAAATGAGTATTGCGGAATTAGAAAAAGAAAAGACATTAAGAGATGAAGCAAAGGAAACAAACGCGAAGAGAACGGAGACCAAAGGCAAGGAATTCCATTAGAGAGTAATCAACATGAGACTGAGGAAATGGTTCATCAGAATGGGTGAACCAAAGACAGAAAAAAAAAAAAAAAAATGGAGAAAGATGAAAATTGAAAGTGGCCTATACCAACATTGACGGATTAATTTCAGGACTGAATGAACTCAATAATTACCTGCTAGAAGAAAAACCAGACAATGGGAATTGTGGAGACTAAACTAAGGGGTGAAATACCATCCATCGATGTTGGGCATGGACTATACAATTACTGGATTAGAAACAGAGATAAGAAACAGGGAGGAGGAATCATGTTCTTGGCCAAGAAAAACTTGAATGTGACAAAAATTGTGGAGGGCAAATGTAATGCAGAACTGATCATGATAAAAGTCGAAGAAAAGAACATGAAAAGTAGAAAGTTTGTGGTGACTTATGTGCCACCAAAAACGAATGCTTGGAAAGAGAACGAGCATTTGAAAATGCTAGAAGATATAAGGCAATCATTAGATGAGATACTAATGGGCAGGGGTAATCTGGTAATTATGGGGGACTTCAATTGCAAAGAAATTTGTTGGGAGAATATGACAGTGAGAGGAAGAGATGACTTGTGGGATAATGTACTATTAGACATGACCATGGAATATACAATGACTCAGTGATTCAGTGAAAACACAAGATACAGAAATAACGAGGAGCCATCTATACTAGATTTAATATTTACAACAGAACCTGAAATTGTGGATAAAATCCAATACAAGACACCAATTGGAAAGAGTGACCATATACTTATTGAGACTGAATTAAATGAAGAAATATACATGGAGAAAAATGAAAAGCAAAGGAAAGGAAGACTGACGTACAACAAAACGGACTTTGCAAAACTAAAGAAATTCTTCCAGAATGCAAACTGGGAAAAATTTAACATGGAAGAGACAAAAATGGAAGAGAAATGGGATACCTTGATGGATAATTACAATAAAGGGGTGAATAAGCATGTACCAAGACAGAAGCTAAAGAGAGTGTACATTAAATGCTGGTTCAACAAAAGATGCAGTGCGGCAAAGACAGAATGGACAGAGCTTGGAAAAAATGAAGAAAAGATAAAAAACCTGGAAAATAGCAAGTTTAAACTATAGAAATGAGTGTGTTAAAGTGAGAAGAAAGGAAAAAAGGAACCATGAAAAGGATATTATAGATAAATGCAAAGAGCAACCCAAGCTATTCTATAAACAGGAAATGGTGAAACTACGCCAAGGTAATATAGAATACACAGAAGAATTAGAAATGGACGAAGTCATGAATAATCACTTCAAATCTGTCTTCACTAGAGAGAAAGCACAATATTGGGACAAAGGTAATGAAAGGCGATCTCCCACCATAAGCGAGATAATAACATAAAAAGAAATATTGGAACATCTATCAAACCTCGACATCAGAAAATTACATGGCCCGGATGGAATTGCAAATTGGATTCTAAAAGAATGCAAAGAAGAACTAACAAAGAAAATACACAACATGGTAAATTGCTCACTCAAAGAAGGAAAATACCAAAACACTGGAAAATGCCAACATTGTACCAATATATAAAGGAGGAAACAAGGAAGAACCAACTAACTATAGGCCAGTCTCACTAACAAGCACTATAGCCAAAATTTGTGAGAAAATCATCAAGAATAGATGGGTAAAACACCTGGAAGACAACACTATAATAAACCCAAGACAATTTGGGTTCAGACAAGGAAGATTATGTACCACAAACTTAATATGTTTCTACTCAAGATTAATAGACATAGTGCAAGAAAGGAATAGATGGGCTGATTGTGCCTTCCTGGACTTACAAAAAGCTTTTGACAAAGTACAACACAAAAAATTACAAAAAAAAAAAACTGGAACACATAGGAGGGATACAAGGGAACCTACTAAAATGGATGGAGGACTTCCTGATTGGTAGAAAGATGAGAGTAGTGCTCAGAGAAAAATATTCAGGTTGGACAGAGGTGATCAGTGGAGTACCACAAGGATCTGTTCTAGCTCCAATAATGTTTGCTGTTTATGTGAATGACATAGATGAGGAGGTGAAATGTTACATGAGTTTCTTTGCAGATGATGCCAAACTGTTAAGGAAAGTAAAAACTGAAAAGGATTGCAAATCACTGCAGGAAGACCTGAATAAGGTATGGAACTGGGGTCAGAAATGGGAAGTGGACTTCAATATTAACAAATGTAGCATAATGGAGTTTGGAAAAAGCAAAAACAGAATATCAGGACAATATAAAATTGGAACCAAGGAGATAAAGAAGGAGAGATCCGAAAAAGATTTGGGTGTAATTATCTCAAACGACTTGTCCTATGATAAACAGATAAACAAAATTGTTGGAGAATCCTACAACTTGCTAAGATCAATAAAAGTGGCATTTACTTATTTGGATGAAGAAATTATTAAAAAAAAAATTGGTCACACTGATAAGGCCTAGACTAGAACATGCGGCGACATTGTGGTCACTCAGTACCAAAAAGAATATAAAGAAAGAATCCAGAAAGCAGCCACAAAAATGTCACCTGCACTTCCAAACTTGTTATATGAAGAGAGACAGGCTAAACTGGCATTACCAACTTTGGAACAAAGAAGAGAGAGAGGTGACCTACTGACCATCTACAGAATCATGAAGGGCACAGAAATACTCGATAGAGAGGACTTGTTAAACTGGGACAAGAGAAGCACAAGAGGACATGGAAAGAAAAACAACAACAACAACATAGCTACAGAAGAGATCTGAAGAAAAACAGTTTTCCACATAGAGTGGTGGACACTTGGAACAAACTGGACAATGAAATAGTGTGCACAAAAACCATTCATGAGTTTAAGAGCAAACTAGACACTGCGAGATACAAAGGCGGGACACCACAAGCGTAGCTCACCTTCCCACAAAATACAACTAGGTAAATACACATAACCACTTTATAACCATGATCCCCTCCCTTCCTTGCATCACTGTATATACACAGCCATTCTCCACTCACCTACCTCCTGCCTTTTCCCTTCCTTGCTCAACAGGCATTCCCCTGTTGCTCAACACCCCTTTCACCCCATCTCTCTTATCCTTGGTTATCCCTTCAAGTTCACTCATTCCAACTCTGACTTCCACACCTCTTTTACTAATATTTCTTCACTCATTCTTTTCATGTGTCCAAACCATCCCAATGCTCTTTCATCAGCCCTATGTGCCATCTCTTTTTTCCATCCCCATTCTCCTCCTCATCTCTTTTCTCATTCTATCCAATACTGTAGTCCCTACCATACTTCTCAGATATTTTGTCTCAAGCACATTAAAAATTTTCCTCTCTGCCTCTCTTAAACTCCAAATCTCTGCCCTATTTGCCATCTCCTTTACCACCCCAGCTCTCCTCCTTGCCTCCTCATTTCTCATTTCATTCAGTCTTGTATCCCCTATTCTTCTGAGACATTTCATCTCACATTGAAACTTTTCCTCTCTGCCTCTCTTAAATTCCAAGTCTCTGTCACAACTAATGCTGTCAGCAAAATAATTCCTTCATATAATCTTCTCTTTGCATCCATTACCAAATACCTATTTTTCATTACACTTTTTCATCCCCCCAAGGCATTTACTTGCTTCTCTCAGTCTATATTTTACCTTCACCTCCACTCCTTTCATGCCAAATGAAACCCCAAATACCGAAAGCTATCCACTTCCAGCCTCTCTCCTGGCAGACTTACGTTGAGTATATATTTACATTTTCGTTTTTCCCTGTGGTAGGGGGAAGAATGAATATTGCCAGAGTCTTCCCACTCTGATCATAAAGGTGGCTAAAACTTCAGGATGGAGTGTGGGATCAAGCATCCCCATGAGTACATCGTGTGAGACGTCAAGGCCAATTTTTAGCAGTAACTATTAATTACCTGCCCAAGGAGTCCAAACACATATGACAAAGGTATAGGCTTATCATCCACCTTCTTCTTTATAGTAGATCTTCTGCAGGGGTACTTCAGACATCCCCCTTCCAAGAATGTCAGGTATTAATGTATCATAGTGTGATTCATGTCAATCTGATATTAACTTCTGCTAAACTAAATTTTTATTTTTCAGGAGACACTCCCATGAGTTTATTTTAGAAGAAATAGCACCAAAAGTCTATGGATTAAACTATCAATTAATTATTTCTGACACCCTTGAATGAAAAGTAAATTACCCTACCAACCTAATTGAACATGTTACCACCTATACCTACATGGGGTTGGGATAGGTTAACCTCACCCCTCTCCCCAGCCCCTCCATCAACCACTACCAAGGCAAGCTTACGATATAACCTTATTGATTTACTGTTATACATTCTGAACAGTGACTTAAAGTGAGTTACAATTAAATCTGTATGACAAATTTGGGCCCCAAAGCAATCTTATTCATAAATGAGAATGACAATATAAAACTATTTTGATGTATTGTAATTTACAAAATTAATATTTAGTTTTCTTTTGCTATTAGTATATAGCAAAGGTGTGCACTTCTAAGAAAATACCACTATTAGGTTAAATGATAGTGCATTCCATTTGTGAGACAAGGCTTTCATTATATTCTGAGCACTACAGTCAATAACACATAAAACACCAGTAACCCAAAAATGCAGGGCAAAGTTCTAGAATCACTCAAACACTAATCTACCATTGACTTTACATTGTCTTATAGCTCCTAACCTAATACATTCTACCCTAACATAACTATTCCATAGCAGAAGTGGATCTTTGAAATACAAATATGAAAATAAAAAAGTGCACTTGCGTGTTATTGGAATAATACCGAATTTGTAACTTTATGTCTATAATAATATTACATGCCTGGCATACGAAAATGTTAACAGTGAACATGCCTTTGGGAAGCATCTTTCATTCTGGCTACGAATTTGCAGCGGCGATCGGAACTAAGGAAAAATCAGGCCATATAAAGTATCTTTTAGCGTGATGGCACACTAGGCATTATTTGCTAGCATGTAGGCTAACTCCCTCTTGGTACTTACTTTGCTAGCAAACTCTTGCGTATCCGTCACACACGGGATGTTTTGCTGATGACTTTTGGATAGCGCCTAAGAAAAACAATAACAATCCCGTCAAGTTCGCCTGTTATGTTTATAAACTAGTCTATAACTGCAGTTGCCATATTGTATTTAACGCTCTTATAAGTGTATAGTGTTAATTAGAGAGAGCAAATAATAAACTCTTGTATAAGAAATGATACGCATGCTAAATTCTATTCATTTTTCCTGAATAAACCCCAGGAACGGTGGCTACTTTGACCAAGTATCTAAACTTGCTATCACGGTGACGGTACACTAGGCATTTCTGGCTAATATTCTACTCACTTTTGCTGCTTGCTTTACTAGCAAACTTGCGTATCTTTTTTTTTTCGCAAAAAAGTCTTACTCCCATGTCGAACGTCATTCTCCCCTTTCACGTCAGTGCGACCGCTCATTTTCGTTCCGTCTCTAATCCTATCAGTCAATTCCTAACCCTCAAATGGATGACGGGCAGGCTGAAATGCGAGATCGGGTTGAAAAGAGGACTTTACACAAGAATAGATCCAAATATATGGCACAACTGGTTAAAAAGAACACGCGAACTGCGAAACGTAACTATGAAATTGAGGTTGCCAGACAAGCTTGTTCCAACCCAACGGTCTTCTTTCATCTCTACAGAACAAAAAATAAGGAAAGGATAGGCCCAATTAAAAATGTCACGAGAGAATCGGAGGAAAAATGAATGAGACGTTGAACAAACATTTTCTCTCGGTGTCTACCAAGGAGAGGGTAGATAAGTTACCTGACTGATCCGATTTTCAGTGGAGATGAAGAAAATAGACTATTAAATATCATCATTTGTAAGGTAATAGTCAACAGATTGAAAGATATAAACAAAATCGCCAGGTCTTATCTTCAAGATCTGATAATCAATAACATACAACTTCGTTTTCTCTTGAGTTGACTGATGTTTCAATTACAAAGCACCTATGCATGTATGCGAGATATTTCAAAGAGGATGTACTATCTGTTGAAACAAAATTCTTGACATTCTTTCCTGTTACCTCATGTACAGCATCGTCTCACATCTCAAACATCAAGTACTTTGATAAACACAGTAGTCCACTGTATAATATCATAAGGCAGCGCATTCAATTTGTGTAGAGATCTGTGTACAAGATAAGAGAACCTTCTCATTATTGTGTTTTCGTCAAATGTATTTGCCACAGCTGAAGTTTTTGTGGAAAATATGTATTTGTTGAACTACTTTCTGATCTCTCTTTTTAGCTTATTGAAACTGCATTTTTTCTATTTTATTCTCTTGTGGTGACGGCACACTAGTAGCCTCTGCTACTTATTTGGATTCCTGGTATAGAGAGTAAGTAGCATACTACCGACTCTTGCTACTGAGAAAGGTGGATAACTTCCTGGGAAACATTAATGGCAAGATTTGGCTACTCACATGTGTTCAAAAGAGCCACCATTGTTGTGGTTAATATATCAAATATGGATATACAGTAAATGATTATGTGCATTGTTGTTTATGTTTATTTTTATAGTAATTTGTCACTATACACTTATTAGAAAATTAAAAACAATATGAAATCAGTATTTTTTGTCTCCATTTGACTACTGCCGTATTAGAATCGTTTATAAACAGGAAACTTTGTTGTTTTTTGCGCTTGCCGCTACCCAAAAAATCATCAATAAAACATTCCCGTTGTGACGAATACGCTAGAGTTTGCCAGCTAAAGAAGCACCAAAAGTGAGTAGCATGTCAGCGAGTAATGCCTGGTGTGCTGCAACCCTTGTAAAGGTTGCTTTGTGTTGCCTGGTTTTTGTTAGTTCCGATCGCCGCTGCCAAACTTGTAGACAAATTAAAGGCGGCTTATCAAACGCTGGGCATTTAAAGCAGGATTTTGCTATGGAAGTTGGCACAGGGCTGGGACACTGTAAACGGTGTTTATGTGATCTCCGTGCATCCTATGTTTATGAGTGAACCTTGGTAAAATTATTCTTACTAGAAATTAAGATCTCTGAAACAACCACCGACTTTAATGGGTTCGAATCATTGACTCAGCGTCCATTCATAGAGTGCAGATCCTAAATCCACTCAACCAATCAAATTTTGTTGACAAGTACAACTTGTGAGTAACATGTCACATGATGCTCTATGCCAGACTGGCTTCATGAGTTAGATAATATGGGAAGTGGATCAACCCATTAATGTATTGTATCACTCAATAAGCTTTGTTGCATACAAACATTTTTGATAATTATTTGCCCCAATTATTAACTATCTATTTGTTTAATTATTACTTATCATTATTAATTTACTTAATAAATTTATTAATATTGATTTTATAGGTATATATATATATATATATATATATATATATATATATATATATATATATGCAAGAGTAATCACACAAAACACGTCAAAAAAGATTAATGCTTGAAACCCCGAGCAAAATAACGACCCTAATACTGACCGTTTTCCTCAATTACGACATTTTCAAAGTACTTTGAAAATGTCTTAATAGACGAAAACGTTCAGTATTCCGATCTTTATTTTCCTCGTGGTTACAAGCATATATATATATATATATATATATATATATATATATATATATATATGTATATATATATATGTATATATATATATATATATATATATATATATATATATATATGTACATACATACATATACCAAGGCTTTTTCCCCCTTCCAAGGGAGGTAGCCAAAAAGGGAAAGGCATAAAAACACTCCCACCCATTTCATCCCTAAATACACTCCACACCCCTCCCACCCTCCCTCTCATCTGAGCACCTCCTGGATGACAGGTCATCCGATTAAATATATATATGTATATATTGATATTGATTTATTATTAAATTGATTGATTTATTTGTTAATTATTTATTTAACCCAATAGGGGTAAAATATGCTCAGTAACATGCAGCTACCGGTAATACTTTAGGGTTTATATGGGGTGCCAGGTGCCCCTAAGAACCAGAGTTACACATAATTTTGTGTTAGAGGAATTATCTACTCATGAGGAAATAATGCTACTTTAATGTACTGTGACTTTCCTTCCATTACAGTGTCCCTCCAACTTTTAATATTGCCCTGTACCACTTCTCTGAATATGTATTAACATTTTTATCCACATCCCCCCACCCCTGTGGTAGGGGGAAGAAAGAATACTACAACTGAGTTTTCCTATGCGGATTGTAAAAAGTGGCTAAAAAGGGACTATGCACCCTGCTCTCAGTAACCCTAATGGGTATATTCCTATGAGAGTCAAAGCAAAAGAGGGTATGGGAAGAGATTCTCAACTTGAACCCTAAGGTTTGGGATCTTGTAATGTGTGTGAGTGTGGTACGGATGAGAATAAAAAAGGAAGAAATAGGCAATATTTTTGTGAGAAGGTGAGAAGATGGATGTGTTGGCATTAAGTGAAACTAATTTGAAAGGGAGAGGTAAGTTTGAGAGTGTAGTGGGGAGGGTGTTGGGAATAAGGAGAAGATGAGGGAGAGAAAGGATGGCTATATTAGTAAATGAAGAGATTGGTAAGCTTGTGCTGAAGTGGAAAGTTTCTTCAAGGTTAATGTCGATGAAGGGGAAACTAGGAAGGGAGATGTGGGTCTTTGTAAGTGCATATGGGCCTGGTAGTGAGAAGAGTGTAAAGGAAAGGGAGGCATCTTGGATAAATTTAAATGGCATAGAGAGTTTTGAGAGGAATGTTAATGTAGTAGTGTTGGGAGATCTCAATGTGTGGGGAATGAACCAATAGGTGGAAAGGTTGGGAAGTTAAAAGTGTCAAGTAAAAATCATAGTGGAGAGTTAATGGTGGGGATATGTTTAGAGAGTTGATGATAACTAACACATTGTTTAGGAAAAAACAGTCAAGCATAAGTACACATGGGAGAGGGTGGTAGATGGAAGGGTGGTTGATAAGGCTTTAATGGGGTATGTAGTGGTATCCAGGAGAATAGTACAAAATTTTTTGGATGTTCATAATCTTAGGGGAGAGATTGAGGGAATATCAGATCATTTTTTGGTCGAAGGTAAGTTGAAAGTGAATGATGGATGGAGAAAAAGGAAAGGGACAGAAGGTAAGGAAGTGGATAGAGTAAACTGTTTAAATGAGAAGGAAGAGGAACAGGAGTACAGTGAGAAGCTGAGGAAAGTGTGGGAGGTGGTGAAGGATAGAGTAGAGGTGGGAATGGGGGTGTTTCAAAGAGAAAAAAAAAAAGAGACAGCAAAGCATGAAATAAAGGAGACAAAAAGATAGCAGATGTAAAATGGGGGAGGGGTGTGACAGAAATTTTTGAAAGTAATTAAAAGATGTTTTGGAAGGAAGTTAAGAGAAGAAGAGAAGGCAAGTCAAGTATTGAATCAAAGGTAAAAGGCACAGATGAAGAGATGTCAGTGGAAGAGGAGGTGGTAAGGGGAACTTGGGCAGAATATTTTAGGGAGCCATTAAATGTGTAAGAGGATAGGAAGGCATTAGTGGTAGCAGTGGGAGGTGATAGAAATTGACAGTGATGGGTGAGGAAAATGGAGGAGAAATAAGAAAAGTGGTGCAAGTAGTTACTAATATGATGAGAGTAGGTAAGGTACCTGGGTTAGATGAGTGTTATGTAGAGTGTCAGAAGAAGGGAGGTATAGTGATAATGGACTTACTAGTAAGGTTGTTTAATGTGTGTCTAAGGGAGGGTAGAGTGCCAGAGCACTGGAGGAGTGCCTGTATTGTTCTGCTTTAAAAGGGAAAAGGGGACAAATATGAATGTAGTAGTTTCAGATGGATAATCTTTTTTTAGTGTAGTTAGGAAAGCTTATGGGAGGATTTTAAGTGAGAGAAACAGAGGATATGATTAGTAAGGAACAGTGTGGGTTTGGGAAAAGTAGGTGTTTTTTTAATGAAATTTTTATAGTAAGACAGATATGTGAGAAAGCTTAAGCAAAAGGTAAGGATGTTTTTTGGACCTTTATGGATTTAGAAAAGTATTGTGACAGGGTAGATAGGAAGGTGCTGTGTGAGATTTGCAGATATATGGGGTTTAGGGAAAGCAGTTAAGGACAGTCAACAATTTTTATAAGAGTAGTAGAGTCTATGTTAGAATTAGAAATAAAGAGAGCTAGTGGTTTGAGATAAAGGTGGGACTGTGTCAGGGATGTGTCATATTGCCATGTCTGTTCAATATGTACGTGGAATGGGTGGTGCAGGAGGTAAATGGGCAGGGGATTGGAAATGGTTAAAGAAAATGGAGAAAAGTGGTAGATGAGCCAATTGTTGCTCGCTGATGACTCTGTGCTTGTGGCAGGGTGAGAGAGGAGATTAAGGGAATTAGTGATGGATTTTGGAAAGGTATGTGACTGGAGAAATTTGAAACCAAATGTGGGTAAAAATAAGGTGATGAAATGTAGAATGGGAGAGGATAGCAGCAAGTTGGAAGTGAGTGTGAAAGGATAGAGATTGAAAGAAGTGGATAGCTTTAGGTACTAGGGATCACATGTGGCAGGAAAGGGAGGAGTCAAGGTGGAGGTAAATTGTAGACTGAGAGAAGCAAGTAAATGCCTTGGGGGATTAAAAAGTGTGATGAGAAATAGGCATTTACAAATGGATGCAAGGAGATTATATGAAGGGATGATTGTACTGACAGTAGTGTATAGAGGAGAGACTTGGAGTTTAAGGGAAGCAGATAGGAAAAGTTTGAACGAGTTTGAAGTTAAATGTGCGAGAAGTATGGTAGGGGTTACAGGGTTGAATAGAGTGACAAACGAGGAGGTGAGGAGGAGAGCGGGGGTGGAAAGGGAGTTGGGAGATAGGGTTGACGAAAGAGTATTGGGATGGTTTGGACACATGGAAAGAACGAGTGAAGAAAGATTAAAAGATGTGTAGAAGGCAGAGGTAGAAGGAGTGAACATTTAGGGGAGATCCGAGGATGAGATGGATGGATGGTGTAAAAGGGGTGTTGAAAAAGAGGGAAATGGCTTTTGAGCAAGGAAGGGAGAAGGCAGGAGATAGGGATGAGCAGAGAATGGCTGTGTATAAATGATACTGTTATGCAAGAAATGGAGGAGTGGAGTATGGAGGGGGATAGGTAGTGGTTATGTGTTAATTATATTTTGTAGTAGCATGAAGGAATTTCTCCCCATTTTCTCTTTTTCTGCATAAGGGGATGGGGAGGGGACTTGCCGATAAAGTGAAGCGGCCGTGGTGCATTGCTTCTGACCCAAGGCAATGAGTGGGATACAGGGATGATCTGTCATACATAAGGAACTAAGATGAGATTGAGGAAAGTGATATATACCTTTTGACTTGGCTACCTTCCTGGTAAAGGAGAAAAAGTCCTTGGTATATAGATAGATTTCTTCACCATGATGGACTTATGGTTTCCATACTCACCAATGGGAGATAAGAACATCATTCAGTAATATGTAAAATTGTATGTTAATGTCACCAACACATCATTGACACTTGAGGACAGTGGTCATGTTGTGCAGTGAGAAATGATATTTATGCAGATAATGTGTAACACAGACAGATATATCAATTTGCCATCAAACATTATAATTACTGGAAACTCTTTCAGTGATAGCTCCCAAGTTATAGTGGCATTATGTTCTTTGAATGTTCAATGTGAGTTCTTTGGGCGGCTGAGTGGAATAAGGCTCAGCCCTATGCCAATGGTCAGATGCTGAGTTGTTGATTCAAACACCATTTATAACACTGGTTGCTATATGGACTTTATTTCCTAGTAACCAGAAAAACAACCTACTAAGGGTGCTTTTCAAGCAAATTGAATTTGAATTAATTTAATGCCTTTCAACACTGCTACCTCAAGATATGTAACCACTAAATATGTAACCACTAACAATTCAGAATACAATATGTATAACTTTTATACTTAATCACACATGGTCCATTTTTTGCTTGGTCACTATAAAATACAATTTGTTAAAAACATTCTTAACAATGAGGTGCATTCACGTCACATCCACACATTTCATGTCATTTACAGTGTCTAAGCCCTGTGTCCATTCAATAGCAAAATGTTGCTTTATATGCCTAGCTATGAGATGGTGCCCACCTATGTATACATACTACTTGCCACCAGCCACCACTTGACTGACTATCTATTTGGTCATATCTTTTTACACACATATCAACTTCTTAGATTAAGTGAAAATTTAAAAAATGACTGGTCATCATAATAGTGTGTGTTCTGAACCATTCACATTTTTAACTAAAATTTTAGTAAACAAATACATAGATCAACTCTCTGACATGAGCCAGTGTCATACCAATGTACCAGATATAAGTGCTGGTAATAGTACATATTTATACAGGAATGTGGGAAATGCTCAAAATAGACTAAACCTTACAAAATGTCCAACTTTACATTGGTTGATGTTGATAGGCAGGGAGACCTAAACTGAGATAATAGTAATATCAAATAAAGTTTGCACAAAGAGAATGAGGAAACAAAGTGTCACAACAAGTGAGATATCATAGGTTTCCTGAAAGAGGTCTGGGTTTTGTGTATATAATACATCTGTGTTTCAATGACCTGTAAGTTGAAAATATTAAAACACTAATTCTCACATTATACATTGTCGTCTCACTTCTTCCACATTAAATGTGGTTGCTTCTTTGATAGCAGTTCCTGCCTGAGAACATAATAATTGTTTATTTTTGTTGCTATGGGTAGTACCTCTACAATTTCTTAAATAATTTTTATTTGTTGCATTTTGGCAAAATGACAAAAGTACACCATGTTTCATAAATACTGTTAAACATTGCTTATTTCAGTCAGGTGAGTGAGATGAGCTGAATAAGCCTTTCTACAGTTGGTCATGTTTGGATTTAAGTCTCATGAGCCTAAACATGGAATGTTATGGAGTTATATTAAGATATTACTGCTGTGGCCAGCCGGGCCATCCCTCCCAAATTTTATGACCAGATGAAAAGGTTGTGGTGGTGTGAGTATGCATGTAGCTATTTGATGATTTTCAGTGCATTTCTAATAAAAGAGTAACATACAATATATCATCGGACTAAATATGTCAGTAGTTCTACCTATTTCATGTTAGGTTATGACATGTACACATGGTGTGTTTATGTACAAAGTGACTTGAGTATGAAGTAGTTTGTGTACAAAACACCCATGGTCCTATTATTACATACCTCAAAGAGTTGGATTTCAGTCTTATGAGTGCATTTTTTTTTTCAGGAGGAGGGTAATTATCAACATTTCTTTGTGAGAGCTATCCATAGCTTCCATATATTTGTCATATATTGAAAAGAATCCAGTGTGGCATCTGTGACACATCTATCACATGAGTCATCTTAAATATCAGGCAATGACCCACATAGGAGAAAAGCCTTTCCAGTGTGACCTGTGTGACAAAGCTTTCTCATAAAAGTTTGATATTAAACATCATATAGTGACCCACACAGTACAGAAGCCTTTCCAGTATGACCTGTGTGATTCTACTTTCTCACGAAATAGTGAACCTAAACATCACAGGCTGACCCACACAGGAGAGAAGCCTTTCCAATGTGACCTGTATGATTCTATTTTCTCACAAAAGGGTAATCTGAAACTTCACTTGGTGACACACACAGGAGAGAAGCCTTTCCATTGTGACCTGTATGATGCAGCTTTCTCACAAAAAAGGCATCTCAAATATTACATGACCCACACAGGAGAGAAGCCTTTCCAGTGTCACCTGTATGATTCTGTTTTCTCACAAAAAGGTAATCTCAAACTTTATGTGATTACCCACACAAGAGAAAAGTCTTTCCATGTGACCTGTGTGATGCAGGTTTCTTACAAAATAGTAATTTTTAAATATCACATTATGAACCACACAGGAGACAAGCCTTTCCAGTGTGACCTGTGTGGTGCGGCTTTCTCAGGAAAAAAAAAATATTATATGATGACCCACACAGTAGATAAGCCCTACCAGTGTAACCTATGTGACGCAGCTTTCTCACAAAAGGGTAAACTCAAATGTCACATGCTGACTCACACAGGAGAGAAGACTTTCCAGTGTAACCTGTGTGATTCAGCTTTCTCACAAAAATCTCATCTCAAATGTCACACAATGAACCACACAGGAGAAAAGCCTTTCCAGTGTGAACTGTGTAATTCTGCTTTCTCACAAAAGTGTGGTCTCAAACGTCACATGATGACCCACACAGGAGAGAAGCCTTTCCAGTGTGACCTGCGTGATGCAACTTTCTCACGAAAAATTCATCTCAAATGTCACATTATGACCCACACAGGAGAGAAGCCTTTCCAGTGTGACATGTGTGATTCTGCTTTCTCACAAAAGAGTCAATTTAAATGTCACATGAGGACCCACACAGGAGAAAAGCATTTTCAGTGTGACCTGTGCGAATCTGCTTTCTCACAGAGGGCTGCTCTCAAATATCACATAATGAAACACACTGGAGAGAAGCCGTTCCAATGTGACCTGTGTGATAGAGCTTTCTCGCGAAAGGGTGTTCTTAAACGTCACATGGCAATTCACGGAGGTGAGAAACCTTTCCAGTGTGACCTGTGCGATTCAGCTTTTCCACAAAAGAGTGAGCTCAAATCTCACATGATGATCCACACTGGAGAGAAGCCTTTCCAATGTGACCTGTGTGATTCTGCTTTCTCACGAAAGAGTGATCTCAAACGTCACATGATGACCCACACTAGAAGGAAGCCATTCCAGTGTGAACTGTGCAATACAACTTTCTCACGAAAGGATAATCTCAAATATCACATGATGATGATGCACACATGAGGGAAGTCTTTCCAGTGTGACCTGTGCAATAGCCTTCTCACGCAAGCATGGTCTCAAACATTATATGATAACCCACACTTGGGGGAGTGGCCTTTCCAGTATAACCTGTACAAATGTGTTTCTCACAAAAGTGTAGACTCAGAGGTGACTTGATACAGGCCTTTAAGATTGTAAAAGGAATTGACAACATCACAAGTGATTTTTTTTTTTACACTGAATGAGAATCTGACAAGAAATAATAGTCTCAATCTGTCAGGAAATAGATTCAATTTGGAAGTAGGTAGAAACAATTTCGCCAACTGTATAGTTAATGAATGGAATAAACTTCCTGCAGAGGCAGTGCAATGTAGTTCAGTTTGAAGATTTAAGATTCGTTTAGATCAGGGTTTCTCAACCTTTTTAGCCATATCGCCCCCGTTTTCAATGGAAAAAAGGATCGCCCCCCTTAATTGGAAAATAATAATAAAAATTATTGCAACAATGATAAACAACTAATTCAAAATGTTTTACTCACGTTATGTTTTAATGAGATCCTTGGGCCTGGTGCTTCGCTGCTACATCTTTTATATTAGGCTTAAAATTTGTCAGTTAGAAGCTATACCCAGTGGCGTAACTAAGGAGGGGCGGCATTTTTGGTCCTTGTATGATTGATTTAAAATTACGTTAACCAGTCTCTCATAGATGTCAGTTTTGTCTACGTTATTAAGCATAATATAAGCGTGACGGTTTGCAAGCGTGTTAACATCG
>NC_134788.1:26631591-26646591 GCF_046742065.1 Oratosquilla oratoria | reverse complement strand
CGAGCGAGGTCGAGGGCCCGTCTAGCATTGATGGTGACCCGATTCATGACAGGACCACCTAACCTAACCAGGATCTTTCTGGTGGAAAATACAAAGATCATCGACTCCGCACACAACTTTCATCGTCCGGAGATCCTGGAGGCCCTCCATATTTGAGAGAAGGCTCCATCCATAAATGTACAGGGAGGTACAACCTCCGTGGCTCTAGCTTCACTGGATGGACAAACGGCCCTCCCAAGATCTAAGGAATAACAGGTCTAACCACTTCCGACCGAATTTCGAGGGAGTTGGCGCAGCGGGCCCGTGAACGTCACCTGGCTGTTCAAAGTGGGGTTCACGGGTCCTATAGCTGTCAGTTGAAGCTGGTCCGTCGTTCGACTATGTTGTTGCCTTCGCTCGCACCGCTCCACGCAATTAGTTATATTCTGACAAATATTATATAAAATATATATATAAATATATATAAAATATTATAGTTCCTGTCTATATATATGAATATATAATATATATGATATATAATATATATACATATATAATATATATATATATATAATATATATATATATAATATATAAAATATTATAGTTCCTGTCTTCCTTGGCGTTTCACAGTTTTCTTCAGTGTTTCACAAAGAGAAAATGGACCCAGCCTAATGACGTCAGAAGCTGCGCACAATAATTCAAACGGTCTGACCTGTATATTTAGATCTTGGGCCCTCCCAGCACCCCACGGAGCGCCACGGACATAATTCCCACATAAGATCTTTGATCTTTCTTCACTATTTTGTATAAGCTTTCCCAGTTCACCTGTTGTCATATATATAAACTCTTTCTACTACCAATTAGATGTACTTGAAAATGCTCTAAGAAGGGCGAAACGTCGTATATTGCACAATATGAACTTCGGCAATCTTTTATTCTGTCTTAATGAAGAACAAAGAAGCACTATTAGAAAGGTTGAATCCTTTAACAAGAAGCTTATTCTTGCACAAGCAGCGGTCAAATTTAATTCCATATGTATTAAGGAAGATCTGCTACCTACCTTTACGAATATATATATACAGTATATATATATATATATATATATATATATATATATATATATACATATATATATATATATATATATATATATATATATACACACACACACACACTGCGCCTATTTGGATGAGAAAATTATGAAAAAAAATGCACTAATATGACCAAAACTCGATTACACAGCAACAATATGGACACCCAGTTCCAAAAAGAATATAATAATAAAAAAGAAAAAATAGAAATGATACACAGAACAACAACAAATCTTTCCGAAATGACATATGAACAAAGACTGTCCAAATCAGAATTACCAACTCTGGAACAAAGAAGAGAAAGAGGAGACCTACCAACTATCTATCAAATTATGAAAGGAATGGAAATCTTAGATAAGAATGATTTATTGAAATGGGACAATAGAAAAACAAGAGGACACGAAAAGAAACTAAAATATATATATATATATATATATAATTACAGAAGAGATCTGAAAGAAAAAAAGAATAGCTTCCCACACAGAGTGATAGATACCTGGAACAAATTAGACAAAGAAACACTGTGCAAACAATATTAAAAGATTTAAGAAAAAAAAACTTCATGCTGAGAGATACAAAGACGGGTCACCACGAGTATAGCTCCCTTCCCGTATAATACAACTAGTTAAATACACACACTTAGCTTAGCTTAGCTTATAGTAGTCCGTCGCTGACGACGAGGACGTTGCGCCATGCCTAGAAGTGGTATTACGCCAGATGAACTCGCTGGTGGCTGTGGAGTCCGATTCTCGATTTGCATATACGGCCGCAGGTATCACAGGGAAAGTTGCCCTCTGCCTGATGTGCCGCATGTCTTTGCCGTCTTCGATGTTCTGCCCGATCGTTGTAGGTGGAAGTGAGAGTATCTAAGCCGTTTTGGCATGTAGATCGCCATTCTCTCCGATCGACAGCAACATTTTCAATGGTGGTGAGTTCGATGCCACATTTTTTCAGCGTTGTTTTCAGATGGTCCTTGTGTCGTTTACGTGGGCCCCCAGGGTGGTGTCTGCCCTCAGCAAGTTCTCCATAGAGAACTTTACGTGGGAGTCTCTCTTCTGGCATGCGGATGGTATGCCCCAGCCACCGTAGTTAACGTTAGGTTAAGACCGTTTCCAGTGGGTCCATTTGTGTGCGTCGACGGATTTCACAGTGAGGTACCTTGTGCCACCATTTTAGACCCAGTATGCGCTGTAAGCAGCTGGTGTGAAAGGCCTCCAGCTTTTTCAAATGGCGTCTATAAGGCACCCATGACTCACTGCCATACAGAAGGATAGAGAGATAGATTGGCTTATACACCGAAACCTTGGTGGTGGTGAGGTTGCGGTTCAAGAACACTCTGTGTGATAGTCTACCAAAAGCTGCTGCTGCCAAACCAATGCGGCGTTGGATTTCGCTTGTCAGATCACCGGAGTCAGTGAGCACTAATCCGAGATAGGTAAACTTTTGAGTGTTTTTCAGAGGTTGTTGATTGATAGTGAATTCCGGAGGCTCTTGTTGTTCAGAGATACTGAGCACTTCTGTTTTGTTTATGTTGATGACTAGTCCAGATCTGGTGTATATATATTTGAGACAGCGTTGATGGTGCGCTGAAGACCCTCTTTGGATGAGCTCACTAAAGCAATGTCATCTGCGTACTGCAGTTCATGGATTACCTCATCTGTCACACGTGTTTTGGCTTGGAGGCGTCGCAGATTGAAGAGGTTGCCATCCAGCCTGTACGACAACCTGACACCATCAGCAGGGTCGATTTGCTATCTAGCAATGTTGGAGACTGCAGCGAGAAATAAATTGAATAAGATGGGAGCAATAACACACCCCTGCTTCACACTTGACTCAACAAGGAATGGCTACGACTTGAGCCCAGAACTGGACACTCGAGCCATAGAGCCATCGTGAAAGGCTCTCAGGACACCCAGAAATGTTGGTGGGCATCCAAATTTTACAAGTACTTGCCGTAGGAGAGGACGGTTCAAACACACACACACACACACACACACACACACACACACACACACACACACACACACACACACGCACACACACACAAACACACATAAACAAACACACACACACACACACACACACAAACACACACACAAACACACATATATATATATATATATATATATATATATATATATATATATATATATATATATATATATATATATATACATATATGACAGAGAGGAAACGGAAACACGAGAAGATCTTTGAGTTTTATTACCGACGTTTCGACATTCTGGTCTTTTTTAAGGTACTACATCTAGAGGATAGATACATAGTTTAGATATATTTTACTTATGTGTGTTGTTTGCTCTTTTTTTCGTCTCCTCCAGTCGTTGATTGTTAATGATGCCGCTGGAAGAGACCATGTGATAAATCCTCCTCAGTTGTTCTTAGAATTATTTTTACTAATTTTTCCAGCTGCTATATTTTTTCATTTTCTTGTTGAGTCCTTGGTGTAATAATTCTATGATTTTCCAATTTGTCTATGTGTATTACAACTGGGTTGTTGGTTCTGTGTGATCTAACGTCGTTTTTGTGTTGTGTCAGTTTTGTGATTCCTTGTCCAGTCTCTCCACAGTACGATTAATCCCACCCGGTACAGGGGATTTTGTACACAATGCTATTTTAACTTTTAGTCTGTTGTTTTGTGTGTTATAATTTTCCTATTCTTTGTCCTGTGTTTGTAATTATTTTAATGTTCTTTTTCTGTATGTTTTCTTATTTTTGTGACTGCTGTAGAGTGTGTGATTACTAATACTGTATATTGTTTTTATTATTTTCTTCTTTTTCTTTGTTACTTGTTGCCCTTTCCATTATTTCCTGTGCTTTTGTTTTGACTGTATGATTAATCACTTAGGCTATTCTAATGTTTGAAATATCGAAATTGTGTTTTATTTCGTCTTCTATATAATCTGTGCTACATATTCTGTATGCGCGTAGGAAGAATCCAATAATTATACCTGATTTAATTCTTTCACTATGACCTGATAGATAGTGGACATAATATTCTTTGTTGGTTTATTTCTGTGTAGATTATATTTTGGGCTGGAATCAGTTCTAATGATTGTTGTGTCTAAAAATTATAAGCACCCTTCTTGTTCTTCTAATGTGAACTCCTTCTTTTCGTGTACATTATTTAATAATCGGACTTTGTTTTGGAGGTTTGTGGTTTTGGGTGTTATGATTAATATGTCGTCCACATATCTTAGCCCTGTGGTGTGTCTGCCTATAGTTCTTTGTATATTGTCTATTTCTAATGTCCCCAATAAGAGATTTGCAGCTATTGCACTAAACGGTGACCCCATAGTGAGACCGTAGTGTTGTCTATATTCTTCTTGGTTGAATGCAAAGGGGTCATACTTAATGCACAATGAGATTACTTGTAAATAATCTGGTTTTGGAATGGGTAGTTTATTGTCATCTATCCTTTCTGTTACTCTTTTTATAGCGTCTAATGCTCCATTTCTTGTAATATTTGTAAAGAGCGATATTATGTCTAAACTGTATAGTTTCTTGTCTATTGCATATATTTTAATCTAGATATCATATCTCCTGAATTCCTTAAGTGGGTTCCGCTTATTGATCCTAACATTTGTGAAAGTGGTTTGGCTAAAAAGGAGCAAAGAACACACGTGAAATATATATTAAACTGTATATCTATCCTCTAGGTACACTAAGCATTTCTCGTTAACATGCTACTCGCTTCTACCATTCATTTGAATTGCTGGTATTCAGAGTAAGTAGCAAGCTACTGACTATTGCTACTGGGAAAATTGGATAACATCCTGGGAAACATTAATAGCAAGATTTGCTACTCACATGAGTGTTCAAAAGAGCCACCATTGATGTTACTATATAGAATATAGATATAGTTAAGTATGTGTATTGTTGCTTATGTTTTCTTTTTATTTTCTGTATTCAGTTGCCACTGTACGCTTATCAAAACATTAAAAACAACGCGAAACCAGTATTTTTGTCTCTATTTGACTACCGCGGTAATAGAATAGTTTGTAAACAAAACTGAAAAAGAATTGTCAGGAAGCTTTGTTGTTTGTGTTTGCTGCTACCCAAAAAGTCACCAACAAAACATTCCCGTTGTGACGGGTACGCCAGAGTTTGCCAGCAAAGTAAGTACCAAAAGTGAGTAGCATGTCAGCAAGAAATGCCTAATGTGCCGCAACCCATGTAAAGGTTGCTTTGTGTTGTTATTGTCGCCGCTGCCAAACTCATAGATAGTTTGAGGCGTCTTATCAAACACTTGTTGACTATTTACATTCACGTATACCAGGCATTCAATTACTGTAACATAAATGTACAAATGAGGGTATTATATTAGTTGTGCACACCTACGTGATATAACATTGGAAAATTAACTATTAATTTTGTAAATTCTAATACATGAATGTAATAGTGGCACAGCCATTCCAGTACATTAAAAAATTAAAAAGTTTCTCACCATACATACAACCTTACCAAGCAGGATTAAGCCACCGTGGTAAGGTACAGGAGCTGTGTCGTCCCTAAAAAAGGCTCAGCGGAGATCCATCTGACCTGCAACAATAATGGAAGGTATAACTTCAAACGAGGTGAAAGGAGCCTCTCCTCCCAGAGTTGCTAATGGAGAATGTAAACAAAGATGGCGGAGAGATAGAGAAAACGAGTGTCGTATATTATTTTCTAAACTAAATTTTGTCATTATCATTTATCTGCGGCGATATTTCATTGACATGGAATTGCATAGGAAAAACAAGTACTTTAAAAGAGGAAAAATCTCTTGTTATTGGCAAAGAAAAAAAAAATGTCAAACAGTGAATACATGTAGGCTACACGCTTGACAATTGGTTGTCCCAGGAACCACAAGAAATACTTGCAAGTCCCTACATAAAACTTTCAAACACGGGCTCACGGTGTCTAATCCTGGCCAGACAAACCCAAATGTACAACTTTACATAGAAAACTTTGATTCGTGGTTTATTAAGGACATCTAATTTCTTGCCTGAAGAGGAGTCATAGAGAGGGGACAGTTCCTTATTAAAAACGAGGATAAAGAAATTGATTGTACGCTTGAGCGGTGTTGGATGACCTACTTTGTACGGAAGATTCTTCTCTCACGTGTGAAAAGGGCCAAATATTGCCACAACTCCTTGATGGCCGACAGTTCTCCTTTGGCTACTACCAAGAACAGGTGGCACCGTTGTAGTGCTCTTCGGGTAAGGTTCGGTATGCATTTATTTATGTATTTTATTTGTTATTCACATTATTATTGTTATTTATTATTCTATTATTATTATGATTTTTTCGCATCCGACCTAGATATGGACCAAAAGGTCTGTCGGCATGCTCTGTCTTTGTAATCCTTCAAGGAAGAAATCAAACACCCGACTACACAGTGTTCTCTATCTCTGATAATCACAGAGTAAGGTGAGTACAGGAAGAAGTATATGGCGAGCCTGGGGTGGACTTGGTCCTGGCAGGGATGCAGGAAGTATAGAGCTGGAGGTCCCCGGTCGTTGCTGGGAGAGAGGAAGACCAGGGCTGGAGGTCTTCGGACGATGCTAGCAGAGAGAGAAGGCCTGGAGGTGAAGGCGAGGTGTTGCTGCGGGGGCTGAAAGACCACCCGATCGCGCGGGATCGGTTTGTGTGGGAGGGGAAGAATGTCTGTAAGAAAATGAAAAGAGGGTAGTGTATAAAAGAGGGATATTGCCAATAAGCGCTTTTTGCATGGGCGATTAGCTAAGGGGCGGTTGATGGTGGTGGCTAGGGAGAAACGGGCAGGGAACTTGGATGGTGGCGCCGACAGGACAGGAGACTAAAGGTCATGATGAAATCTTCTCCCCCACGACCGACCGGCGAAGAATTATGGTCAGTGGCTGAGAGAGCTCGAGTGAAGGACAACGACCGATCTCTGCTGTGCCAGCGAGTGTATGTTTGTATCTCTCTTTTCTTCCAAACATAACTATGAAAACAGAGAATAACGTGACTTGGGAAACGTGTGTCTTTGTCATAGGTTTAAGCCCGCTTGCCAGCGTCAACAAAGAGGTCAGGCTTGTGCCAGACGAGTCAGCAGCAAAGGAAAAAAAATATCCTCCGCCGCGACCGGCCGGCCGGCGAGGATTGATGGGCGCTGTTGAGAGAATTGGAGCGAAGAGCGACGTTTGACCTCTGCTGAGTCGGTATTGGAAGTTGTACTGACTTTGGCAAGAGGGCGTCCTTTTAGAGACGAGTTTATTCTAAAACATTTACTTGTGTGATTTTTATAATTATTATAACTATTATTATTATTATACATTTCCCTCGTATCTCATATTCAATTATGTGACCAATTTTGCTTTGGCAGAGAATATGATAAACAACTAATAACACCATATGCTGACCAGGGCTAATCGCCAGATACAAAAGTTTCAAAAAAGCTACTACACACTTTCTTTTTTCCTTTCTCTGCTGTCTTCCTTTCGTGCGATTTTCACTCGCAATTTTAGTCGGTAGGCCCAATGCCTCCGAAGATAACTTATTCAAGTCAGATGATTAGATTTTGTATATTGCAGTTAGGCCTCTACTTCTCACTATATTTTCTACATAGAGATATTGATATGTTTTTTCTTTCTTGAATACAAGTTCTCTAAGGTACACCAAGGAACTCCCCTTAAGAACATTTGATTTAGGTCCTATGTCAGTTCTGCAGTGACTTAATGTTTTCTCTAGTCCAATGATCTTTAACTTTATATCTAAGAACCATCCCAAAGGGAGTGATCTTACAATCGTGAAGTAATTGAGTTTTCTCCCCCACCATTTCTCTAATCATATCCGCTGTAAGAAGTACGCATACAATATTGTTTACTCGGCAATCTCAAAACACTGCACACTCACTTAGGTTACATTAGCAAAACCAAAACATGTCATACAGCGATGAAATCAGGTCCCCAGGTACTTGTTTATAAGCACAACCAAGAGAGCGAAGTTATACAATTCCTCGCTTTCTCGCCTTCTTAATCCTCGCCTTCGAACTGTTGTTTGCCAAATAGCCGACCTAATAAAAATGAATTCTATCAACCCCTTTTGCTACCTCACCTGCCTACCTATATCTACAAGCCTCTTACACCGATACAAAGCACATTACTTGCTAATATCTTAAGAGTATCATGAAAATATGCTAATGCACTAACCAAAAGTCCAGCAAGGTAAGATAAACAATTCATACCAAAGAAGCTTCAAGGAAGAAAATGGAGAAAAAAGGACTGAGAGTAGAAACCGGAGGGGGAAAAAATAGACTGGTAAAGAACGAATTAAGGAATCGGAAGCCACAGGAGTGGATGAATAAACAAGTCAATAATGGTGAAGTATAAGCACATAAGAATGAAGGAGACTGCAAGAGACCATAAGGCCTACACTAGGCAGCTCCATATCCATCACCACCTGTCATCCCCATCCATAAAGTTGTCTAATCGTTACTTAAAGCAACTGATAGTTTCAGCGCTTACTATATGATTACTAAGTTAATTCCATTCGTCGACCACCCTTTTAGTAAACAATTTCTTACCTATTTCCTTATTGAATCTAAAATTGTCCAGTTTATAACCACTACTGCGAGTCCTGCCCTGTTGTTTTGATATGATGACCTTATTTGCATCACCCTTGTTAAAGCCTTTGATCCACTTGAACACTACTATTAGATCACCCCGCACTCTGCGTCTTTCCAGAGAGTGTAAGTTAAGGTGCCTAAGCCTCTCTTCGTAAGGCAAATTTCTGAGTCCATGGATCATTTTGGTCATTCTTCTCTGTACTGATTCTAATGAATTGATGTCCATTCTGTAGGACGGAGACCAAAATTGTACCGCATAATCAAGGATGGATCTAACTATCGCTAGATAGAGTTTGATAATTACCTCTGCACTTCTATTCGTTACCGTCCTAGCAATGAAACCTAATGCTCTGTTAGCTTTATTTCTGGAGCTAATGCACTGTTTCATGGTTTTAAGGTCAGGACTCACTAGAACTCCCAAGTCTCTCTCGCACTCAGTTTTCTGTAAAAGCGTGTTATCTAAGCTGTATCTATTTTCGGGGTTGTGTAGCCCTACGTTTAACACGCTACACTTAGAGATATTGAAGTTAATTTGCCATTTCACCGACCATGTGAACAATCTGTTAAGATCATCCTGCAGAATCTCTGCGTCGTCTCCTGACCTAATTATGCGTCCTATTTCAGCGTCGTCCACAAACTTACTAACATCACTATTTATCCCATCATCTAAGTCCTTTATGTACATAATGTTTATGTACATAATGGACAACAAAGAACCCAAAACTGAGCCCTGTGGGACCCCACTAGTAACATTGCCCCACCAAGATTTTGCTCCATTTATGGTGACCCGCTGTTTTGTGTTACTAATCCAAGCTCTCATCCATTCTAACACTTTTCCTCCTATACCATGGGCTTTGATTTTATTTACCAGTCTCTGGTGTGGCACCTTGTCGAACGCTTTGCTAAAGTCAAGGTAAATAACATCGTAATTATCATTGTTATCTGACGCCTTATATACTTTAGTGTAAAAGGATAGAAGATTAGTCACACATGACTTACCCTTGATCTGAAAAGTGGCTAATGAAATTTAACACGAGTAAATGCAAGGTAATGCACATAGGTGAAAATAACAGTAAGTACGATTACAAGTTATTTGGAAATTCGTTAACAAAAGTGGATGGCGAAAAAGATATCGGCGTAATTATCAGTAACGACCTCAAATCTTCCAAGCAGTGTATTGCAGCCTCTGAGAAAGCAAATAAGATTCTAGTACTGATTGCGCGATCTTTTGATTTCAAAAGTTCATCATTAACAAGCTATATAAATCGTTAGTTCGTCCACATTTGGAATATGCTGTTTCTGTATGATCACCGAATCTCATTAAAGACATTGACAGATTGGAAAAAGTACAACGACGAGCCACAAAACTGATTCCAAATATCAAAAATAAACCATTCGAAAATCAACTAAAACATATGAATGTGTTTTCCCTAAAAAAGTGTAGACTCAGAGGTGACTTGATACAGGCCTTTAAAATTCTAAAGGGAATTGACAACATCAAAAGTGACAAAATTCTCACATTGAATGAGAATCAGACAAGAAACAATGGTCTCAAACTGTCCGGAAATAGATTCAATTTGGAAGTAGGTAGAAACAACTTTGCCAACCGTGTAGTTAATGAATGGAATAAACTTCCTGCACAGGTAGTGCAATGTAGTTCAGTTCGAAGCTTTAAGAATCATACCTAAGTAAGATGCTGTCATGATTATAATTTCTTTCATATTATCTGTTTTTGTTTTGTTATCATATGTCTGTTTGATTTTCATTTATTATCAGTTATATGTCAATTTATCATTATTTACTATCTACCTGTTTGTTTATTATTTAACTATACCTATGCATTTATTTATGTACTTTATTTGCTATTTACATTACTATAGTTTTTATTTATCAAATTATTATTATTATGATTTTTTCGCATCCGACCTAGGTATGGACCAAAAGGTCTCCTGTCGGCAAGCTCCGCCTTTGTAATCCTTTGTAAACAACTGCACATCTGGCCTAATGACCACCGTATGGGTCGATAGCCTTAAGAAAAAATAAATAAATAAACAAGTGCGTGTGTGATGTATATTTGGAAGTGGTGACTTAGCAGTGAGGCAGTGAACGAATCAATGAGATACAAGAAGAAGCCTATTTGTGCGAAACTGGTCAGAAATAAACTTGGATTCTGATTTATGACTTCCTCACCCACGTTCAACATATATATATATATATATATATATATATATATATATATATGTATATATATACATATATATATATATATATATATACATATATGTGCATATGCATATATATACACATATATGTATAAGGTGGAAAAAAGAGTCACGGGTCTCGTTCCGAGGTTATTCCTGATCGGTTTCGCTTGTAGCTTCTTCTCAACACATGTATGTACATACACACACACACACACACACACACACACACACACACACATATATATATATATATATATATATATATATATATATATTGACTACATTATGACAAATAAGACTGAAGGTGAAAGAAGTAGACGAGGAGTAATGGGAGAATTTCACGCTTTAACGTTTCGACCCGCAGGGTCTTGATCACAAAGCTAACAACTCAAACGTAACAGGATATTATATACACGGACGGGTCATCTCATGGGACGCTTCGGAGAGCTTGTTATTTTATTTGCGTATTCTTTAATTATTAATAAGCTTGTGGCTTTTGCTAAACATATAAAGCCTTCTCTATGGTTAATGTTGTTATTAGTGTTGATATATGCTGCCTCAATTGTCTTCCTTAGTTTCTTGGATGATCCTTTATTTAATACGGTTGAGTTGTTCCAGTCTGGAAGGTGACCATGTTTATCTACATGCATTACTATGGAGTTAGATGTCCTATGGGCTTTTACGTCATTTTTATGTTCATTTGTCCTTTTATTAAGTCCGCGACCAGATTCACCAAAATATGAAGAGGGACAGCTTTTACACGGGATTTTATAAACAACGCTGATAGAAGAGAGGAAATATGGAGAGAATACAACAGAAGACGACAAATGGAAAGTTATACATTACGCGGACAATTTCTCAAAGATTGCCTAGAGGAGCAAGTTCTCCCAAAATCAGCACCGGAACAACTAAGAAACACAAAAACACCCGTTTGGAAATGCGGCCAGAGCTTACTTAGAAGAAGCAATAGAGAATCTACAAGACCAAGTAAGTACATTATGTAGTGAAACAAGTGAGATACCGATACCGCGATGGCTTTCGAATAGACTTCACAAACAAAGAGAAGAACACAGTAAGAAATTAGAACGAAAATTAAAACAGTTATGTGAAAATAGTGATTGGAACAATGCAGGTAATCCAGAATTAGTAACGAACCTTTCAGACAGACAACTCTCAGATACAGAAACTCAAGCACTATCGTTGGGTATGAAATTCGATGTCGGAATTCACAAAACGAGATTTAGTGAATATCTAAACAAAAACTATATATGTAAAATGGATGATGTAGGCAGAGGTTTTATTCAAGGTATTACCACATGCTATCAAGCCTTGGCAAACAAGAACAAATATGTTATTCCAAAAAGATTTCTCAATGTTTTAATTTGCCTAAATAAGGACAAAAATATTATAATCACAAGTGCAGATAAAGGAGGAGGCATAATGGTAATGAACCAACAAGACTACAATAATTAATAGAATGTTAGGTTTACTCAGTGACAGTGAAACTTACGAGAAAAAACATAATGGTTATGCAACAAATGAAGGCGAAAAATTCACAACAAAAGCGAGAAAGATATTAAAGAAATCAGAGAAAGGGAAAAACTATCAAACCTACTTGAAGAAGCACCTATACCACCAAGAATGCACGGCTTGCCTAAGATCCACAAAACAGGAATTCCTATGCGCCCCATCACTTCAGGAATCAATAGTGCACCTCATCAGTTAGCCAAATATTTAGTCAAACCTTTATCCAATACTTTAGGAACTATTAGTGATGCACATCTACGAAACTCTTCGGATTTAATGAACAGATTAAAAGATTTAGATTTCAATAACAAGAAACTAGCCAGCTACGATGTCACCTCTTAATATACTCGAGTATCAATAAAAGGCGCTCTAATTGCTGTTGAACGAGTAGTAAATAATTTGAAAAATGAAGATCTACCCGTCCACAAAAAAAGATTACCTCGAATTAATTTCTCTTTGTGTAGGATTTGGCTCTTTCACTTTTGATAATATTGAATACAGATAACATTCTGGCCTCGCCATGGGTAGTCCCCTTTCTGCAGTGTTATCAAATTTATACATGGAAACACTCGAAACAGAAGAATACATGACAATAATGGGTAGGAATATTAAATGGTTTAGGTATGTTGATGACATACTCGTAATTGTACCTAAGGATACAGACATTAACAACAAACTCAGGAGATTAAACAGTGTAAATGAAAATATACGATTTACTGCAGAAAGTGAAAATAACGGAAAATTACCTTTCTTAGACCCAATTATCCATAGAATAGATAAAAATATGAAATTTTCAGTATACCGGAAACCCACCAACAAAGAAGACTATATGCACTTCTACTCAGGACATAATGACAGAACTAAAACAGGTATTATAATAGGTTTCTTCCTCAGAGCATTTCGTATATGCAGTAAAGAATTTCTAGATCTTGAATTACAACATATTACTGAGACTTTCATCAAACTCAAATATCCAAAAGGTCTCTTATGTAGGTTGAAAAAGAAAGTCAAAGAAATAATTAACAAAAGTAAAGATGAAAATGAAAATAAGAATAATAAATGTAATAATGAAACCAGATACATCACAGTACCAAACTCTAATGTCAATTCATACCTAGACACTTTTCTCCTAAAAGCAGGAATCAAAATAGCCAGGACGTCAGGTAACAAAGTAGGACATTTGGTAACACGTAGCTACAATAATCCCACTAACGAAAACAGTGTTGTTAATAAAATCACGTGTAAAAGCTGTCCCTCTTCATATTTTGGTGAATCTGGTCGCGGACTTAATGAAAAGATAAATGAACATAAAAATGATGTAAAAGCCAATAGGACATCTAACTCCATAGTAATGCATGTAGATAAACATCTTCACCTTCCAGACTGGAACAACTCAACCATATTAAATAAAGGATCATCCAAGAAACTAAGGAAGACAATTGAGGCAGTATTTTCTATGCGAGTTTTTTTCATATTTTCTCTACAAGTGTTTAAGGGTTTTCTCAGAATTTTTCGCTCGGTGTTAACATTAACACAATTGCCAAAAATATTTTTTTTCTATATCTTTAAAGTATTTTTATCTCCACGTGTTGAAGGGTTTTCTCAGAATGTTTCGTTCAATGTAAATATGAACACTTTTCAAAATTCATCGTCTTTTCTATATTCTTAAAAGGTTTTTCTCTAGGTTTTCTCAGAATGTTCCGTTCACTGTTATTATGAAAATTTTCAAAAATTCATCGTCTTCTCTATGTTTAAAAAAAATCCCTACACGTGTTTTAAGGATTTTCTCAGAATGTTTCGCTCAGTTTTGATATGAACACAGTTGTCAAAATTCATCGTATTTTCTATATTTGAAAATAAAATTCTCTCCACGTGTTAAAGAATTTTCTTATAATGTTTTGTTCAGTGGTAATATGAACACGATTGTCAGAATATTTCGCTCACTGTTAAAATGAACATAATTGTAAAAAATTATCGTATTTTCTATACGAGTATTTTTAATATTTTCTCTACAAGTGTTTGAGGGTTTTATCAGAATGTTTCGCCCAGTATTAATATTAACACAATTGTCAAAAATATATTTTTCTATATCTTTAAAGTATTTTTTCTCCACATGTGTAAGGGATTTCTCAGAAGGTTCTGTTCAGTGTTAATATGAACACTTCAAAATTCATCGTCTTTTTCTATCGGGGATCGGATGAAAATGAGACTAGATCTTCTGATGTTACATGAAGCGTAGTCGGGGACTTGTACAGTCCTTTTGAACCATCACATGTAGCACGGTTGCTAGCGTCTTGGCCTCGTGATTATGGACGCACGGGTCAGGGTTCGAATCCCATGGCAGAGCTTCTAAAAATGTTCAATCTTTTCTATATATTAAAAAGGTATTCTCTGTTTTCTCAGAATGTTTTGTCAAATTTCATTGTATTTTCTATACTTTCAAAACATTTTTCTCTCCACGTGTTTAAGGATTTTCTCAGAATGTTTTGTTCAGTGGTAATATGAACATAATTATCAGAATGCTTCGTTTAGTATTGAAATGAACATAATTGTCCAAATTCATCGTATTTTCTATACGAGTAATTTTCATATTTTCTCTACAAGTGTTA
>NC_134788.1:26606591-26626591 GCF_046742065.1 Oratosquilla oratoria | reverse complement strand
ATTTAAGATGACAAAACAACGACGACGATAACAAACTTCTCCTCTCGACACTTGCACCCTACCGAATGCATATACACCATTTTATTTTGTATAAATTTCCTTTGCAAAAGATATAATAAAGATAATTAATTCGAAATATTCAAAATAACATCTCAAGTCAGAGAAAAATTCGGCTGGAGCTATCCTGAAGAGAATTACTATGATGTTCCATGGATTCCAATATATTTGAATATAGTCACGTGACTCCTACCTGCCAATCACGGAGGATGTCCTGACAGGCGTACCAGATGTACCCTAAAAGTGTGTGTGTGTGTGTGTGTGTGTATATATATATATATATATATATATATATATATATATATATATATATATATACATACATATATACATATATATATATATATACATATATATACATATATACATACACACACACACACACACACACACACACACACACACACACACATATATATATATATATATATATATATATATATATATATATATATATATATATATATATACCGTATATGTTATTTTCTTTGTTTAGTTTGGTTTCAAGGTGTATTATGATAAGAGCATTAGAAACAAAACAAAATATGTTCCGTATGTTCTACGAGAAGAAGAAATATTAATTTGAAGTTTATATAAAAAAAAAAAAAAACAAGAAATTGGGGCTGGCAACATGACTGTGTAGAAGTTGTTTGTTCGGATGGTGACCTTGACTTGGACTTTGTTTCTGTTTATGGACTATATGTGCATATCATTATAAACATCTTATATAAATTATATTTTGAGTGTAATATATCTACGTCTGCCATTACACATCTTATTTGTGAACATTTATTTGTTTATTTATTCATTTATTCATTTATTCATATTTTGTGCGCGTAAGGACGAAGTCGTCGAACAAGTGTTAAGCTAAATTTGTATGAAATTACGTTTAAAATAAAATTTATTATTTTCTTTAACAAAGCCAAAACAAAGAAGAAAAATCTATGTTATTTTTCTAATACATTAGATAATATTAGATATGTTAGATAAACTTGCGTTTGTGATTTATATAGTATCCAAATGAGCTAGTCCAACATTTCACTTTTTCCAGATAGTTATTCGAACAATATGACTCAATCGATGATAACTTAGAATTATATAAAAAAAAATCGACTGTATTTCTAATTTTTTCCCACTTTGTGTAAATTTTTACCTCTACAAGAAATAAATATAATAAAGGAGTGTTTGTAATCGCACAAATATTCATTTATTTATTTACTTATTCGTTTGATTAATTTTTACGATAATCATCGATGATTATATTTGCGGGCAATAGCCCATAACCTAGCTTTATAACTTAAGTAAACCAATATATAGTTCTAAGTTTATTTTAAACAAATTTGTCATTTTCAATAGTTCGGTCATTATAGAATTTAACTATTATTGATAAATACTACGAAACGAAATTCTTCATCCTAAATAAAGGTTATGAAAGTAATTATTTCATTATCAAAAGTAAAATTATGCTACATCAAGGATGAAAGCACGACCTAGTTATATATTTCAAATTAGAATATTTTCATTTTTCGATGAATTGTTGTCAGTGAATTCGCCGGATCCCAAAATATATATTATTTTCATTATTTTATATTTCTTCTCGTTAAGGGGATTTTCGTTACAAATAGTTTGATCTTTTAATAATTGTCGTCAAACTTGCGTAGCATCTAGGTGCAGACTTGCAAATCCAATATGGCTGACCTCCAGGAGGGTTACTATCAATCACACTGGGCTATTTTTCCTCCGACATCCTCCTACCTCCAACCTCCAACATTTGAATACAACTAGAATATGACTTCGCTTATTACAGAAACCTAGACACCCCAAGCACGATTAAACAGTATGTCTAACATCCGTATCTAGATTTACACAATCTCTTAGTTCTTCCTTCATCTTTGCTAGATGTAACGGAAATATTACTTGAATATTTGAAAATTTGAATTTTGTAACCAACGTCGTTTTTGACTCGAACGAACTCTCAACGGTCGTCGACGCCCCGTGGGATAAGAACATAAGAACGAAGGAGATTGCAAGAGACCATGTGGCCTACACTAGGCAGTTCCATGTCCATTAAAACCTGTTTTCTCCATGCATAAAGTTGTATAACCGTTTCTTAAAACAACTTGATCTCAATTTGTCCAGTTTAAATCCATTACTGCGAGTCCTGACCTGTTGTCTTGATATGATGACCTTGCCTGTGCCGAATCCATGACAGAGTCCCAGAAGGTCATAATCCCATTGGTAAAAATCCCACGCCAATTAACCTAGGCCTATATTCATTAATAAATTTATCCAATGAAATTATACTTTAACATATACTGTTTATTGATACCATCAACATCCTGGAATATTATGTGTGTGATTATGAACAATGGGATAATATTGACTATGGTATTTTGATTCGAGGGGTTTTGATATATGGTTACAAAATTTAATTTTTCAAATCTCCAAACAACAAATTATCTTTCCGTCATATGCTGTTGAATATGTCCTTAGAGACGTCTAGATGTCTGCAACGGAAGTCACATTGTCGTTATTCAAATGGAGGTTGAAAGTACATTTGCTATTGTGTTTGCGAATTTTGATGATTAACATTATATCATCTTGATACTTGGTATCTTTGTAATTACTTTTGTCGATTAATTTGCAATATTAGGTTCTTTAGGGAAGAAGGAATCAAATGAAGACATTGTATTTAATGTAGATACTTTGCAGTACACGGAATGCGCCAAAAAGGGTGAGTTTGGACAAGAAAGATTTACATTTGGGTGGAAATATGTTGTTGTCAGAAATATAATCTATGTATAACAACTTCTTAATCATACAACTGTGCTCATGCATGGATGACAAAAACACTAATTTTTAGATGCTCACATTGGAAAAGACGTCATTAATCCCACAATGCACCGCGTTCCATTGCCGTCATTATTTTCATGACGTCGATAGAAAACGCTATTTTTGTATATATACATTTTAAGTTTCCTGATTATCTCCATCGAGTTTTTGGTCCTCAAAATACAGAAATATGTTTTCATCGCCAAAAATCAAGGAAAAAGTTGCCTACGCGCGATGACCATACACAAGGACAGAAAAATCTTCCCGCGCACTGATGCCGACGTTATGACGTGACGTCGCATCAAAATCCATCATATTTTCTATATTTTTAAAACATTTTTCTCTCCACGTGTTTAGAAAATTTCTCAGAATGTTTCGTTCAACACAATTGTCAAAATTCATCGTCTTTTAACGTTTCTCTCTACATGTATTTAAGGATTTTCTCAGAATGTTTCGCTCAGTTTTAATAAGAACACAATTGTCAAAATTGATCGTCTTTTCTATATTCTTAAAACATTTTTCTCTACACGGCTTTCTCAGAATGTTTCGTTCAGTGTTACGTAAGGCCACGTGCTGACCTGAAAATTTCGCCCCTTGATACCATGACATCTGGATTTCCCTTTCACGTCGTCTTAAACTAGGCAAAAACACCGTCGATTTCCATCTTCAAACTAGGCAAAAACACCGTCGATTTCCATCTTCACATTTGGCCAAAATACCGTCGATTTCCATCTTCACACAAGGCACAAATGCCGTCGATTTCCTCCTTCACACAGGGCAAAAATACCGTCGATTTCCATCTACACAACTAGGCAAAAATACCGTCGATTTTCATCTTTACACTAGGCAAAACTGCCGTCGATTTCCATCTTCACACTAAGCAAAAATGCCGTCGATTTTCTCCTTCACACAGGGCAAAAATGTCGTCGATTTTCATCTTTACACTAGGCAAAAATACCGTCGATTTCCTCCTTCACACTAGGCAAAAATGCCGTCGAGTTTCTCCTTCACACAGGGCAAAACTGACGTCGATTTTTATCTTCATACTTAGCAAAAATACCGTCAATTTTCTCCTTCACACAGGACAAAAATACCGTCGATTTTCATCTTCACACTAGGCAAAAATACCGTCGATTTCCTCCTTCACACTAGGCAAAACTGCCGTCGATTTTCATCTTCACACTAGGCAAAAATACCGTCGATTTCCATCTTCACACTAGGCAAAACTGCCGTCGATTTCCATCTTCACACTAGGCAAAACTGCCGTCGATTTTCATCTTCACACTAAGCAAAAATACAGTCGATTTTCTTCTTCACACAGGACAAAAATACCGTCGCTTTTCATCTTCACACTAGGCAAAAATACCGTCGATTTCCTCCTTCACACTAGGCAAAACTGCCGTCGATTTCCATCTTCACACTAGGCAAAACTGCCGTCGATTTCCATCTTCACACTAGGCAAAAATACCGTCGATTTTCTCCTTCACACAGGACAAAAATACCGTTGATTTTCATCTTCACACTAGGCAAAAATAACGTCGATTTCCTCCTTCACACTAGGCAAAACTGCCGTCGATTTCCATCTTCACACTAAGCAAAAATGCCGTCGATTTTCTCCTTCAAATAGGGCAAAAATACCGTCGATTTTCATCTTCACACTAGGCAAAAATACTTGGTTTGACCGTGTGAATGTATTTTCAAACACGTTGGACAAACCGTTTATCAAACCTGGTTTGCCCGTGTGAATGTGTTTTCAAACACGTTTGCCAAACCGCTTGCCAAACCGAGTTTGCCCGTGTGAATGGGTTTTCAAACACGTTTGACAAACCATTTGTCATACCTGGTTTGATCTTGTGAACGGTCTTGCAAACACGTTTGACAAACCTTTTTCAAACCTGGTTTGCTCGTGTGAATGTATTTCAAAAAACGTTTGACAAGCCGTTTGTCAAACCTGGTTTGACTGTGAGATCGGTTTTTCATACACGTTTGACAAACCGTTTTTCAAACCTGGTTTGCCCGTGTGAATGTGTTTTCAAACACGTTTGACAAACCTTTTTCAAACCTGGTTTGACCGTGTGAATGCATTTTCAAACACGTTTGACACGCCGCTTGCCAAACCTAGTTTGCTCGTGTGAATGAATTTTCCAACCCGTTTGACAAACTATTTGTCAGACCTGGTTTGACCGTGTGAACGTTTTTTAAACATGTTTGACAAACCGTTTTTCAAACCAGGTTTGCCCGTGTGAAAAAGAGGGTGGCGACCCGTCTTCGGCAGCCAGACATAGGGGGCGGCGACCCGTCTTCGGCAGCCACACAGAGGGGGCGGCGACACGTCTTCGGCACCCAGACATAGGAGGCAACGACCCGTCTTCGGCAGCCAGAAGAAGGGGGCGGCGACCCGTCTTCGGCAGCCAGAAGGAGGAGCGGCAACCCGTCTTCGGCAGCCAGACAGATGGGGCGGCGACCCGTCTTCGGCAGCCAGACGGAGAGGGCGGTAAACCGTTTTCGGCATCCAGAAGGAGGGGGCGGCGACCCATCTTCGGCAGCCAGACATAGGGGGCGGCAACCCGTCTTCGGTAGTCAGACAGAGGGGTCGGCGACCCGTCTTCGGCAGCCAGACATAGGGGACAGTGACCCGTCTTCGGCAGCCAGACATAGGGGGCGGTGACCCGTCTTCGGCAGCCAGACATAGGGGGCGGCGACCCGTCTTCGGCAACTAGAAAGCGGGGGCATCGACCCGTCTTCGGCAGCCAGACAGAGGGGGCGACGACCCGTCTTCGGCAGCCAGAGAGAGGAGGCGGCAACCCGTTTTCGGCAGCCAGAAGGAGGGGGCGGCGAACCGTCTTCGGCAGCCAGACACAGGGGGTGGCGACCCGTCTTCGGCAGCCAGACATAGGGGGCAGTGACCCGTCTTCGGCAGCCAGACATAGGGGGAGGCAACCTGTTTTCAGCAGCCAGACAGAGGGGGCGGCGACCCGTCATGGGCAGCCAGTCACAGAGAGCGGCGACCCGTCTTCGGCAGCCAGACAGCGGGGGCGGCGACCCATCTTCGGCAGCCAGAGGGAGGGGGCGGCGACCCGTCTTCGGCAGCCAGAGAGAGGGGGCGGCGACCCGTCTTCGACAACCAGACAGAGGGGGCGGCGACCCGTCTTCGGCAGGCAGAAGGAGGGGGCGGCGACCCGTCTTCGGCAGGCAGAAGGAGGGGGCGGCGACCCGTCTTCGGCAGCCAGACATAGGTGTCGGCGACCCGTTTTCAGCAGCCAGGAGGGGGCGGCGACCTGTCTTCGGCAGCCAGACAGAGGAGGCGGCAACCCGTTTTCGGCAGCCAGACAGAGGGGGCGGCAACCCGTCTTCGGCAGCCAGACAGAGGGGGCGGCAACCCGTCTTCGGCAGCCAGACAGAGGGGGAGACAACCCGTTTTTGGCAGCCAGAAGTAGTGGGCGGCGACCCGTCTTCGGCAGCCAGAGAAAGGGGGTGACGACCCGTCTTCGGCAGCCAGAGGGATGGGGCAGCGACCCGTCATTGGCAACCAGAAAGAGTGGGCGGCGACCCGTCTTCGGCAGCCGGACTTAGGGGGCGGTGACCCGTCTTCGGCAGCCAGACAGAGGGGGCGGCGACCCGTCTTCGGCAGCCAGAAAGAGGGGGCGTCGACCTATCTTCGGCAGCCAGACAGAGGGGGTGGCGACCCGTCTTCGGCAGCCAGAAGGAGGCGGCGGCGACCCGTCTTTGGCAGCCAGACAGCGGGGGCGGCGACCCGTCTTCGGCAGCTAGACAGAGGGAGCGGCGACCCGTCTTCGGCAGTCAGAAAGAGGGGGCTGCGACCCGTCCTCGGCAGCCAGAGAAAGGGGGCGGCGACCCGTCTTCGGCAGCCAGAAGGAGGGGTGGCGACCCGTCTTCGGCAGCCAGACAGAGGGGGTGGCGACCCGTCTTCGGCACACAGACATAGGGGGCGGCGACTCGTCTTCGGCAGCCGGAAATAGGGGGCGGCGACCCGTCTTCGGCAGCCAGAAGGAGAGTGCGGCGACCCGTCTTCGGCTGCCAGACAGATGGGGCGGCGACCCGTCTTCGGCAGCTAGACATGGGGGCGTCGGCACACAGACATAGAGGGCGGCGACTCGTCTTCGGCAGCCAGACAGAGGGGGCGGCGACCCGTCTTCGGCAGCCAGAAGGAGAGTGCGGCGACCCGTCTTCGGCTGCCAGACAGAAAGTGCGGCGACCCGTCGTCGGCAGCCAGACAGAGGGGGCGGCGACCCGTCTTCGGCAGCTAGACATAGGGGGCGGTGACCCGTCTTCGGCAGCCAGAAGGAGGGGGGGACGACCCGTCTTCGGTAGCCAGAAAGAGGGGGCGGCGACCCGTCTTCGGCAGCCAGAAAGAGGGGTGGCGACCCGTCTTCGGAAGCCAGAAAGATGGGGCGGTGACCCGTCATTGGCAGCCAGAAAGAGTGGGCGGCGACCCGTCTTCGGCAGCCAGACAGAGGGGCTGCTGATCCGTCTTCGAGAACCAGACTGAGGGGGCGGCGACCCGTCTTCGGCAGCCAGACAGAGGGGGTTGTGGTCCGTATTCGAGAACCAGACAGAGGGGGCGGCGACCCGTCTTCGGCAGACAGACAGAGGGGGTGGTGGTCCGTCTTCGAGAACCAGACAGAGGGGGCGGCGACCCGTCTTCGGCAGCCAGACAGCGGGGGTGGTGGTCCGTCTTCGAGAACCAGACAGAGGGGGCGGCGACCCGTCTTCGGCAGTCAGACAGCGGGGGTAGTGGTCCGTCTTCGAGAACCAGACAGAGGGGGGCGGCGACCCGTCTTTGTCAGCCAGACAGAGGAGGCGGCGAACCGTATTCGGCAACCAGACAGAGGGGGCGGCGACCCGTCTTCGGCAGCCAGAAAGAGGAGGCGGCGACCTGTCTTCAGTAGCCAGACAGAGGGGGCGGCGACCCGTCTGACCGGTAAGGGGAGATTGGGATGAGTCGGGCGTCTGACTGGAAGTCTACTACTCACAGTGTTGGTCGTTCCGCAGATCCTGTGGAATGCCAAGGGCCAAATGGTCCCCCCCGTGAACTCGAGGAAGTGACTCGTGCAAAGGCCCCCCTTGTCCGCACAGTCTCAAAGTCCACCACTCGGAGATGTTGAAAAGAAGGGAGGAGGATGCAAGAGACCATAGGGCCTACACTTGGGAGTTTAATTTCCATTACCACCTGTCTGGTGGCTAGGCAGGAGTTTGGGAACTTACATAAGAACATAAGAAGAGCATAATAACATAAGAACATGGAGAAGGAGGCTGCAGGAGACCATAGGGCCTACACTTGGGAGTTCCATGCCGTTGTCTAGGCAGGAGTTTGGGAACTTACATAAGAACATAATAACACAAGAAAAGCATAATAACATGACGAAGGAGGCTGCATGCAGGAGACCATATGGCCTACACTTGGGAGTTCCATCATCACCTGTCATCTCCATCCATCCATCCCATTCTTGCCCCTTCCTTTCCTTCTTAATTAAATCGAAATTGGTCCAATCTAAACCCAATGCAATGCAGTCTGCTGCAAGTCCTGCTGCACTCCTCCTGCCTCAATAGGATGATGACCTTGCCTTGTTGGCCGCCTATTGTCCCTCCCTCCCTCCCTCCCTCCCCCTCTCTCTCCCATCCTCTCCATCTCTCATCCTCCTTCCCTCCCTCCCTCCCTCCCATCCTCTCCATCTCTCATCCTCCTTCCCTCCCTACTTCCCCTCCTATCCTCCCTCCTCCTCCTCATCCCTCCCATTCTCCCTCCTCCCCATCCTCCCCTTCTACCTCCCTCCCTCTCTCCCATCTTCTCCATCACTCATCCTCCTTCCCTCCCTCCCTCCCTCCCTACTTCCCCTCCTATCCTCCCTCCCTTCTTCCCTCCCATTCTCCCTCCTTCTCCCCATCCTCCCCTTCTACCTCTCTCCCCTCCCATCCTCCCTCCCTCCCTCCCTCCTTACCTCGCTCCCTCCCTCTCTTCCTGCAAGGCCCTACCTTGTGCCTTACCTGGCAAGTGTTGGGTCCGAGTTTGATCCTGAGCGTGCAGGACGTGGTCAGGACGTCGTGGAGGGGGAAGGACGGGTTCAGGAAAACCACGTGCCCCCCCCCCCAGGGGCGCTGCTGCCACCGCAGCTGTACACTGGAGGGCGACGGGGAGGGGAGGAGACCCGTTGTCGGCGCCGCCAAAGGAAGGTCGAGGGTCAGGTGGATGAGGAGGACCACGACGAGGAGGAGGGAAAACACATGATAAATAAATACTGTAAATAGATAGATAAGTAAATAAATAGATAATTGCGTGTGTGTGACTTTGGGCTATTTTAATGAAAAAATATTATAGAAACCTAATTTATTATGAAGAATAAAAGATTAAGCATGATTTTTGCCAGTCTAGCATAATTATCAGCTGTTGTCTAACATATTACCATGTGACGTCATGTCGCGCGGTCGTGAAAACATTTCACATAATATACTAAAATGGGCATAATTCACCCATGATATTGGGCTATTTTAATGAAAAATCATTATTAATACAATTTTATCATGAAGAATAAAAGATTAATCATGTTCTTTGCCAGTCTAGCACAGTTTTTATTTGTTGTCTAATATATTCCCGTGTGACGTCATGTCGCGCGGTCGTGAAAACATTTCACATAATATACTAAAATGGGCATAATTCACCCATGATATTGGGCTATTTTAATGAAAAATAATTATTAATACAATTTTATCATGAAGAATATAAGATTAATCATGTTCTTTGCCAGTCTAGCAGTTTTTATTTGTTGTCTAATATATTCCCGTGTGACGTCATGTCGCGCGGTCGTGAAAACATTTCCCATAATAAACTAAAATGGTCATAATGTAGGTTATTTCAATAAATAAGGTGGTTAGTGATGAAGAGGCGTTGGCGTTCACACGTTGGTTTATTTCAAGGCACAAAGGAAGTATGCACAAGCACTCTCACTGTCACTCGTCAACCTCTCTCAATGCTGACCCGCTTGGAACTCTGCGTACGTGACGTGACTTCACGCTGGAATAGCGTGCCCAAGGGCAGTTGTAAATAATTAATTTTCTACAATTATTCCTTGCACACAGAATTTCACATACATCCAATTCAGTTATACGATAATTCAATTTGGATAATATTAATAATCTATATCCCATTTATTCAACTTTCGCATTATAAATAAAATTATTAACTTTGTAATTAGAAAATGGTATTCAACCAAAGTTCTAGAAGTTTCCCTGTCACTCACGAACACACACACACAAATGACGCATCACTTTTTACGTTCTATATCAATGCAATACTTTTAGATTCTATAATACAATAATAATTCAACCATGACAATGGGCTATTTAATGAAAAAATATTATAAAAACCTAACTTATTATGAAGAATAAAAGAGCATGATTTTTGCCAGTCTAGCATGATTTTTAATTATTGCCTAATATATTCCCGTGTGACGTCATGTCGCGCGGTCGTGAAAACATTTCACACAATATACTAAAATGGGCATAATTCACCCATGACATTGGGTTATTCTAATGAAACAATATTATAAAAATCTAAGTTATAATGAAGAATAAAAAATTAAGCATGATTTTTGCCAGTCTAGCATAATTTTTAGTTGTTGTCTAATATATTCCCGTGTGACGTCGCGTCGAAGTGGTGAAAACATTTCACATAATTGCAATAAATAATTCATCCATGACATTGGGCTATTTCAATGAAAAAATATTATAGAAACAGATCTTTTCGAGGAATAAAAAATTAAGCGTTATTTCCGCCAGCCTAGCATGACTTTTAGGTTGTCAAACATATTCCTGCTTGAGAATTTATTATTTTTTTACCGTATCGAGTAATGTGGTTTCCTAGAGTGTCCTCTAGGAGTGACCGTACTCCGTCATGCAGGTATGCCCGGAGTGTGGCTATTTGTTGCTTGTGCTTTAGCGAATGGAAGTTTGTTAGGGTGGAGAAATCGTCGAATTTGGCGGACCACGCGTCAAATTCCTTGTATGACATCTCCGGCATCAGTATGGGAGGTGGCTTTGGAGAGACGACGGGTGATTTGGTGGAATCCATGGAGTTATCTCCAGGTGTCAGGGGGTGTCTGGGTAACAAAGATGGGTCGCCCCCCCCCCCGCTGTGTGGGGGCCGTAGATGGGTCGCCGCCCCCTCTGTCTGGCTGCCGAAGATGGGTCGCCGACCCCTCTGTCTGGGTGCCGAAGATGGGTCGCCGCCCCCTCTGTCTGGGTGCCGAAGATGGGTCGCCGCCCCCTCTGTCTGGGTGCCGAAGATGGGTCGCCGCCCCCTCTGTCTGGCTGCCGAAGATGGGTCGCCGCCCCCACTGTCTGGGTGCCGAAGATGGGTCGCCGCCCCCTGTCTGGCTGCCGAAGATGGGTCGCCGTCCCCTCTGTCTGGCTGCCGAAGATGGGTCGCCGCCCCCTCTGTCTGGCTGCCGAAGATGGGTCGCCGCCCCCTCTGTCTGGGTGCCGAAGATGGGTCGCCGCCCCCTCTGTCTGGGTGCCGAAGATGGGTCGCCGCCCCCTCTGTCTGGCTGCCGAAGATGGGTCGCCGCCCCCTCTGTCTGGGTGCCGAAGATGGGTCGCCGCCCCCTCTGTCTGGGTGCCGAAGATGGGTCGCCGCCCCCTCTGTCTGGGTGCCGAAGATGGGTCGCCGCCCCCTCTGTCTGGCTGCCGAAGATGGGTCGCCGCCCCCTCTGTCTGGGTGCCGAAGATGGGTCGCCGCCCCCTCTGTCTGGCTGCCGAAGATGGGTCGCCGCCCCCTCTGTCTGGGTGCCGAAGATGGGTCGCCGCCCCCTCTGTCTGGGTGCCGAAGATGGGTCGCCGCCCCCTCTGTCTGGCTGCCGAAGATGGGTCGCCGCCCCCTCTGTCTGGGTGCCGAAGATGGGTCGCCGCCCCCTCTGTCTGGGTGCCGAAGATGGGTCGCCGCCCCCTCTGTCTGGGTGCCGAAGATGGGTCGCCGCCCCCTCTGTCTGGCTGCCGAAGATGGGTCGCCGCCCCCTCTGTCTGGGTGCCGAAGATGGGTCGCCGCCCCTTCTGTCTGGGTGCCGAAGATGGGTCGCCGCCCCCTCTGTCTGGTTGCCGAAGATGGGTCGCCGCCCCTTCTGTCTGGGTGCCGAAGATGGGTCGCCGCCCCCTCTGTCTGGGTGCCGAAGATGGGTCGCCGCCCCCTCTGTCTGGCTGCCGAAGATGGGTCGCCGCCCCCTCTGTCTGGGTGCCGAAGATGGGTCGCCGCCCCCTCTGTCTGGCTGCCGAAGATGGGTCGCCGCCCCCTCTGTCTGGGTGCCGAAGATGGGTCGCCGCCCCTCTGTCTGGGTGCCGAAGATGGGTCGCCGCCCCCTCTGTCTGGGTGCCGAAGATGGGTCGCCGCCCCCTCTGTCTGGCTGCCGAAGATGGGTCGCCGCCCCCTCTGTCTGGGTGCCGAAGATTGGTCGCCGCCCCCTCTGTCTGGCTGCCGAAGATGGGTCGCCGCCCCCTCTGTCTGGCTGCCGAAGATGGGTCGCCGCCCCCTCTGTCTGGGTGCCGAAGATGGGTCGCCGCCCCCTCTGTCTGGGTGCCGAAGATGGGTCGCCGCCCCCTCTGTCTGGGTGCCGAAGATGGGTCGCCGCCCCCTCTGTCTGGCTGCCGAAGATGGGTCGCCGCCCCCTCTGGCTGCCGAAGATGGGTCGCCGCCCCCTCTGTCTGGCTGCCGAAGATGGGTCGCCGCCCCCTCTGTCTGGCTGCCGAAGATGGGTCGCCGCCCCCTCTGTCTGGTTGCCGAAGATGGGTCGCCACCCCCTCTGTCTGGGTGCCGAAGATGGGTCGCCGCCCCCTCTGTCTGGGTGCCGAAGATGGGTCGCCGCCCCCTCTGTCTGGGTGCCGAAGATGGGTCGCCGCCCCCTCTGTCTGGGTGCCGAAGATGGGTCGCCGTCCCCTCTGTCTGGCTGCCGAAGATGGGTCGCCGCCCCCTCTGTCTGGCTGCCGAAGATGGGTCGCCGCCCCCTCTGTCTGGCTGCCGAAGATGGGTCGCCGCCCCCTCTGTCTGGGTGCCGAAGATGGGTCGCCGCCCCCTCTATCTGGTTCAAGAAGATGGGTCACCGCCCCCTCTGTCTGGGTGCCGAAGATGGGTCGCCGCCCCTTCTGTCTGGCTGCCGAAGATGGGTCGCCGCCCCCTCTGTCTGGCTGCCGAAGATGGGTCGCCGCCCCCTCTGTCTGGGTGCCGAAGATGGGTCGCCGCCCCCTCTGTCTGGGTGCCGAAGATGGGTCGCCGCCCCCTCTGTCTGGCTGCCGAAGATGGGTCGCCGCCCCCTCTGTCTGGCTGCCGAAGATGGGTCGCCGCCCCCTCTGTCTGGGTGCCGAAGATGGGTCGCCGCCCCTTCTGTCTGGGTGCCGAAGATGGGTCGCCGCCCCCTCTGTCTGGGTGCCGAAGATGGGTCGCCGCCCCCTCTGTCTGTGTGCCGAAGATGGGTCGCCGCCCCCTCTGTCTGGGTGCCGAAGATGGGTCGCCGCCCCCTCTGTCTGGGTGCCGAAGATGGGTCGCCGCCCCCTCTGTCTGGGTGCCGAAGATTGGTCGCCGCCCCCTCTGTCTGGGTGCCGAAGATGGGTCGCCGCCCCCTCTGTCTGGGTGCCGAAGATGGGTCGCCGCCCCTTCTGTCTGGGTGCCGAAGATGGGTCGCCGGCCCCCTCTGTGAGCGTGCCTACGATGGGTCGCCGACCCCTCTGACTGGGTGACGAAGATGGTGGTGGCCACTTTGCTGTCCGTCTGTTTCTGGGTGCCGAAGATGGGTCGCCGCCCCCTCTTTCTGGGTGCCGAATATGGGTCGCCGCCCCCTCTGTCTGGGTGCCGAAGATGGGTCGCCGCCCCTTCTGTCTGGGTGCCGAAGATGGGTCGCCGCCCCCTCTGTCTGGGTGCCGAAGATGGGTCGCCGCCCCCTCTGTCTGGGTGCCGAAGATGGGTCGCCGCCCCCTCTGTCTGGGTGCCGAAGATGGGTCGCCGCCCCCTCTGTCTGGGTGCCGAAGATGGGTCGCCACCCCCTCTGGCTGCCGAAGATGGGTCGCCGCCCCCTCTGTCTGGGTGCCGAAGATGGGTCGCCGCCCCCTCTGTCTGGGTGCCGAAGATGGGTCGCCGCCCCCTCTGTCTGGGTGCCGAAGATGGGTCGCCGCCCCCTCTGTCTGGGTGCCGAAGATGGGTCGCCGCCCCCTCTGTCTGGGTGCCGAAGATGGGTCGCCGCCCCCTCTGTCTGGGTGCCGAAGATGGGTCGCCGCCCCCTCTGTCTGGGTGCCGAAGATGGGTCGCCGCCCCCTCTGTCTGGGTGCCGAAGATGGGTCGCCGCCCCTTCTGTCTGGGTGCCGAAGATGGGTCGCCGCCCCCTCTGTCTGGCTGCCGAAGATGGGTCGCCGCCCCCTCTGTCTGGGTGCCGAAGATGGGTCGCCGCCCCCTCTGTCTGGCTGCCGAAGATGGGTCGCCGCCCCCTCTGTCTGGGTGCCGAAGATGGGTCGCCGCCCCCTCTGTCTGGGTGCCGAAGATGGGTCGCCGCCCCCTCTGTCTGGGTGCCGAAGATGGGTCGCCGCCCCCTCTGTCTGGGTGCCGAAGATGGGTCGCCGCCCCCTCTGTCTGGCTGCCGAAGATGGGTCGCCGCCCCCTCTGTCTGGTTGCCGAAGATGGGTCGCCGCCCCCTCTGTCTGGGTGCCGAAGATGGGTCGCCGCCCCCTCTGTCTGGGTGCCGAAGATGGGTCGCCGCCCCCTCTGTCTGGGTGCCGAAGATGGGTCGCCGCCCCCTCTGTCTGGCTGCCGAAGATGGGTCGCCGCCCCCTCTGTCTGGCTGCCGAAGATGGGTCGCCGCCCCCTCCGTCTGGTTGCCGAAGATGGGTCGCCGCCCCCTCTGTCTGGGTGCCGAAGATGGGTCGCCGCCCCCTCCGTCTGGTTGCCGAAGATGCATTTACACGGGCAAACCAGGTTTGAAGCATGGTTTGTCAAACGCGGTCGAAAACGCATTCACACGGGCAAACCAGGTTTGAAGAAATGTTTGTCAAACGCGGTCGAAAACGCATTCACACGGGCAAACCAGGTTTGAAGAACGGTTTGTCAAACGCAGCCGAAAACGCATTCACACGGGCAAACCAGGTTTGAAGAACGGTTTGTCAAACGCGGTCGAAAACGCATTCACACGGGCAAACCAGGTTTGAAGAACGGTTTGTCAAACGCGGTCGAAAACGCATTCACACGGGCAAACCAGGTGTGAAGAACGGTTTGTCAAACGCGGTCGAAAACGCATGCACACAGGCAAACCTGGTTTGAAGAACGGTTTGTCAAACGCGGTCGAGAACGCATGCACACGGGCAAACCAGGTTTGAAGAACGGTTTGTCAAACGCGGTCGAAAACGCATTCACACGGGCAAACCAGGTTTGAAGAACGGTTTGTCAAACGCGGTCGAAAACGCATTCACACGGGCAAACCAGGTTTGAAGAACGGTTTGTCAAACGCGGTCGAAAACGCATTCACACGGGCAAACCAGGTTTGAAGAACGGTTTGTCAAACGCGGTCGAAAACGCATTCACACGGGCAAACCAGGTTTGAAGAACGGTTTGTCAAACGCGGTCGAAAACGCATTCACACGGGCAAACCAGGTTTGAAGAACGGTTTGTCAAATGCGGTCGAAAATGCATTCACACGGGTGTGAAGATGAAAATCGACGACATTTTTGTCCTGTATGAAGGAGAAAATCGACGGTATTTTTGCTTAGTGTGAAGATGGAAATCGACGGCAGTTTTGTCTAGTGTGAAGATGGAAATCGACGGTATTTTTGCCTAGTTTGAAGGATGAAATCGACGGTATTTTTGCCTAGTGTGAAGATGAAAATTGACGGCATTATTGTCCTGTGTGAAGGAGAAAATCGACGGTATTTTTGCTTAGTGTAAAGATGAAAATCGACGGCAGTTTTGCCTGGTGTGAAGATGGAAATCAACGGTAGTTTTGCCTAGTATGAAGGAGGAAATCGACGGTATTTTTGCCGAGTGTGAAGATGGAAATCGACTTTTTTTTTTTTTTTTTTGTCCTGTGTGAAGGAGAAAATCGACGGTTTATTTGCTTAGTGTAAAGATGAAAATCGACGGCAGTTTTGCCCTGTGTGGAGAAAATCGACGGCATTTTTGCCTGGTGTGAAGGAGGAAATATACGCTATTTTTGTCTTGTGTGAAGATGAAAATTAACGGCATTTATGCCCTGTGTGAAGGAGAAATCGACGGCATTTTTGCTTAGTGTGAAGATGGAAATCGACGGCAGTTTTGCCTAGTATAAAAATGGAAATCGACGGTATTTTTGCCTACTTGTGCAGATAGAAATTGACGGCATTTTTGCCCTGTGTGGAGGAAATCGACGGCTAATGTGCCTTGTGTGAAGATGTAAATCGACGGTATTTTGGCCAAATGTGAAGATGGAAACCGACTGTATTTTTGCCTAGTGTGAAGATGGAAATCGACGGTGTTTTTGTCTAGTTTAAGACGACGTGAAAGGGAAATTCAGATGTCAAGGGGCGAAATTTTCAGGTCAGCACGTGGCCTTACGTAACACTGAACGAAACATTCTGAGAAAGCCGTGTAGAGAAAAATGTTTTAAGAATATAGAAAAGACGATCAATTTTGACAATTGTGTTCTTATTAAAACTGAGCGAAACATTCTGAGAAAATCTTTAAATACTGTACATGTAGAGAGAAACGTTAAAAGACGATGAATTTTGACAATCGTGTTGAACGAAACATTCTGAGAAATTTTCTAAACACGTGGAGAGAAAGATGTTTTAAAAATATTGAAAATATGATGGATTTTGATGCGACGTGACGTCATAACGTCGGCATCAGAGTGCGGGAAGATTTTTCGGTCCTTGTGTATGGTCATCGCGCGTAGGCAACTTTTTCCTTGACTTTAGGCGATGAAAACATATTTCTGTATTTTGAAGACCAAAAACTCGATGGAGATAATCAGGAAACTTAAAATGTATATATACAAAAACAGCGTTTTCTATCGACGTCATGAAAATAATGACGACAATGGAGCGCGGTGCATTGTGGGATTAATGACGTCTTTCCCAATGTGAGAATCTAAAAATTAGTCTTTTTGTCAACTATGCATGAGCACAGTTGTATGATTAAGCAGTTGTTGCACATAGATTATATTTCTGACAACATATTTCCACCAAAATGTAAATATTTCTTTTCCAAACTCACCCTTTTTGGCGCATTTCATTTACTGCAAAGTATCTACATCAAATACAATGTCTTCATTTCATTCCCTCTTCCTTCAAGAACCTAATTTTGCAAATTAACCGACAAAAGTAATTATAAAGATACCAAGTATCAATATGATATAATGTTAATCATCAAAATTCGCAAACACAATAGCAAATGTACTCGTACCTCCAACCTCCATTTGAATAACGACAATATGACTTCCGTTGCAGACATCTAGACGTCTCTAAGGACATATCCAACAGCATATGACGGAAAGATAATTTGTTGTTTGGAGATTTGAACAATTAAATTTTGTAACCATATATCAAAATCCCACGAATCAAAATGCCATAGTCAATATTATCCCATTGCTCATAATCCCACACATAATATTCCAGGATGTTGATAATACTAATAAACACTATGTTAAAGTATAATTTCATTTGATAAACTCATTAATGAATATAGGCCTAGGTTAATTGGCGTGGGATTTTTACCAATGGGATTATGATCTTATGGGACTCTGTCATGGATTCGACATAGGCAAGGTCATCATATGAAGACAACAGGTCATCATATGTAGACAACTCGCAGTAATGGATTTAAACTGGACAAATTTAGATCAAGTTGTTTTAAGAAACGGTTATACAACTTTATGCATGGAGAAAACAGGTTTTAATGGACATGGAACTGCCTAGTGTAGGCCACATGGTCTCATGCAATCTCCTTCGTTCTTATGTTCTTATCCCACTGGGCGTCGACGACCGTTGAGAGTTCGTTCGAGTCAAAAACGACGTTGGTTACAAAATTCAAATTTTCAAATATTCAAGTAATATTTCCGTTACATCTAGCAAAGATGAAGGAAGAACTAAGAGATTGTGTAAATCTAGATACGGATGTTAGACATACTGTCTAATCGTGCTTGGGGTGTCTAGGTTTCTGTAATAAGCGAAGTCATATTCTAGTTGTATTCAAATGTTGGAGGTTGGAGGTAGGAGGATGTCGGATGAAAAATAGCCCAGTGTGATTGATAACCCTCCTGGAGGTCAGCCATATTGGATTTGCAAGTCTGCACCTAGATGCTACGCAAGTTTGACGACAATTATTAAAAGATCAAACTATTTGTAACGAAAATCCCCTTAACGAGAAGAAATATAAAATAATGAAAATAATATATATTTTGGGATCCGGCGAATTCACTGACAACAATTCATCGAAAAATGAAAATATTCTAATTTGAAATATATAACTAGGTCGTGCTTTCATCCTTGATGTAGCATAATTTTACTTTTGATAATGAAATAATTACTTTCATAACCTTTATTTAGGATGAAGAATTTCGTTTCGTAGTATTTATCAATAATAGTTAAATTCTATAATGACCGAACTATTGAAAATGACAAATTTGTTTAAAATAAACTTAGAACTATATATTGGTTTACTTAAGTTATAAAGCTAGGTTATGGGCTATTGCCCGCAAATATAATCATCGATGATTATCGTAAAAATTAATCAAACGAATAAGTAAATAAATAAATGAATATTTGTGCGATTACAAACACTCCTTTATTATATTTATTTCTTGTTGAGGCAAAAATTCACACAAAGTGGGAAAAAATTTGAAATAAAGTCGATTTTTTTTATATCATTCTAAATTATCATCAATTGAGTCATATATAGGGTATTGTTTGAACGACTATCTAGAAAAAGTGAAATCTTGGACCAGCTCATTTGGATACTATATAAATCACAAACGCAAGTTTATCTAACATATCTAATATTATCTAATGTATTAGAAAAATAACATAGATTTAATCTTAGATTTCTCTTCTTTGTTTTGGCTTTGTTAAAGAAAATAATAAATTTTATTTTAAACGTAATTTCATACAAATTTAGCTTAACACTTGTTCGACGACTTCGTCCTTACGCGCACAAAATATGAATAAATGAATAAATGAATAAATAAACAAATAAATGTTCACAAATAAGATGTGTAATGGCAGACGTAGATATATTACACTCAAAATATAATTTATATAAGATGTTTATAATGATATGCACATATAGTCCATAAACAGAAACAAAGTCCAAGTCAAGGTCACCATCCGAACAAACAACTTCTACACATGTTGCCAGCCATAATTTCTTGTTTTCTTTTTTTTATAAACTTCAAATTAATATTTCTTCTTCTCGTAGAACATACGGAACACAATTATTTTTGTTTCTAATGCTCTTATCATAACACACCTTGAAACCAGACTAAACAAAGAAAATAATATATACGGTATATATATATATGTGTGTGTGTGTGTGTGTGTGTGTGTGTGTGTGTGTGTGTGTGTGTGTGTGTGTGTGTATGTGTATATATATATATATATATATATATATATATATATATATGTATATATATATATGTATAAACATGTGTATATGTATAAACATGTGTATATGTATAAACATGTGTATATGTATAAACATGTGTATATGTATAAACATGTGTATATGTATAAATATGTATATATATAAAAATGTATATATATATGTTTATATATATATACACACACACACTTTTAGGGTACATCTGGTACGCCTGTCAGGACATCCTCCGTGATTGGCAGGTAGGAGTCACGTGACTATATTCAAATATATTGGAATCCATGGAACATCATAGTAATTCTCTTCAGGATAGCTCCAGCCGAATTTTTCTCTGACTTGAGATGTTATTTTGAATATTTCGAATTAATTATCTTTATTATATCTTTTGCAAAGGAAATTTATACAAAAGAAAATGGTGTATATGCATTCGGTAGGGTGCGAGTGTCGAGAGGAGAAGTTTGTTATCGTCGTCGTTGTTTTGTCATCTTAAATTTGAACGCCT
>NC_134788.1:26506591-26601591 GCF_046742065.1 Oratosquilla oratoria | reverse complement strand
AATCAGCATTGGCCAAAGGCGACGAAGTGACCAAACTTTGCTATCATCATCATCAAGAAGAGCGCGGATGGCAATTCTGGATCATAGAATGACATGAATCACGATCATCGAGCAGAGGACAGCAGTGAGACATCGATGGCCCTGGTGCATCGGGGAGAGAGAGTATGAATGGAATTCGAGTGAGGACGAAGGAGTTGCACCGACCCCCACACCACCCTGACACGAACCCCTGCGACAATGTGGGGTGTTCTCTTCCCGGAGTGATGGTCATGATTTTGAGCCTCACGTTCATCATTTGGAGTCCAGCTCATCAGGCGTGACTTCAGATTTTTTCCCGTTAGACCTGATGGAACGGAAGCGGAAAACTTTGAAGCCTTCTTTGACAACGAAGTAATGGACAAAATAGTGCAGGAGACTAATCTACAACATAATTAGCTCATAATACAGGAGAGTGACAATTCAGAAGCAAGTAATGCACACAGTCGCCTCAGGGTATGGAAAGACGCAACAGTCAGGGAACTCTTTGTGTTCTTTGCTCTAGTTATTCTGATGCCACGCGCAAAGAAGCATGTCATCAGCGACTATTGAGAAAAAGAACCGTTGCTGGGTTCACCAACATTGGAGAAATTCATGTCAAGAAATAGGTTCCAAACACTACTATGGACCATGCCACTTTGCCACGAATACACAACCTCGACCAGACGACCGCATGTGGAAGATACGTGATGTGTTTATGATGATAAAGGAACGGTATAGCCGATTTCTCAAACCCTTCTGCATGCTGGTGATAGACGAATCACTTGTGCTATTCAAGGGACGTCTTATTTTCAAGCAGTATATGCAGACGAAAAGGAACCAATTTGGAATCAAATTGTTTGTCTTGTGTGATTGTGAGACTGGTATTGTAGTGCACATGATCCCATACACAGGTACCAACCAGCATTGATTACAATCGAAATGACCCTCACGGAAGCACCGGGAGCATAACTCTGTTTGCACCATGCATGGAGAAAGGCCACGTCTTTGATACAGACTCCTACTATTATTCAACCCCAGATTTGTCCCGTTTTCTGCACGACAAAGGGGTAGGAGGATCCTGTGGTACAGCTCAGACGTGGGGAAAGGTCATGGCAATGCAGTGGCATAGCAAGAGCTAAGTCATTACGCTGTCAACTCTGCATACCGGAAGAATGATGACTACAGGGAAGGTGAATTACAGGACAGGTGAAGTAATAAAGAAACCAGACCTTGTGATTGAGTACACGGCAAATATGCGTCTTGTTGACAAGGCCGAAATGATGGTCAGCTTTGTGGAATGCGTGAGGGAAACTGTGCTCAATGCCTACAACTTCAGGCTGATAAGGAGTGGCAACAGACCAACGTCTTTGAAGAAATTGGCGTATGCAGTGTCGTACCAATTGCTGGAGAAGTACGGAGAACAAAGTTCACCACACCCAGGTCAGGCCGCCACTCGCTACTTCAAAACATGCCCGATCGTCTGGCCTGTACAGCGTGGGTACAGAGGCACTACCTGGAAATCTCTCTCACCTCCAGCACCTACTGCTGCCTCAATAAAACGTACAAAGAGACAAAGGGATTTCCACGTTTTTATGAACATCCTGTGACTAAAGAAAAGAAAATCAACATCTTACCGTTGTAAGGAGTGCAATGTAGCACTCTGCCCAGGGAAATGCTATACGCAGCACCACACTCTTCGAACCTATTGAGTGCTAGAGTACTGAAAAAGAAATATGCCTTGTGGCTACACGCCAAACGACGCATCATTCCATTTGTAATATGTGTACTTGTATTGAATGTGGTGCTGACTGAAGTTTATTCCCCCTCTTTCTCCACACTAGCTTTCCTTCCTAAATCTATTGTTGCATTTCTCGTTTCTTCAGACATTTACGCCTGTCCTTCCTTTACTTTCCTCTCCTCACCCATTTACTATCCTCTCCCTTCACTTCTCTTTCCTTTCTCATCTCATTCCGCATCATATATTCCTGCTGTCCACTTGCTATATGATATTATGAAAAGGTTTAAAGGAGCTATCACTATAACGAAAATTATTTGTTTGGTCTATTATCATATTTTCATTCTAGTTTTCACTCATTTATTATCAGTTTTGATGTATTGGAAATTGTTAATTTCTCGTCTAATGTGGCAGGATCGGAGGAGGGATTGAGGAAGTTGGTGTCAGAGTTTGGGAGAGTATGTGATAGAAGAAAGCTAAAGATAAATGTGGGTAAAAGTAAGGTGATGAGATGTACAAGGGGTGAAAGTGGCAGTAGACTGGAAGTGAACATTAAGGGAGAACGACTGAAGGAAGTGGATGGTTTTAGATACTTGGGTGCAAATGTGGCAGGAAAAGGTGGAGTGAAGGTGGAGGTAGAATGAAGATTGAGAGAAGCGAGTAAATGCCTTGGTGGATCAAAGAGTGTAATGACGAATAGACATTTGGGAATGGATGCGAAGAGGAGACTGTATGAAGGAGTGATTGTGCTAACAGCACTGTATGGGGCAGAAACATGGAACATAAGAGAGGAAGAGAGAAGGAGTTTGAATGTGTTTGAGATGAGGTATCTGAGAAGTATGATGGGGGTTACTAGGCTAGATAGCGTGAGAAATGAGGTGGTGAGGAGGAGAACAGGGATGGAAAAGGAGCTGGGAGATAGGGTTGATGAAAGAATATTAGCATGGTTTGGACACATGGAAAGAATGAGTGAAGAAAGACTAGTAAAAGAGGTATGGAAGGCAGATGTGGAGGGAGTGGACATGAGGGGACGTCCTAGGATGAGGTGGATGGATGGGGTGAAGAGGGCTTTGGGGAAGAGGGGAATGTCTGTTGAGGGAGGACGGGAGAGGACAGAAGACAGGGGTGAATGGAGAATGATTGTTTATGGATGATGTTGTGATTGCATGAGGTGGAATGGGCGGGGGTGGGTGGGGGTGAGGTAGTATGTGTGAGCAAAAGTTGACGCAGCCCGAAGGGATTTCTCTCCGTCCTCTCTTTTTATGCAAGGGGGGGACGGAGAGGGGGTTCGCCGATATAATGAAGCGGCCTTGCTGTGTCTTGCGACACTGCTTCTGACCCAGGGCAGTGGGCAAGGTGCAGGGATGACCCGTCATCCAGGAGGTGCTCAGATAAGAGGGAGGGTGGGAGGGTTGTGGAGTGTATTCAGGGATGGAATGGGTGAGAATTATTTTTTGTCTTTCCCTTTATGGTTACCTCCCTTGTAAGGGGGAAAAAGTCTTGGTATATGTATGTATACATATATATATTGTATATATATATATGTATATATATTATATGAGTGGAAGGGCGGTGAGTTAAACACAGAGAACAGTTGGAGTTGTATTCACTGACGTTTCGTTCTTACCAGGACATTCTCAAAGTACATACAGTTTCTGAAAATTAACAGCTTATATAATCCATCCTTGCCGTGTTCCTCTTCCTCCATACTCTCATCCGTCCTCAACTCTTCTCATGTGACTCCGACCATGCCACTTCTCTCTCCGTTCTCAATTGTCCCTTTTACCTCCTTGATAATTAGAGTACCTACCGCTCCTGCTAATTCTATAAACCCTTCCCTATGGTTGATGCAGGGGTGGGAAGTAATGTAAGCTGCCTCCATTATTTTTCTTTTCTTTTTCTCTAGACCTTTGTGGAGCACCTCTATCTTGTTCCAATCTGGAAGATGACCACATTGGTCTAAATTAAATACTAGCGAGTTAGAGGTTCTGTGAGCTCTGACGTCATTTTTGTGTTCATATGTCAGTAGTTCCACTGATCTTCCCGTCTCTCCATAGTATCCTAACGGACAACCACCACATGGTATATTGTAGATCGCGCCTTTCTCCATACCCTTTTCTGATTTATTTCTATTCTTGACAACTTCTCCTAATTTTGTACCCGTGGAGAAAGCAACGCTCACACCTGCTTTTGTGAGAATATGTTCCAACTCCTCCGCGTACTTCGAGTTGGGGACGGACAAAAACCCAGCCCTGCCTTCTCCGGACCAGTCGTCCTTCTTCTCATTATTACCGTTGCTTTCTTTCTCAATCTGTGCAGTAGTCCTTCTAGGTATCTGAGGACTACTGCACAGATTGATATATATATATATATATATATATATATGTCATTAAAATTTGCAGCAGCTTCTGCGTTCACGAGTTTTTTGCTGACATTCTCGACTTTTCTAATGCTGGCGCGCTGAGTCGTGCTAAGTTCTTTAATTACCTGACCAAATAGCATTGGAGGTATAAGTAAAGGCATCGGAATTATCTTCTCTAATTTTATGCAGAGCTTTCGCCTAACTGTTAGGCATCTTCAGTGCTAATGAGTACAGTGTGTGGGAAATGATCTTAAATACACAATACACAGATCACAGACACTTGCGTGCTGATCCGGTTGACCAATCAGGAGGCAGGAACGCTAAGCTCCGCCCCCAGGCCTAGCGGCTGATCCGTAAGGTGACCTCGATGTCTTTTGATGTGGGAATAATAAATGGATCCGGAGTCTGTCTGTTCATCGTGGGGTTTTTATCTTTTATGTATAAGGCTTCTAGGATATGAAGGCGTGTGTGGTTTGTTTCTGTCTGTAAAATAGTGATGCCCTCCTCCAAATCCTTTCTTGTCAGTGGGGTTTGATGTACGTCTTCGTGGTGTCGCTTGATAGCGCCATTGGAGAGATGAAGGGTGAGACGCCTCGTGAGCTTCGTCGTAGTCATCCCTATGTATGTTTCATTGAGGGCTTCACAGTTCCCTTTTCTGCAGGAGTATTCATACACGAGATGGCTACGTTGAAGTTCCGGTGTCCTCTGGCAGGGGTTGTTCTTTATAAGGAGTTGGGATGTCTTCATGTTTTTATAGAAAATAACCAGATCTATTTTGTCGTTGTCGTTGGTGGGTTTCACGTCTTTATGGATGATTTTTCTAAGGGCTTCCTCATCGGCTCTATAATGGGTGGACATGGTGTTTTGGTAGAACATTTTAATCCTGGCTTCTCCTACTGGCTTTTCTGCTGGGGTTGAATACCATCTATCAAGGTGACATTTGCCTTAAAGAGGATCTGCTGCCCAGCTATAGCAATATATATAATATATATATATATATATTATATATTTTTTATGACACAAGCTTATAAAAAACAAACAAAAACAAATGACACCTCCGCCCTCTCTTTCACATCTTGGTGGAATCGCTTGCCTTCTTCTGAGTAAGCACCCATATTTTCCTTGAATTTGTCCAGGTGAGCATCCAAGTTTGCAGTAATGACATTTTACTGGGCACTCATAGAACTAGAATTTCAAAGTGACAAACATAAGATGATTCTAGAATATTTACATGTATGATTTTATTATTATCACTATTATCATTGTTATATATTTTTCCTTGTGTATCATATTCAAAGACGTGACCCAATTTGGTTTGGTATAAGGAGTACAAATTCTGAGAAAATAATCAACAACCAATACCTCCAGGCTCCAAAACTGTTACTGTATACCCTGAGCTCACCGTCAGAAATGATATGACACTAGAGTTCTCATGTCTCATTTAGATAATCAAGTAGAAATTATTGCTCTCTACCAAATGCCTGTATAAAAACAACAAACTGAACAGAATACAAGACATCATTACTCAACCAAAGTTGTCTCAGCATTTACGAGAGAAGAAGCATTTAGAAAAAAAACTACTGCTTAACATCACAAAGGTTAGGTTAGGAAAAATATCAAAACAGAACTGTTCAGAAAACAAATTAGATTTATTTTTCGTCATTAATGAACAATTCATCATATGACAGACTTCATTGAAACGTGACTGTTATGTCTCAAAGGATAAAATAAGTACCGTTGATTATACTACCGTAGATATATTTACAGTAACACAAATTACAAGTAACATTGGCAGATGAAAAAAAATATCTTGCATGTAATGGAACAAACAAAAATACAATTACACAATAGGTCAATCAAGGTCACCTTAAAAACTTCACAACTAAGAGTAAACCAACAAACATTTACAACCAGCTGTCTCTGTATGTGACAAATCATCTACCAAACAGGTCTACAACAATGGATCAATATCTAATAGCTGAAAATACAACCATACATAAAAGTTAAATTACTCTGGTCACAGTGGAGAGGCCTCTCAGCAACGTGAATGATCACACAATGCATAATAGTTTAAATAAACCTTCATGAGAAAGTTGAAACTGCTTCTTTCGTGTAAGAGTGACCACATGACGTAAATTTCTACACGAAGGGCTTCTGTCCATTGTGGGTCATCATGTGTCGTTTGAGGACATTCTTTCGTGAGAAAGCCATATCACACAGGTCGCACTTGAAAGGTTTCTCTTCATTGTGGGTCACCATGTGTCGTTTGAGATCATTCTTTCGTGAAAAAGCCACATCACACAGGTCACACTTGAAAGGCTTCTCTCTAGTGTGGGTCATCATGTGTCGTTTCAGACTACTCTTTTGTGAGAAAGCTGCATCACATAGGTTACACTGGAAAGACTTCTCACCACTATGGGTCACCACGTGCCGTTTGAGATCATTCTTTCCAAAAAAAGCTGCATTGCACAGGTCACATTGGAAAGGCTTCTCACCAGTGTGTATCCTAATGTGTCGTATGAGGTAATCCTTTTTTGAGAAACCTGCATAGCAAAGGTCACATTGGAAAGGCTTCTCTCCAGTGTGGGTCATCATGTGTCGTTTGAGACCACCTTTTTCAGAGAAAGCTGCATCGCACATGTTACATTGGAAAGGCTTTTCTCCAGTGTGTGTCCTAATGTGTCGTTTGAGGTAACCCTTTTCTGAGAAACCTGCATCGCAAAGGTCACATTGGAAAGGCTTCTCTCCAGTGTGGGTCATCAAATGTAGTTTGAGATGACTATTTTGTGAAAAAGCTGCATCACATAGATCACAATGGAAAGGTTTCTCTCCTGTGTGAGTCATCAAGTGTCGTTTGAGATGATAATTTCGTGAAAAAACTGCATCACACAGGTCGCATTGGAAAGGCTTCTCTCCAGTGTGGGTCATCGCGTGAAATTAAGATGACTTGTGAAAGAGTTGTACCACAGTTGCCACACCAGATTCTATTATATGAGGACAATACGAAATCTTTGGGCACCTTTTCCAAGGAAATTTTTATATTCACCATCGACCTGAAAGAATATAGTGGCCCATTAACCAAAATACAGTATGGGAAGGTTGAACAAATATGAGAAAATGAGTCGTTCAGAAACTGGCAAAGCTGGGTGCATTACCGTCAGACAGATAGTGTATTACTGCAGGACAGGTAGTGCGGTACCAAAAAATCTGGGGTGCATTTCTGTCAATGCTTACATATATATATATACACATATATATACAATGCATATATGTACACAGATATTTTGGTAATGCAATACCTGTCTGGCAGAAATGCGCCAAGCTCTGGAAACTGAAAAAAAAAAAAACCTGGGTCAGTATAAATAAATCAACTAATAAAGCAAAACCGAGGTTCAATAGCTACTGCAAAGACATGAAGACATTAAAAGAGGTTACCTGCATATATAATGTATGCTAGAAGAGCATAGTTGAAAATAAGAAATCTAAGGCAAAAGCGTGGTTGAATTAATACTGCAAAGAGACATAGCACACAAGAAAAGAGATCAGCGTATGATGTAGGATACAGTAGCATAATTGGAAATAAGTAATACAGGATTTGACATTCTTTCACAGAGGACTACAAACACACCAATGAAGTCTCTCATAAATATCTATTTCTACGGCAAATCACTTCTTTTCCCTTTTACGGTGACACCCCCCTAACTTGGGGATTGGCGGGAAAACAAGTAACATTTCACACAAATACCACCAGAAACCTATAAAAATATAATGATTTCTCACATCCTCATATGATCAGTAATTTACTTCTAGTCAATCTATCTTAACCTGTACCTACCTACACCAACGTTAGGTTAGATTAAACCCTCCCTTCCATCAAATATTAAAACAACAAATTTAACAGAATACGAGAAGACATCACAACTCAACCCAACAAGGAGGTTCTGTCTCAGGTGTTACAAGAGAGGAACAAGCACATATAAAAAATTACTGCCTGACACCATGCTCTCTCTGGCACAAATGATAACAAAACCATTCAGCAAACAAATTGAATTTATCCTTCATCAGTAACGAACAATTCATCACATGATATTGATACCATTCTTGGACACACTTCATTGAAATGTGACTGTTATGTCTCATAAAATCAAATAAACACTGCTGAGTATATTACTGTAGATATATCTACAGTAACACAAATTACAAGTAACAACACCATATACTCCAACCTTACATAAAAGTATGGAAAAAAGAACATCTGCATATCATGACATGCTAATATATATCCACTAACCATCCTCTAATATGCTCAAGAGTTTTTCATAAAAAAGTGCACTTAATGAAACACTTAAAAACCTTTAATTGTGAACAAACAAAAATGCAATTATGTAATAGGTTAACCAAGGTCACCCAAAAAACTTCACAACTAAGAGTAAACCAACAAACATTTAAAACCAACAGCATGTGTGATGACTCTACCAAACGGGTAACAATGGATCAATATTTCATATGTGAAAATACAATCATACAGAAAAGTTAAATCACTCGGGTCACATTGGAAAGGCCTCTCAGCAGCATGAATGATCATGCAATACATGAGATAATCTTTGTGAGGAAGTGAGTCATTACATGACATTTGAAATAAACCCTTTGTGAGAAAGCTGAAACTGCTCCTTTCCACTGTGAGTCCTCATGTGTCATTTGACATGACTCTTATGTGAAAGGGCTGCATCACACAAGTCACAATTGAAGGGTCTTACTCCAGTGTGGGGGGGGTCACCATGTGTTGTTTGAGAGGACTCTTCTTTGAGAAAGCTGCTTCACACAGGTCACACTTGCAAGGTTGCTCTCCATTGCGTCATCATGTGTCTTCATTCTTTCATGAAAAAGCAGCATTACACGAGTCACACTCCCCTTACCTCATAGTTGGTGGGGAAAACAAGTAACATTCCACACATATACAACTATAAGCCTTTACATAAAACTATGAAACATTGATTTTTGACATCTTGGTGTGAGAACAACTTTTAGTCAATCTACCCTAACCTGTTCCTACCTACACATAGGTTAGGTTAGATTCGCAACTCCATTCTATGAAATACTAAAACAAGGTGCATGGTTGGAGCTTATCATATTATAATTATTCAGTGAAAACACACTTCAAATAAGTATTTTTCATTAATATATGTGCCTCACAGCAGTCTTAATCATAAATAGAAATTATTTAATCTTTCAGGTTATGGTGAATAACACCATTTGTAAAATATTCAAACATAAAATATATTACTTGCTAATATAAAAAAAATAATAATTTAAACATGATTGTAATCAACTTGGCTGTTCTTAACATAAACACTTCAGTACAAACAACATTTCAATAACTGATTAAATTTCAAAGCTTCTGTTCATTAGTTAAGCTTTATGAACCTTCACTGGTTTAATAGCAGTTTTCATATATTGGTTTTAATTTCTGTATTCAGATATCCAGGAAGTCTCAAGGTTAGGTTAGGTTATGTATATGGTTTTTACAGGTCACCAAGGTTCTGTAATGCAATTGCTATGCAGTATCCTTTGAGTAATTAGTTTTAACAGAATTTTTCATGGAAATTGAACATTGCCATATTATTTTCATTCTTTCTTCATCAATATAAATTTAGCATGTTACTTTTTACATTTTTGTCAAAGGTTTGCTTTTCTTTATATGAAGACATTTGGTTTGACCATTACATTATGATCTTTGGGCTTGCTATTCTTGACACACAGATGATGGGTTTGCTAATCTTGACATGATCCCAGTATTGTAATTTACAAGCTACTTGACTATATGAGTATTTTTTCAATTTTATTCTTTTAGTTCAGGTCTGTCATTATTTGCTGCATTTTTTTTTTTTTTTTCGTATTCCTGGTGTGGTTAATTGGGAAAGAAAAATTGATATCAGCATAAGAATTAGTTCACATTATGCTAATATGGTATTTGAGACAAGTCTATCATATCAATGTTAAATTACATTGGACCTAGTATACTTCCTTGTAACTCTGTTTCATTAAGTTTTCTGGTTTGTCATTTTCTTTGCCATTTTATGTTTACTATTCTGTTTGTGAGTTAACTTTCCAATCATTTTAATATAATTTCACTAATATCTGTAGATTTTAAATTGCCAGTGAAAAGTACTCTAAGGTAGGGTCAAATGATGCATTGAGATTTAACATAATAGATATTCCACACTTTCCAGTGTCTTACCCATATGCTCAATAAATCACTCTATGCTGTTGAAATTTCCTATGAAATATGATTTTGTTTCAAGTATATTAACTGTCATGAAGATCGGAGTAGCAGGTTGGATATAAATGATACTAAACATTATAGTACTTGATACTAGAGCAGAAAATACTCAGGATCATATCAAAAAACATCTGTGGTATTCCCCATCTTTTGTGGAAAATGTGTCAAGAAATGTTGACAGACCCTTTAGTTACCATCCCAAATATCCACTTTAATCTGATTATTTCCTTTACAGCACTTACATTAAATTTTGTTTGTGTTAATTTTGACATGATTATGATAATTATATAAAAAGATGTATGTATTGGATCAACATATTTGAAAAATTAACTGGGTTTATATGAAAGTGGCAGTTGCCGATAAGTCTACTCAAAGAAACACCATCCTCACATGTTATCACCATTATTTTATGCAATTATTTATGCACACAGATTTCATATGAAAACATATATTTCATCCTTTTCTCCTAATTTACGGTAAATGCAATTGCTGTCCACATGGGTTCTGTAGATTCTACCATTATTCCAGGATATTAAAAGATTAAAAGTATAAGATTTAATTTACTGTAATACGATCAAGATACGAATGAAAACAATGTTGAATTCTACTGATTACGTGACACTAGACAACAAATGGTTTAGTATTTGGCCAACAGTAGATGTCGGCCTAGACTTGTACCAAGTGCAAATCGTATATTATTCCTTACTCTCGTGACACTGATTCTATTCATTCTCCTGCTCCAAAGATCATGCTTATTCAGCCCTCATCTTCTCTGCTGCCATTATCCTATGTCCCTCACAAATACTGACGCAAGCTTCAGATTCCAATTCTCCTGCATATGATAAGCATGACTGAGCTGATTACACATTTCAGACTTAATTCACCACAGCCATTCCAGTATACAAAAAAAAAAAAAAAAAAAAATCTCACCATACATACAGCCTTACAAAGCAGGATTAAGCCACCGTGGTAAGGTACAGGATCCTGAGGGCTCATTAACAAGCCATATAAATCATTAGTTTATCCACATTTGAAATATGCTGTTTCTGCATGGTCACCGAATCTCATTAAAGACATTGACAGATTAGAAAAAATACAACAGCGAGCCACAAAACTGATTCCAAATATTAAAAATGTCATACGAAAACTGACTAAAACATATGAATTTGTTTTCCTTAAAAAAGTGTACTCAGAGGGGACTTGATACAGGTCTTTAAGATTCTAAAGGGAATTGAAAACATCAAAAGTAACAAAATTTTCACACTGAATCAGTACAGGGAAGGTGAATTACAGGACAGGTGAAGTAATAAAGAAACCAGACCTTGTAATTGAATACATGGCAAATATGCGTCTTGTTGACAAGGCCGACATGATGGTCAGCTTTGTGGAATGTGTGAGGAAAACTGTGCTCAATGCCTACAACTTCAGGCTGATAAGGAGTGGCAACAGACCAACGTCTCTGAAGAAATTCACGTATGCAGTGTCGTACTAATTGCTGGACAAGTACGAAGAACAAAGTTCACCACACCCAGGCCGCCACTCGCTACTTCAAAACATGCCCTATCGTCTGGCCTGTACAGCGTGGGTACAGAGGCACTACCTGCAAATCCCTCTCACCCCCACCACCTACTGCCTCAATAAAACGTACAAAAAGACAAAGGGATTGCCACGTTTGTATGGACACCATCCTGCGACCAAAGAAAAGAAAATCAACATCTTACCATTGTAAGGAGTGCAATGTAGCACTCTGCCCAGAGAAATCCTATACGCAGTACCACACTCTTCGAACCTATTGAGTGCTAGAGTACTGAAAAAGAAATATGCTTTGTGGCTACACGCCAAACGACGCATCATTCCATTTGTAAAATGTGTACTTGTACTGAATATGGTGCTGACTGAAATTTATCTCCCCCCTCTCTTTCTCCACACTAGCTCTCCTTCCTAAATCTATTTTTGCATTTCTCTTTTCTTCAGACATTTACGCCTGTCCTTCCTTTACTTTCCTCTCCTCAACCCTTTACTATCCTCTCCCTTCACTTCTCTTTCCTTTCTCATCTCCTTATTCCGCATTATTTATGAGGCATTGTATATTCCTGCTGTCCACTTGCTATATGATCTTATGGTGTAAATGAAAAGGTCTAAAGGAGTTATCACTATTACTATAACGAAAATTATTTGTTTGGTCTGTTATCATATTTTCATTCTAGTTTTCACTCATTTATTATCAGTTTTGATGTATAGGAAATTGTTAATTTCTCGTCTGTCTGTATTAGTTCCTTCATGATGTAATGTTGCATTGTTATGAATTGTAATTCACACCCCACTAAAAAGGGATGGCAGTAGTTATTATTGTATTGCAAGTTATCATTTTCAACTTTTACTAATTCTTATTGTATTGGAAATGATATATTCTAAAGGTGTATTTCTTTATATTCATAATTTGAAAATGTAAAATCAATTCATGAATCTATACATCACCATATAGCATCTTTTTAGCTCCAATCATTTGTCGTTGAAATGTGTGCTAGAGACAGATGTGCTTTCTCCTCTCTCTCCAGATGGTAGGTACTGTATCCAAGGATGAGTGAGATAGTGCTGTAGTCTCTGAAAGCCGACCCTCCTTTCAACCCCTCATTTCGTTTCGTTTCCTCTCTTTACTTTTCCGTCTAATTTTCCATTATTATTTCTTTGTCGTGTTCTGCAGTATCATAATGTATTACAGGGAAATACTTTATTTGATGGAAAGGTATTTATATGAATTTTTATTCATGAATATCGGGTCCTGGCGTTTCATTTTCACAATTTATCATTATTTCGGGAGGATAGGGGTGATATATATATATATATATATATATATATATATATATATATATATATATATATATACATATATATATACATATATATATATATATATATATATATATATATATATATATATATATATATTATTCAAAACAGGCATGTCCGTTTTTCAATGGCATATTCCCCTCGAAATTAGTCAAAACCTAAGTTCAGCATTGCCGTCGAGTGGCCAATAGCCCAGTTTCACTCAAATTATTCCAACATTTCGCATTATTTCTCCAAAACTACAGTATGCATAAGCATGGCAATTTGTTACTATATCAATTAGATAGTAAGCATCGTTTTGGCAAGACAAAAACTAAATGAAGTAATAATTATGCATTTACCCTAAGCTGAAAAAAATAATGTAACAATGCGCAAGAATACGGCAGTGTAAGGGTAAAGTTTATTTTGTTTGATGATTTTATTGATCTATTTATTTGTTTATTTACTTATTTACATATTGTGTTTTATGTGATTTAACTTTTATTTATTCCTTTATTTTTTCTTTATTATTTTTTATGTTTATTTATTTATCTATTTAAACTCTCAAGGGACAAAAACACTTTTACTGGTTTTTGGAGAAAAAATATCGACTGTATTTTTGTCATGTGTGAAGGAAGTCCATGTGAGGAAAATTTGACGATATTTGTCCCGTTGAGGGATTTTTTTGTTCGCGAATAGAACAAAAAATATACGATTTTTCTGCCAAATGTGAAGGAAGACATCGACATAGACAACCAAAATCGACGGCATTTTTGCCTAGTGTGAAGATGCAAATCGATGTCATTTTGCCTAGTGTGAACATAGAAATCAACGTCTTTTTGCCTAGTGTGAAGATGGAAATCGACGGTATTTTTGCCTAGTGTGAAGATGGAAATCGACGGCAGTTTGGCCTAGTATGAAGGAGGAAATCGACGGTATTTTTGCCTAGTGTGTACATGACAATCAACGGTAAATTTTCTTAGTGTGTATATGTAAATCGACGTAATTTTTTCCTAGTATGGAGGAGGATATCGTAGGTATTTTTGACTAGTGTGAAGATGGAAATGAACGCTATTTTTGCCTAGTGTGTACATGAAAATCGACGGTATTTTGCCTAGTGTGAAGATGGAAATCGACGGCAGTTCTGCCTAGTGTAAACATGGAAATCAACGATATTTTTGCCTAGTGTGTAGATGGAAATTGACGATATTTTTGCCTAGTGTGTAGATGGAAATCGACGGTATTTTTGCCCAGTGTGAAGATGGAAATCGACGGTATATTTGCCTAGTGTGAAGATGAAAATCGACGGTGTTTTTACCTAGTTTGAAGATGGAAATCGACGACAATTTTGCCTAGTAATGACATGAAAGGGAAATCAAGATGTCATGGTAACATAGAGCGAAATTTTCAGTTCAGCACGTGGCCAGAACGAAAAATTCTGAGAAAGACCTTAAACACGAGCAGATTATAGAAAAGATGAATTTTGACCATTGTGTTCTTATTAAAACTGAGCGAAACATTCTGAGAAAACCCTTGTATACATGTAGAGAGAAACGTTTTGAAATATAGAAAAGACGATGAATTTTGACAATTGTGTTCATATTAACACTGAACGAAACATTCTGAGAAAATTCTAATACGTTAGAAAAATGTTTTAAAAATATAGAAAATACGATTATTTTGACAATTGTGTTCATATTAATCCTGAGTGAAACATTCTGAGAAAATCCTTAAACACGTGTGTAGAATTTTTTGATATAGAAAAGACGATAAATGTTGACATTTTTCATATTAACACTGAACGAAACATTCTGAGAAAACCTAGAGAGAAACTTTTTAAAATATAGAAAAGACGATGAATTTTGAAAAGTTTTCATATTAACACGAACAAAACATTCTGAGAAAATCCTTAAGCATGTGGAGAGAACAATGCTTTAAAGATATAGAAAAGATGATTTTTGACAATTGGGTTCATATTAACACTGAGCGAAACATTCCGAGAAACCCTTAAACACTTGTAGAGACAATATGAAAAATACTAGTATAGTAAATACGATAATTTTTGACAATTATGTTCATTTTAACACTGAGCGAAGCATTCTGACAATTGTGTTCATATTACTACTGAACGAAATATTATGAGAAAATTCTTAAACACGTGGAGAGAATTTTTTTTTTTTTGAAAATATAGAAAATAAGATGAATTTTGACAATTGTGTTCATATTAACACTGAGCGAAACATTCTAAGAAAATCCTTAAACATGTATAGATTTTTTTAATATAGAAAAGACGATGATTTTTTTTTTTTGTATTAACATTGAGCGAAACATTCTGAGAAAACCAAGAGAAAAACTTTTTTAAAAATATAGAAAAGACGATGAATTTTGAAAAGTGTTCATATTAACATGAACGAAACATTCTGAGAAAACCCTTAAACACGTGGAGAGAACAATGTTTTAAAGATATAGAAAAATATATTTTTGACAATTGTGTTCATATTAACACTGAGCGAAACATTCTGAGAAAACCCTTAAACACTTGTAAACACTTGAAAAATACTCGTATAGAAATTACGATAAATTTTGACAATTATGTTCATTTTAAGACTGAGCGAAACATTCTGACAACTGTGTTCATATTACCACTGAACAAAACATTCCGAGAAAATTCTTAAACACGTGGAGAGAATTTTTTTTAAGAATATAGAAAATAAGATGAATTTTGACAATTGGGTTCATATTAACACTGAGTGAAACATTCTGAGAAAATCCTTAAACACGTGCAGAGATTTTTTTTATATAGAGAAGACGATGAATTTTGAAAAATTTCATATTAACAGTGATCGAAACATTCTCTTCGACTAAAATTTGCTTCCTCTCTAATTTTCTCTTATGCTATATCTCCTCATCTTAATTTACCTCCCACTGTTTTTTTGTTTTTGTTTTTTCAACCTTTACTACTACGCCCCCTGCCATTTTCTCGGTGGCTTTAATCGCAGGCGTCGGCGCCGCTGTCCAAGTTCCCTGCCCGTTTCTCCCGAGACACCACCATCAACCGCCCCTTGGCTAATCGCCCATGCAAAAAGCGCTTATTGGCAATAACCCTCTTTTATACATGACTATCTTTTCATTTTCTTACAGACATTCTTCCCCTCTCACAAAAAAAAACCGATCTCGCTTGAGCGGGAGGTCTTTCCTATGTAGACAATAGTCCATAGTACAGCTTCACCTCCAGGCCTTCTCTCTGCTAGCATCGTCCGAAGACCTCCAGCCCTGGTCTTCCTCTCTCCCAGCAACGATCGGGGACCTCCAGCTCCATACTTCCTATATCCCTGCCAGGACCAAGTCCACCCCAGGCTCGCCATATACTTCTTCCTGTACTCACCTTACTCTGTGATTATTAGAGATAGAGAACACTGTGTAGTCGGGAGTTTGATTTCTTCCTTGGTTGTCCATACCGAGCCTTACCCGAATAGCACTACAACGGTGCCACCTGTTCTTGGTAGCGGCCAAAGGAGAACTGTCGGCCATCAAGGAGATGTGGCAATATTTGACCCTTTTCACATCTAAGAGAAGAATCTTCCGTACAAAGTAGGTCATCCAACAGTGCTCAAGCATATAATACATTTCTTTGTCCTCGTTTTCAATAAGGAACTGCCTCCTCTCCATCACTCTCTTCTCCAGACAAGAAATTAAATATCCTTAACCCATTCAACTCCGATGACAAGATGTCTTGTCATTTGGTCAAATAAAACAAAAAATCATAAAACACCAAAATGTTTGATCAAACACCAGAAAAACATGACGTCAATCCTCGCTTCGCTCGCAGCGAAGCGAGGACTGACGTCATATTTTTCTGGTGTTTGATCAAACATTTTGGTGTTTTATGATTTTTTGTTTTATTTGACCAAATGACAAGACATCTTGTCATCGGAGTTGAATGGGTTAATAAACCATGAATCAAAGTTTTCTATATAAAGTTGTACATTTGGGTTTGTCTGGCCAAGATTAGACACCGTGAACCCATGTTTGAAAATTTTGTGTAGGGATTTGCAAGAATTTTTGTGGTTCCTGGGACAACCAAGCCTACATGTATTCGCTGTTTGGCAGGTATTTTTTCTGTTCTTTCCCAATAACAAGATATTTCTCTTTTTTTTTTTAAGTACTTGTTTTTCCTATGTAATTCCATGTCAATGAAATATCGCCGCAGATAAATAAAAAAAAAAGTTTAAAAAATGATATACAACACTTTTTCTTTGTCTCACTGCCATCTTTGTTTCTATTCTCCATTAGCAACTCTGGGAGGAGATACTGTTTTCACCTCGTTTAAAATTATTCCGTCCATTATTGTTGCAGGTCAGATGGATCTCTGGTGAGGCCTCTTTAGGGACGACACAGTTCCTGTACTTTACCACGGTGGCTTAATTCTGTTTCGTAAGGTTGTATGTATGTGGAGAAATGCATTTTTTTCCCTGTGTTCGTATGGGTGTGGTTGTGAATTAAGTCTGCAATCAGTGTAATCAGCTCGGTCATACTTATCATATACTGGAGAATTGGAATCCGAAGCATGCGTCTGTATTTGTGAGGGATATAGGATAATGGCAACAGAGAAGGGGAGGACTGAACAAGCATGATCCTTGGTACAGAAGAATGAATACAATCTGTCACGAGAGTAAGGAATATATGATTTGTAGATACCGAGATCTACTGGTGGCGAAAAACTATTTGTTTGTTGTCTAGCATCATGTAATCAGAGGAACTCAACATTTTCATTCGTATCTTGCTCGTATTGTAGAAAATTGATTCTTATACTTTTAATCTTCTGGAATAATGGTAGAATCCATAGAACCCTTGCAGGCAACAATTATCATTGCCATCTTCTAAACTAGGAAAAAAATGAAATGTATATTTTCATATAATAAAATATGTGTGTTAGAGTGCATAAGATAATGGTGATAACATAAATACGAGGGGCTACATGAAATATGGTGATAACATTAATTCACAGAACCCATTTGGAAATAATCAGCATGTGAGGACAGAGCATTTATTAGTACAATAAAGGCACAGTCCTCACATAAATAATGTTTCTTTGGAAAGACTTGTCAGCAACTGCCACTTTCATATAAACCTAGTTAATTTATCAAATAGGTTGACCCATTACATACATCCTTTAATATAATTATTAGGATCATGTCAAGATGATCAAACCCAACATTTTTAAAATGCTATTCTAAATTTTACCCTTTAACTAAATTAGGTTAGGTAAGGATAGGTTAGGTTAGTTAATTTAACTTTATTTGCAGGTTATATAAGATTTAATACAAGGATAAAATTTAGAATAATATTTTGAAAATGTTGGGTTTGCTAATCTTGATATGTTCCAATTATAGTTCACTTTATGTACTTCCTGCAAAGTGCAAATGTACCACTCAGGATACATGTATCCCTAGTGCTACATTTTCAGTTTTATACAAATTGTATAAATTGCTTGTAAATGACATTATTTTGCCTTATTTTTGTTGATAGATATTTATTATATATTTGTGTCTTTGGTTTTAAAGCAAATCTTAAATTATATCACATCTAGTATTTATATTTTGTTTTGTAGTATCTTTGTATGAATGAAACTAAGGAAGTGATCAGATTAAAATAGGTATTTGTGATGGTGATTTAAGAGTCTACCAACATTTCTAGACACATTTTCCTCAAATTAGAGACTAGTGATATCACAGATTTTTTTTCTGCTCTAGTATCTGACCTGCTACTCTGATCTTTGTGGCAGTTAATGTAATGGAAACTAAATCATATTTTACAGGAAATTTGAACAGCATAGAGAGATTTAGTGAGCATATTGGACACTAGGAAGTGTGGAATATTTATTATGCTAAATCTTAATGCCTCATATGACCCTAGTTTAGATTACACTAGACAATCTAAAATCTACAGATATTTGAGAAATTATGTTCAAATGGCTGAAAAATTATCTCACGATCAGAATAGTGGACATAAAATGCCAAAAGAAAATCACAAAGAAGAACCTAATGAAAGAGGAAGTATTCAAGAAAGTATACCAAGTTCAACGTAATTCAACGTGATAGACTTGTCTCAAATACAATAAAGCATAATGTGAACTCATTCAAAAGATATCAATTTTTATTTTCCATTTAAAGACACCAAGAATGCAAAACAAAATGCACCAAATAATGTCTGACATGATGAACTGAATGAATAGGATTTAGAAACGGAAGATCATGTGCCACTGACTTAATTTCCTTTTACTCGAGGCTAATAGAAATAATGCAAGAAAGGGATGGATGGTCAGATTGTGCTTTCCTAGATCTACAAAAAGCATTTGATAAAGTACCACATGAAAAGCCAGGAAGAAAAATTTGATAGATGGTGTTCAGGGAAGTTATTGAAATGGATGGAAGAATTCTTGACTGGGAGAAAAATGAGGGTGGTACTTAGAGACAAATACTCGACCTGGGAAGTAATGACAAATGGAGTCCCATAAGGTTGTATTGGCTCTGATAATGTATGCCATGTATAAAAGACATGGATGAAGGTGTGGAATGTTATATGAACTTTGCAGATGATGCAAAACTAGTAAGTACAGAGGAAGACTGTAAATCAATACAGAAATACCTGAATAAAGTCTGGGTATGGAGTCAAAAGTGGGAAGGGAACTTCAGCATCAAAAAATGTAGTATAATGGAGTTTAGAAAAAGTAAAAATAGAATATCGGGGCAATTTAAAATTGGTATAACAGTGTGTGCAAAAACCATACAAGAATTTTGGAGCAAACTTGATGCAGAAAGATACAAAGATGAGTCAGTGTGAGCATATAATACAACTAGGTACATACACACACACAATGTATATATATATATATATATATATTTTAAAGAAGGAATAAGCTGGATTCGCCGTTTGTCAATTTATTCTGACGTTTCGAACCCTGTCCGGGCTTCGTCTTCAGGGTGATACAGTGGTAGAATTAGAAATCAATATAAAAGGAGTTTATATTTCTACCACTGTATCACCCTGAAGACGAACCCCGGACAGGGTTTGAAACGGCAGAATAAATTGACAAACGACGAGTCCAGCATATACTTTCTTCCAAAAAAATGATTCCTGGACTCCAGCTATTTACGAATATATATGTGTATATATATATATATATATATATATATATATATATATATATATATATATATGTATAATATATATATAATAGTGGACATAAAATGCCAAAACCTAATGAAAGAGGAAGTATATAAGAAAGTATATTAGGTTCAACGTAATTCAACATGATAGATTTGTCTCAAATACAATATAAGCATAATGTGAACTCATAAGATGATATAAATTTTTGTTTTCCAATTAAAGACACCAAGAATACAAAATAAAATGCACTAAATAATGTCTGACATGATGAACTGAATGAATAAGATTTAGACACGGAAGATCATGTGCCACGAACTTAATTTGCTTTTAGTCGGAATAATGCAAGAAAGGGATGGATGGGTGGATTGTACTTTCCCAGATCTACAAAAAGCACTTGATAAAGTACCACACAAAAAGCTACTAAAAAAAATTAATCAATAGGTGGTGTTCAAGGAAAGTTATTGAAATGGATGGAAGATTTCTTGACTGGGAGAAAAATGAGGGTGGTACTTAGAGACAAATATTCAACCTGGGTAGTAATGATAAGTGGAGTCCCACAAGGTTGTGTATTGGCTCTGATAATGTTTGCCATATACATAAAAGACATGGATGAAGGTGTGGAATATTATATGAAGTTTTTTGCAGATGATGCAAAACTAATAAAGTAAATATAGAGGAAAACTATGAATCACTACAGAAAGACCTGGATAAAGTCTAGGAATGGAGTCAAAAGTGGGAAGTGAACTTCAACATCAAAAAATGTAGTATAATGGAGTTTAGAAAAAGTAGAAATAGAATATCAGGGCAATTTAAAACTGGTACAAAGGAAGTTAAAAAAGTGAACACATAAAGGGGTGCATTTCTGTCAATGCTTACATATATATATATACACATATATATACAATGCATATATGTACACAGATATTTTGGCAATGCAATACCTGTCCGGCAGAAATGCGCCAAGCTCTGGAAACTGAAAAAAAAAAAAAAACCTGGGTCAGTATAAATAAATCAACTAATAAAGCAAAACCGAGGTTCAATAGCTACTGCAAAGACGTGAAGACATTAAAAGAGGTTACCTGCATATATAATGTATGATAGAAGAGCATAGTTGAAAATAAGAAATCTAAGGCAAAAGCGTGGTTGAATTAATACTGCAAAGAGACATAGCACACAAGAAAAGAGATCAGTGTATGATGTAGGATACAGTAGCATAATTGGAAATAAGTAATACAGGATTTGACATTCTTTCACAGAGGACTACAAACACACCAATGAAGTCTCTCATAAATATCTATTTCTACGGCAAATCCCTTCTTTTCCCTTTTACGGTGACACCCCCTAACTTGGGGATTGGCGGGAAAACAAGTAACATTTCACACAAATACCACCAGAAACCTATAAAAATATAATGATTTCTCACATCCTCATATGATCAGTAATTTACTTCTAGTCAATCTATCTTAACCTGTACCTACCTACACCAACGTTAGGTTAGATTAAACCCTCCCTTCCATCAAATATTAAAACAACAAATTTAACAGAATACGAGAAGACATCACAACTCAACCCAACAAGGAGGTTCTGTCTCAGGTGTTACAAGAGAGGAACAAGCACATATAAAAAATTACTGCCTGACACCATGCTCTCTCTGGCACAAATGATAACAAAACCATTCAGCAAACAAATTGAATTTATCCTTCATCAGTAACGAACAATTCATCACATGATATTGATACCATTCTTGGACACACTTCATTGAAATGTGACTGTTATGTCTCATAAAATAAAATAAACACTGTTGAATACATTATTGTAGATATATCTACAGTAACATAAATTACAAGTAACAACACCATATACTCCAACCTTACATAAAAGTATGGAAAAAAGAACATCTGCATATCATGACATGCTAATATATATCCACTAACCATCCTCTAATATGCTCAAGAGTTTTTCATAAAAAAAGTGCACTTAATGAAACACTTAAAAACCTTTAATTGTGAACAAACAAAAATGCAATTATGTAATAGGTTAACCAAGGTCACCCAAAAAACTTCACAACTAAGAGTAAACCAACAAACATTTAAAACCAACAGCATGTGTGATGACTCTACCAAACGGGTAACAATGGATCAATATTTCATATGTGAAAATACAATCATACAGAAAAGTTAAATCACTCGGGTCACATTGGAGAGGCCTCTCAGCAGCATGAATGATCATGCAATACATGAGATAATCTTTGTGAGGAAGTGAGTCATTACATGACATTTGAAATAAACCCTTTGTGAGAAAGCTGAAACTGCTCCTTTCCACTGTGAGTCCTCATGTGTCATTTGACATGACTCTTATGTGAAAGGGCTGCATCACACAAGTCACAATTGAAGGGTCTTACTCCAGTGTGGGGGGGTCACCATGTGTTGTTTGAGAGGACTCTTCTTTGAGAAAGCTGCTTCACACAGGTCACACTTGCAAGGTTGCTCTCCATTGCGTCATCATGTGTCTTCATTCTTTCATGAAAAAGCAGCATTACACGAGTCACACTCCCCTTACCTCATAGTTGGTGGGGAAAACAAGTAACATTCCACACATATACAACTATAAGCCTTTACATAAAACTATGAAACATTGATTTTTGACATCTTGGTGTGAGAACAACTTTTAGTCAATCTACCCTAACCTGTTCCTACCTACACATAGGTTAGGTTAGATTCGCAACTCCATTCTATGAAATACTAAAACAAGGTGCATGGTTGGAGCTTATCATATTATAATTATTCAGTGAAAACACACTTCAAATAAGTATTTTTCATTAATATATGTGCCTCACAGCAGTCTTAATCATAAATAGAAATTATTTAATCTTTCAGGTTATGGTGAATAACACCATTTGTAAAATATTCAAACATAAAATATATTACTTGCTAATATAAAAAAAAAAAAATTTAAACACGATTGTAATCAACTTGGCTGTTCTTAATATAAACACTTTGGTACACACAACATTTCAATAACTGATTAAATTTCAAAGCTTCTGTTCACTAGTTAACCTTTATGATCCTCACTGGTTTAATAGTGGTTTTCATATATAGTACTGGTCTTAATTTCTGTATTCAGATATCCTGGAAGTCTCATGGTTAGGCTAGGTTAGGTACACAGGTGACAGGTTATCAGGGTTCTGTAATGCAATCACAATGCAGTATCCTTTCAATAACTAGTTTTAACAGAATTTTTGTTAAGGAAATTAACCATTTATGTTACCATATTATTTTCATTGTTTCATCAATATAAATTTAGCACATTACTTATTGTATTTTTGTCAAAGGTTTGCTTTTCTTTACATGAAGACATTTGGTTTGACCATTACATTATGATCTTTGGGCTTGCTATTCTTGACATATACAGATGTTGGGTTTGCTAATCTTGACATGATCCCAGTATTGTAATTTACAAGCTACTTGACTATATGAGTATTTTTTCAATTTTATTCTTTTAGTTCAGGTCTGTCATTATTTGCTGCATCTTTTTTTTTTTCGTATTCCTGGTGTTATTAATTGGTAAAGAAAAATTGATATCAGCATAAGAATTAGTTCACATTATGCTAATATGGTATTTGAGACAAGTCTATCATATCAATGTTAAATTACATTGGACCTAGTATACTTCCTTGTAACTCTGTTTCATTAAGTTTTCTGGTTTGTCATTTTCTTTGCCATTTTATGTTTACTATTCTGTTTGTGAGTTAACTTTCCAATCATTTTAATATAATTTCACTAATATCTGTAGATTTTAAATTGCCAGTGAAAAGTACTCTAAGGTAGGGTCAAATGATGCATTGAGATTTAACATAATAGATATTCCACACTTTCCAGTGTCTTACCCATATGCTCAATAAATCACTCTATGCTGTTGAAATTTCCTATGAAATATGATTTTGTTTCAAGTATATTAACTGTCATGAAGATCGGAGTAGCAGGTTGGATATAAATGATACTAAACATTATAGTACTTGATACTAGAGCAGAAAATACTCAGGATCATATCAAAAAACATCTGTGGTATTCCCCATCTTTTGTGGAAAATGTGTCAAGAAATGTTGACAGACCCTTTAGTTACCATCCCAAATATCCACTTTAATCTGATTATTTCCTTTACAGCACTTACATTAAATTTTGTTTGTGTTAATTCTGACATGATTATGATAATTATATAAAAAGATGTATGTATTGGATCAACATATTTGAAAAATTAACTGGGTTTATATGAAAGTGGCAGTTGCCGATAAGTCTACTCAAAGAAACACCATCCTCACATGTTATCACCATTATTTTATGCAATTATACACACAGATTTCATATGAAAACATATATTTCATCCTTTTCTCCTAATTTAGACTACGGTAAATGCAATTGCTGTCCACATGGGTTCTGTAGATTCTACCATTATTCCAGGATATTAAAAGATTAAAAGTATAAGATTTAATTTACTGTAATACGATCAAGATACGAATGAAAACAATGTTGAATTCTACTGATTACGTGACACTAGACAACAAATGGTTTAGTATTTGGCCAACAGTAGATGTCGGCCTAGACTTGTACCAAGTGCAAATCGTATATTATTCCTTACTCTCGTGACACTGATTCTATTCATTCTCCTGTTCCAAAGATCATGCTTATTCAGCCCTCATCTTCTCTGCTGCCGTTATCCTATATCCCTCACAAATACTGACGCAAGCTTCAGATTCCAATTCTCCTGCATATGATAAGCATGACTGAGCTGATTACACATTTCAGACTTAATTTACCACAGCCATTCCAGTATACAAAAAAAAAAAAAAAAAAAAAATCTCACCATACATACAGCCTTACAAAGCAGGATTAAGCCACCGTGGTAAGGTACAGGATCCTGAGGGCTCATTAACAAGCCATATAAATCATTAGTTTATCCACATTTGAAATATGCTGTTTCTGCATGGTCACCGAATCTCATTAAAGACATTGACAGATTAGAAAAAATACAACAGCGAGCCACAAAACTGATTCCAAATATTAAAAATGTCATACGAAAACTGACTAAAACATATGAATTTGTTTTCCTTAAAAAAGTGCAGACTCAGAGGGGACTTGATACAGGTCTTTAAGATTCTAAAGGGAATTGAAAACATCAAAAGTAACAAAATTTTCACACTGAATCAGTACAGGGAAGGTGAATTACAGGACAGGTGAAGTAATAAAGAACCAGACCTTGTAATTGAATACACAGCAAATATGCGTCTTGTTGACAAGGCCGACATGATGGTCAGCTTTGTGGAATGTGTGAGGAAAACTGTGCTCAATGCCTACAACTTCAGGCTGATAAGGAGTGGCAACAGACCAACGTCTCTGAAGAAATTCACGTATGCAGTGTCGTACTAATTGCTGGAGAAGTACGGAGAACAAAGTTTACCACACCCAGGCCGCCACTCGCTACTTCAAAACATGCCCTATCGTCTGGCCTGTACAGCGTGGGTACAGAGGCACTACCTGCAAATCTCTCTCGCCCCCAGCACCTACTGCTGCCTCAATAAAACTTACAAAAAGACAAAGGGATTGCCACGTTTGTATGAAAACCATCCTGTGACCAAAGAAAAGAAAATCAACATCTTACCATTGTAAGGAGTGCAATGTAGCACTCTGCCCATGGAAATGCTATACGCAGTACCACACTCTTCGAACCTATTGAGTGCTAGAGTACTGAAAAAGAAATATGCCTTGTGGCTACACGCCAAACGACGCATCATTCCATTTGTAAAATGTGTACTTGTATTGAATGTGGTGCTGGCTGAAGTTTATTCCCCCCCTCTTTCTCCACACTAGCTTTCCTTCCTAAATCTATTGTTGCATTTCTCTTTTCTTCAGACATTTACGCCTGTCCTTCCTTTACTTTCCTCTCCTCAACCCTTTACTATCCTCTCCCTTCACTTCTCTTTCCTTTCTCATCTCCTTATTCCGCATTATTTATGAGGCATTGTATATTCCTGCTGTCCACTTGCTATATGATCTTATGGTGTAAATGAAAAGGTCTAAAGGAGTTATCACTATTACTATAACGAAAATTATTTGTTTGGTCTGTTATCATATTTTCATTCTAGTTTTCACTCATTTATTATCAGTTTTGATGTATAGGAAATTGTTAATTTCTCGTCTGTCTGTATTAGTTCCTTCATGATGTAATGTTGCATTGTTATGAATTGTAATTCACACCCCACAAAAAAGGGATGGCAGTAGTTATTATTGTATTGCAAGTTATCATTTTCAACTTTTACTAATTCTTATTGTATTGGAAATGATATATTCTAAAGGTGTATTTCTTTATATTCATAATTTGAAAATATAAAATCAATTCATGAATCTATACATCACCATATAGCATCTTTTTAGCTCCAATCATTTGTCGTTGAAATGTGTGCTAGAGACAGATGTGCTTTCTCCTCTCTCTCCAGATGGTAGGTACTGTATCCAAGGATGAGTGAGATAGGGCTGTAGTCGCTGAAAGCCCTTTCAACCCCTCATTTCGTTTCGTTTCCTCTTTTTACTTTTCCGTCTAATATTCCACTATTATTTTTTTGTCGTGTTCTGCAGTATCATAACGTATTACAGGGAAATACTTTATTTGATGGAAAAGTATTTATATGAATTTTTATTCATGAATGTATCGAGTCCTGACGTTTCATTTTCACAATTTATCATTATTTCGGGAGGATAGGGGTGATATATATATATATATATATATATATATATATATATATATATATATATATATATATATATATATATATATATATATATATATTATTCAAAACAGGCATGTTCGTTTTTCAATGGCATATTCCCCTCGAAATTAGTCAAAACCTAAGTTCAGCATTGCCGTCGAGTTGCCAATAGCCCATTTTCACTCAAATTATTCCAATATTTCGCATTATTTCTCCAAAACAACAGTATGCATAAGCATGACAATTTTTTACTATATCAATTAGATAGTAAGCATCGTTTTGGCAAGACAAAAACTAAATGAAGTAATAATTATGCATTTACCCTAAGCTGAAAAAAATAATGTAACAATGTGCGGAAGAATACGGCAGTGTAAGGGTAAAAAGTTTATTTTGTTTGATGATTTTATTGATCTATTTATTTGTTTATTTACTTATTTACATATTGTGTTTTATGTGATTTAACTTTTATTTATTCCTTTATTTTTTCTTTATTATTTTTTATGTTTATTTATTTATCTATTTAAACTCTCAAGGGACAAAAACACTTACTGGTTTTTGGAGAAAAAATATCGACAGTATTTTTGTCATGTGTGAAGGAAGTCCATGTAAGGAAAATTTGACGATATTTCTGTCCCGTTGAGGGATTTATTTGTTCGCGAATAGAACAAAAAATATACGATTTTTCTGCCAAATGTGAAGGAAGACATCGACATAGACAACCAAAATCGACGGTATTTTTGCCTAGTGTGAAGATGCAAATCGATGTCATTTTGCCTAGTGTGAACATAGAAATCAACGTCTTTTTGCCTAGTGTGAAGATGGAAATCGACGCCTAGTGTGAAGATGGAAATCGACGGCAGTTTGGCCTAGTATGAAGGAGGAAATCGACGGTATTTTTGCCTAGTGTGTACATGACAATCAACGGTAAATTTTCTTAGTGTGTATATGTAAATCGAAGTAATTTTTTCCTAGTATGGAGAATATCGTAGGTATTTTTGACTAGTGTGAAGATGGAAATGAACGCTATTTTTGCCTAGTGTGTACATGAAAATCGACGGTATTTTGCCTAGTGTGAAGATGGAAATCGACGGCAGTTCTGCCTAGTGTGAACATGGAAATCAACGATATTTTTGCCTAGTGTGTAGATGGAAATTGACGATATTTTTGCCTAGTGTGTAGATGGAAATCGACGGTATTTTTGCCCAGTGTGAAGATGGAAATCGACGGTATATTTGCCTAGTGTGAAGATGAAAATCGACGGTGTTTTTACCTAGTTTGAAGATGGAAATCGACTATATTTTTGCCTAGTAATGACATGAAAGGGAAATCAAGATGTCATGGTATCATAGAGCGAAATTTTCAGTTCAGCACGTGGCCTGAACGAAAAATTCTGAGAAAGACCTTAAACACGAGCAGATTATAGAAAAGATGAATTTTGACCATTGTGTTCTTATTAAAACTGAGCGAAACATTCTGAGAAAACCCTTGTAGACATGTAGAGAGAAACGTTTTGAAATATAGAAAAGACGATGAATTTTGACAATTGTGTTCATATTAACACTGAACGAAACATTCTGAGAAAATTCTAATACGTAAGAAAAATGTTTTAAAAAATATAGAAAATACGATTATTTTGACAATTGTGTTCATATTAATCCTGAGTGAAACATTCTGAGAAAATCCTTAAACACGTGTGTAGAATTTTTTGATATAGAAAAGACGATAAATTTTGACATTTTTCATATTAACACTGAACGAAACATTCTGAGAAAACCTAGAGAGAAACTTTTTAAAATATAGAAAAGACGATGAATTTTGAAAAGTTTTCATATTAACACGAACAAAACATTCTGAGAAAATCCTTAAGCATGTGGAGAGAACAATGCTTTAAAGATATAGAAAAGATGATTTTTGACAATTGGGTTCATATTAACACTGAGCGAAACATTCCGAGAAACCCTTAAACACTTGTAGAGACAATATGAAAAATACTAGTATAGTAAATACGATAATTTTTGACAATTATGTTCATTTTAACACTGAGCGAAACATTCTGACAATTGTGTTCATATTACTACTGAACGAAATATTATGAGAAAATTCTTAAACACGTGGAGAGAATTTTTTTTGAAAATATAGAAAATAAGATGAATTTTGACAATTGTGTTCATATCAACACTGAGCGAAACATTCTAAGAAAATCCTTAAACATGTATAGATTTTTTTAATATAGAAAAGACGATGATTTTTTTTGTATTAACATTGAGCGAAACATTCTGAGAAAACCAAGAGAAAAACTTTTTTAAAAATATAGAAAAGACGATGAATTTTGAAAAGTGTTCATATTAACATGAACGAAACATTCTGAGAAAACCCTTAAACACGTGGAGAGAACAATGTTTTAAAGATATAGAAAAAATATTTTTGACAATTGTGTTCATATTAACACTGAGCGAAACATTCTGAGAAAACCCTTAAACACTTGTAAACACTTGAAAAATACTCGTATAGAAATTACGATAAATTTTGACAATTATGTTCATTTTAAGACTGAGCGAAACATTCTGACAACTGTGTTCATATTACCACTGAACAAAACATTCCGAGAAAATTCTTAAACACGTGGAGAATTTTTTTAAGAATAAAGAAAATACGATGAATTTTGACAATTGTGTTCATATTAACACTGAGTGAAACATTCTGAGAAAATCCTTAAACACGTGTAGAGATTTTTTTTACATAGAGAAGACGATGAATTTTGAAAAATTTCATATTAACAGTGATCGAAACATTCTCTTCGACTAAAATTTGCTTCCTGTCTAACTTTCTCTTATGCTATATCTCATCTTAGTTTACCTCCCACTGTTTTTTGTTTGTTTTTTTCCAACCTTTACTACTACGCCCCCTGCCATTTTCTCGGTGGCTTTAATCGCAGGCGTCGGCGCCGCTGTCCAAGTTCCCTGACCATTTCTCCCGAACCACCACCATCAATCGCCCCTTAGTTAATCGCCCATACAAAAAGCTCTCATTGGCAATAGCCCTCTTTTATACACTACTATATTTTCATTTTCTTACAGACATTCTTCCCCTCTCACAAAAAAACCGATCCCGCTTGAGCGGGAGGTCTTTCCTATGTAGACAATAGTCCATAGTACAGCTTCAACCGCCCCCCGCAGCAACACCTCGCCTTCATCTCCAGGCCTTCTCTCTCTCCTAGCATCGTCCGAAGACCTCCAGCCCTGGTCTTCCTCTCTCCCAGCAACGATCGGGGACCTCCAGCTCCATACTTCCTGTATCCCTGCCAGGACCAAGTCCACCCCAGGCTCGCCATATACTTCTTCCTGTACTCACCTTACTCTGTGATTATCAGAGATAGAGAACACTGTGTAGTCGGGAGTTTGATTTCTTCCTTGGTTGTCCATACCGAGCCTTACCCGAATAGCACTACAACGGTGCCACCTGTTCTTGGTAGCGGCCAAAGGAGAACTGTCGGCCATCAAGGAGTTGTGGCAATATTTGACCCTTTTCACATCTGAGAGAAGAATCTTCCGTACAAAGTAGGTCATCCAACAGTGCTCAAGGATATAATCAATTTCTTTATCCTCGTTTTCAATAAGGAACTGCCTCCTCTCCATCACTCTCTTCTCCAGACAAGTTTTCTATATAAAATTGTACATTTTTGTTTGTCTGGCCAAGTGTAAACACCGTGAAGCCGTGTTTGAAATATTTATGTAGGGACTTGCAAGAATTGTTGTGATTCATGGGACAACCAATGTTCACGCGTGTAGCCTACACATATTCATTGCTTGGCAGTTATTTTTTCTGTTCTTTCCCAATAACAAGAGATTTATCTTTTTTTAAGTACTTGTTTTTCCTGTGTAATTCCATGTCAATGAAATATCGCCACAGATAGATAATAATAACAAAATTTAGTTTAAAAAATAATACACGTCACTCGTTTTCTTTGTCTCTCCCCGCCATCTTTGTTTCTATTCTCCATTAGCAACCCTGGGAGGAGATGCTGTTTTCACCTCGTTTAAAATTATTCCGCCCATTATTGTTGCAGGTCACATGGATCTCTGCTGAGGCCTCTTTAGAGACGACACAGTTCCTGTACTTTACCACGGTGGCTTAATTCTGTTTCGTAAGGTTGTATGTATGTGGAGAAATGCATTTTTTCCTGTGTTCGTATGGGTGTGGTTGTGAATTAAGTCTGCAATCAGTGTTACCAGCTCGGTCATACTTATTATATGCAGGAGAATTGGAATCCGAAGTTTTCGTCAGTATTTGTAAGGGATATAGGATAATGGCAACAGAGAAGGGGAGGACTGAACAAGCATGATCCTTGGTACAGAAGAATGAATACAATCTGTCACGAGAGTAAGGAATATATGATTTGTAGATACCGAGATCTACTGGTGGCGAAAAACTATTTGTTTGTTGTCTAGCATCATGTAATCAGAGGAACTTGATCGTATTGTAGAAAATTGATTCTTATACTTTTAATCTTCTGGAATAATGGTAGAATCCATAGAACCCTTGCAGGCAACAATTATCATTGCCATCTTCTAAACTAGGAAAAAAATGAAATGTATATTTTCATATAATGAAATATGTGTGTTAGAGTGCATAAGATAATGGTGATAACATAAATACGAGGGGCTACATGAAATATGGTGATAACATTAATTCACAGAACCCATTTGGAAATAATCAGCATGTGAGGACAGAGCATTTATTAGTACAATAAAGGCACAGTCCTCACATAAATAATGTTTCTTTGGAAAGACTTGTCAGCAACTGCCACTTTCATATAAACCTAGTTAATTTATCAAATAGGTTGACCCATTACATACATCCTTTAATATAATTATTAGGATCATGTCAAGATGATCAAACCCAACATTTTTAAAATGCTATTCTAAATTTTACCGTTTAACTAAATTAGGTAAGGTTAGATTAGGTAATTTGGCTTTATTTGCAGGAGGTTATAAAAGATTTAATGCGAGGATAAAAGTTAGAGTAATATTTTGAAAATGTTGGGTCATTAATCTTAAGATTATCCAATTATTGTACATCTTATGTACTCCCTGCAAAGTGCAAATGTACCACTTGGAATACATGTACCCCCAGTGCTACATTTTCAATTTTTATACAAATTGTATAAATTGCTTGTAAATGACATTATTTTGCCTTATTTTTGTTGATAGATATTTATTATATATTTGTATCTTTGGTTTTAAAGCAAATCTTAAATTATATCACATCTAGTATTTATATTTTGTTTTGTAGTATCTTTGTATGAATGAAACTAAGGAAGTGATCAGATTAAAATAGGTATTTGTGATGGTGATTTAAGAGTCTACCAACATTTCTAGACACATTTTCCTCAAATTAGAGACTAGTGATATCACAGATATTTTTTTCTGCTCTAGTATCTGACCTGCTACTCTGATCTTTGTGGCAGTTAATGTAATGGAAACTAAATCATATTTTACAGGAAATTTGAACAGCATAGAGAGATTTAGTGAGCATATTGGACACTAGGAAGTGTGGAATATTTATTATGCTAAATCTTAATGCCTCATATGACCCTAGTTTAGATTACACTAGACAATCTAAAATCTACAGATATTTGAGAAATTATGTTCAAATGGCTGAAAAATTATCTCACGATCAGAATAGTGGACATAAAATGCCAACAGAAAATCACAAAGAAGAACCTAATGAAAGAGGAAGTATTCAAGAAAGTATACTAGGTTCAATGTAATTCAACATGATAGACTTGTCTCAAATACAATAAAGCATAATGTGAACTCATTCAAAAGATATCAATTTTTATTTTCCATTTAAAGACACCAAGAATGCAAAACAAAATGCACCAAATAATGTCTGACATGATGAACTGAATGAATAGAATTTAGAAACGGAAGATCATGTGCCACTGACTTAATTTCCTTTTACTCGAGGCTAATAGAAATAATGCAAGAAAGGGATGGATGGTCAGATTGTGCTTTCCTAGATCTACAAAAAGCATTTGATAAAGTACCACATGAAAAGCCAGGAAGAAAAATTTGATAGATGGTGTTCAGGAAAGTTATTGAAATGGATGGAAGAATTCTTGACTGGGAGAAAAATGAGGGTGGTACTTAGAGACAAATACTCGACCTGGGAAGTAATGACAAATGGAGTCCCATAAGGTTGTATTGGCTCTGATAATGTATGCCATATATATAAAAGACATGGATGAAGGTGTGGAATGTTATATGAACTTTGCAGATGATGCAAAACTAGTAAGTACAGAGGAAGACTGTAAATCAATACAGAAATACCTGAATAAAGTCTGGGTATGGAGTCAAAAGTGGGAAGGGAACTTCAGCATCAAAAAATGTAGTATAATGGAGTTTAGAAAAAGTAAAAATTGAATATCGGGGCAATTTAAAATTGGTATAACAGTGTGTGCAAAAACCATACAAGAATTTTGGAGCAAACTTGATGCAGAAAGATACAAAGATGAGTCAGTGTGAGCATATAATACAACTGGGTACATACACACACACACAATGTATATATATATATATATTTTAAAGAAGGAATAAGCTGGATTCGTCGTTTGTCAATTTATTCTGACGTTTCGAACCCTGTCCGGGGTTCGTCTTCAGGGTGATACAGTGGTAGAATTAGAAATCAATATAAAGGGAGTTTATATTTCTACCACTGTATCACCCTGAAGACGAACCCCGGACAGGGTTTGAAACGGCAGAATAAATTGACAAACGACGAGTCCAGCATACACTTTCTTCCAAAAAAATGATTCCTGGACTCCAGCTATTTACGAATATATATGTATATATATATATATATATATATATATATATATATATATATATATATATGTATAATATATATATATAATAGTGGACATAAAATGCCAAAACCTAATGAAAGAGGAAGTATATAAGAAAGTATATTAGGTTCAACGTAATTCAACATGATAGATTTGTCTCAAATACAATATAAGCATAATGTGAACTCATAAGATGATATAAATTTTTGTTTTCCAATTAAAGACACCAAGAATACAAAATAAAATGCACTAAATAATGTCTGACATGATGAACTGAATAAGATTTAGACACGGAAGATCATGTGCCACTAACTTAATTTGCTTTTAGTCGGAATAATGCAAGAAAGGGATGGATGGGTGGATTGTACTTTCCCAGATCTACAAAAAGCACTTGATAAAGTACCACACAAAAAGCTACTAAAAAAAATTAATCAATAGGTGGTGTTCAAGGAAAGTTATTGAAATGGATGGAAGATTTCTTGACTGGGAGAAAAATGAGGGTGGTACTTAGAGACAAATATTCAACCTGGGTAGTAATGATAAGTGGAGTCCCACAAGGTTGTGTATTGGCTCTGATAATGTTTGCCATATACATAAAAGACATGGATGAAGGTGTGGAATATTATATGAAGTTTTTTGCAGATGATGCAAAACTAATAAAGTAAATATAGAGGAAAACTGTGAATCACTACAGAAAGACCTGGATAAAGTCTAGGAATGGAGTCAAAAGTGGGAAGTGAACTTCAACATCAAAAAATGTAGTATAATGGAGTTTAGAAAAAGTAGAAATAGAATATCAGGGCAATTTAAAACTGGTACAAAGGAAGTTAAAAAAGTGAACACATAAAGGGGTGCATTTCTGTCAATGCTTACATATATATATATACACATATATATACAATGCATATATGTACACAGATATTTTGGTAATGCAATACCTGTCCGGCAGAAATGCGCCAAGCTCTGGAAACTGAAAAAAAAAAAAAAAAAACCGGGGTCAGTAAAAATAAATCAAAAAAAAAAGCAAAACCGAGGGTAAAAAACAACTGCAAAAACATGAATACAATAAAAAAGGTTACCAGCATAAATAATGTATGCTAGAAGAGCATAGTTGAAAATAAGAAATCTAAGGCAAAAGCGTGGTTGAATTAATACTGCAAAGAGACATAGCACACAAGAAAAGAGATCAGCGTATGATGTAGGATACAGTAGCATAATTGGAAATAAGTAATACAGGATTTGACATTCTTTCACAGAGGACTACAAACACACCAATGAAGTCTCTCATAAATATCTATTTCTACGGCAAATCACTTCTTTTCCCTTTTACGGTGACACCCCCTAACTTGGGGATTGGCGGGAAAACAAGTAACATTTCACACAAATACCACCAGAAACCTATAAAAATATAATGATTTCTCACATCCTCATATGATCAGTAATTTACTTCTAGTCAATCTATCTTAACCTGTACCTACCTACACCAACGTTAGGTTAGATTAAACCCTCCCTTCCATCAAATATTAAAACAACAAATTTAACAGAATACGAGAAGACATCACAACTCAACCCAACAAGGAGGTTCTGTCTCAGGTGTTACAAGAGAGGAACAAGCACATATAAAAAATTACTGCCTGACACCATGCTCTCTCTGGCACAAATGATAACAAAACCATTCAGCAAACAAATTGAATTTATCCTTCATCAGTAACGAACAATTCATCACATGATATTGATACCATTCTTGGACACACTTCATTGAAATGTGACTGTTATGTCTCATAAAATAAAATAAACACTGCTGAGTATATTACTGTAGATATATCTACAGTAACATAAATTACAAGTAACAACACCATATACTCCAACCTTACATAAAAGTATGGAAAAAAGAACATCTGCATATCATGACATGCTAATATATATCCACTAACCATCCTCTAATATGCTCAAGAGTTTTTCATAAAAAAAGTGCACTTAATGAAACACTTAAAAACCTTTAATTGTGAACAAACCAAAATGCAATTATGTAATAGGTTAACCAAGGTCACCCAAAAAACTTCACAACTAAGAGTAAACCAACAAACATTTAAAACCAACAGCATGTGTGATGACTCTACCAAACGGGTAACAATGGATCAATATTTCATATGTGAAAATACAATCATACAGAAAAGTTAAATCACTCGGGTCACATTGGAGAGGCCTCTCAGCAGCATGAATGATCATGCAATACATGAGATAATCTTTGTGAGGAAGTGAGTCATTACATGACATTTGAAATAAACCCTTTGTGAGAAAGCTGAAACTGCTCCTTTCCACTGTGAGTCCTCATGTGTCATTTGACATGACTCTTATGTGAAAGGGCTGCATCACACAAGTCACAATTGAAGGGTCTTACTCCAGTGTGGGGGGGGTCACCATGTGTTGTTTGAGAGGACTCTTCTTTGAGAAAGCTGCTTCACACAGGTCACACTTGCAAGGTTGCTCTCCATTGTGTCATCATGTGTCTTCATTCTTTCATGAAAAAGCAGCATTACACGAGTCACACTCCCCTTACCTCATAGTTGGTGGGGAAAACAAGTAACATTCCACACATATACAACTATAAGCCTTTACGTAAAATTATGAAATGTTGATTTTTGACATTTTGGTGTGAGTAGCAACTTTTAGTTCATCTATCCTAACCTGTTCCTACCTACACATAGGTTAGGTTAGATTCGCAACTCCATTCTATGAAATACTAAAACAAGGTGCATGGTTGGAGCTTATCATATTATAATTATTCAGTGAAAACACACTTCAAATAAGTATTTTTCATTAATATATGTGCCTCATAGCAGTCTTAATCATAAATAGAAATTATTTAATCTTTCAGGTTATGGTGAATAACACCATTTGTAAAATATTCAAACATAAAATATATTACTTGCTAATATAAAAAAAAAAAAAATTTAAACACGATTGTAATCAACTTGGCTGTTCTTAACATAAACACTTCAGTACAAACAACATTTCAATAACTGATTAAATTTCAAAGCTTCTGTTCATTAGTTAAGCTTTATGAACCTTCACTGGTTTAATAGCAGTTTTCATATATTGGTTTTAATTTCTGTATTCAGATATCCAGGAAGTCTCAAGGTTAGTTTAGGTATACAGGTGACACATTATCTGGGTTTTGTAATGCAATTGCGATGCAGTATTCTTTCAATGACTAATTTTAACAGAATTTTTATATGGAAATTAAACAAGATGTTACCATATTATTTTCACTGTTTCTTCATCAATATAAATTTGGCATATTACTTTGTACATTTTTGTTAAAGGTTTGGTTTTCTTTACATGAAGACATTAGGTTTGACCATTACATTATGATCTTTGGGCTTGCTATTCATGACATATACAGATGATGGGTTTGCTAATCTTGACATGATCCCAGTATTGTAATTTACAAGCTACTTGACTATATGAGTATTTTTTCAATTTTATTCTTTTAGTTCAGGTCTGTCATTATTTGCTGCATTTTTTTTTTTTTTTTTCGTATTCCTGGTGTGGTTAATTGGGAAAGAAAAATTGATATCAGCATAAGAATTAGTTCACATTATGCTAATATGGTATTTGAGACAAGTCTATCATATCAATGTTAAATTACATTGGACCTAGTATACTTCCTTGTAACTCTGTTTCATTAAGTTTTCTGGTTTGTCATTTTCTTTGCCATTTTATGTTTACTATTCTGTTTGTGAGTTAACTTTCCAATCATTTTAATATAATTTCACTAATATCTGTAGATTTTAAATTGCCAGTGAAAAGTACTCTAAGGTAGGGTCAAATGATGCATTGAGATTTAACATAATAGATATTCCACACTTTCCAGTGTCTTACCCATATGCTCAATAAATCACTCTATGCTGTTGAAATTTCCTATGAAATATGATTTTGTTTCAAGTATATTAACTGTCATGAAGATCGGAGTAGCAGGTTGGATATAAATGATACTAAACATTATAGTACTTGATACTAGAGCAGAAAATACTCAGGATCATATCAAAAAACATCTGTGGTATTCCCCATCTTTTGTGGAAAATGTGTCAAGAAATGTTGACAGACCCTTTAGTTACCATCCCAAATATCCACTTTAATCTGATTATTTCCTTTACAGCACTTACATTAAATTTTGTTTGTGTTAATTTTGACATGATTATGATAATTATATAAAAAGATGTATGTATTGGATCAACATATTTGAAAAATTAACTGGGTTTATATGAAAGTGGCAGTTGCCGATAAGTCTACTCAAAGAAACACCATCCTCACATGTTATCACCATTATTTTATGCAATCTATACACACAGATTTCATATGAAAACATATATTTCATCCTTTTCTCCTAATTTAGACTACGGTAAATGCAATTGCTGTCCACATGGGTTCTGTAGATTCTACCATTATTCCAGGATATTAAAAGATTAAAAGTATAAGATTTAATTTACTGTAATACGATCAAGATACGAATGAAAACAATGTTGAATTCTACTGATTACGGGACACTAGACAACAAATGGTTTAGTATTTGGCCAACAGTAGATGTCGGCCTAGACTTGTACCAAGTGCAAATCGTATATTATTCCTTACTCTCGTGACACTGATTCTATTCATTCTCCTGTTCCAAAGATCATGCTTATTCAGCCCTCATCTTCTCTGCTGCCGTTATCCTATATCCCTCACAAATACTGACGCAAGCTTCAGATTCCAATTCTCCTGCATATGATAAGCATGACTGAGCTGATTACACATTTCAGACTTAATTCACCACAGCCATTCCAGTATACAAAAAAAAAAAAATAAATAAAATCTCACCATACATACAGCCTGACAAAGCAGGATTAAGCCACCGTGGTAAGGTACAGGATCCTGAGGGCTCATTAACAAGCCATATAAATCATTAGTTTATCCACATTTGAAATATGCTGTTTCTGCATGGTCACCGAATCTCATTAAAGACATTGACAGATTAGAAAAAATACAACAGCGAGCCACAAAACTGATTCCAAATATTAAAAATGTCATACGAAAACTGACTAAAACATATGAATTTGTTTTCCTTAAAAAAGTGCAGACTCAGAGGGGACTTGATACAGGTCTTTAAGATTCTAAAGGGAATTGAAAACATCAAAAGTAACAAAATTTTCACACTGAATCAGTACAGGGAAGGTGAATTACAGGACAGGTGAAGTAATAAAGAAACCAGACCTTGTAATTGAATACACAGCAAATATGCGTCTTGTTGACAAGGCCAACATGATGGTCAGCTTTGTGGAATGCGTGAGGGAAACTGTGCTCAATGCCTACAACTTCAGGCTGATAAGAAGTGGCAACAGACCAACATCTCTGAAGAAATTGGCGTATGCAGTGTCGTACTAATTGCTGGAGAAGTACGGAGAACAAAGTTTACCACACCCAGGCCGCCACTCGCTACTTCAAAACATGCCCTATCGTCTGGCCTGTACAGCGTGGGTACAGAGGCACTACCTGCAAATCTCTCTCGCCCCCAGCACCTACTGCTGCCTCAATAAAACTTACAAAAAGACAAAGGGATTGCCACGTTTGTATGAAAACCATCCTGTGACCAAAGAAAAGAAAATCAACATCTTACCATTGTAAGGAATGCAATGTAGCACTCTGCCCATGGAAATGCTATACGCAGTACCACACTCTTCAAACCTATTGAGTGCTAGAGTACTGAAAAAGAAATATGCCTTGTGGCTACACGCCAAACGACGCATCATTCCATTTGTAAAATGTGTACTTGTATTGAATGTGGTGCTGGCTGAAGTTCATTCCCCCCCTCTTTCTCCACACTAGCTTTCCTTCCTAAATCTATTGTTGCATTTCTCTTTTCTTCAGACATTTACGCCTGTCCTTCCTTTACTTTCCTCTCCTCAACCCTTTACTATCCTCTCCCTTCACTTCTCTTTCCTTTCTCATCTCCTTATTCCGCATTATTTATGAGGCATTGTATATTCCTGCTGTCCACTTGCTATATGATCTTATGGTGTAAATGAAAAGGTCTAAAGGAGTTATCACTATTACTATAACGAAAATTATTTGTTTGGTCTGTTATCATATTTTCATTCTAGTTTTCACTCATTTATTATCAGTTTTGATGTATAGGAAATTGTTAATTTCTCGTCTGTCTGTATTAGTTCCTTCATGATGTAATGTTGCATTGTTATGAATTGTAATTCACACCCCACTAAAAAGGGATGGCAGTAGTTATTATTGTATTGCAAGTTATCATTTTCAACTTTTACTAATTCTTATTGTATTGGAAATGATATATTCTAAAGGTGTATTTCTTTATATTCATAATTTGAAAATATAAAATCAATTCATGAATCTATACATCACCATATAGCATCTTTTTAGCTCCAATCATTTGTCGTTGAAATGTGTGCTAGAGACAGATGTGCTTTCTCCTCTCTCTCCAGATGGTAGGTACTGTATCCAAGGATGAGTGAGATAGGGCTGTAGTCGCTGAAAGCCCTTTCAACCCCTCATTTCGTTTCGTTTCCTCTTTTTACTTTTCCGTCTAATATTCCATTATTATTTCTTTGTCGTGTTCTGCAGTATCATAATGTATTACAGGGAAATACTTTATTTGATGGAAAGGTATTTATATGAATTTTTATTCATGAATATCGGGTCCTGGCGTTTCATTTTCACAATTTATCATTATTTCGGGAGGATAGGGGTGATATATATATATATATATATATATATATATATATATATATATATATATATATATATATATATATATATATATATATATATTATTCAAAACAGGCATGTTCGTTTTTCAATGGCATATTCCCCTCGAAATTAGTCAAAACCTAAGTTCAGCATTGCCGTCGAGTTGCCAATAGCCCATTTTCACTCAAATTATTCCAATATTTCGCATTATTTCTCCAAAACAACAGTATGCATAAGCATGACAATTTTTTACTATATCAATTAGATAGTAAGCATCGTTTTGGCAAGACAAAAACTAAATGAAGTAATAATTATGCATTTACCCTAAGCTGAAAAAAATAATGTAACAATGCGCAAGAATACGGCAGTGTAAGGGTAAAAAGTTTATTTTGTTTGATGATTTTATTGATCTATTTATTTGTTTATTTACTTATTTACATATTGTGTTTTATGTGATTTAACTTTTATTTATTCCTTTATTTTTTCTTTATTATTTTTTATGTTTATTTATTTATCTATTTAAACTCTCAAGGGACAAAAACACTTACTGGTTTTTGGAGAAAAAATATCGACAGTATTTTTGTCATGTGTGAAGGAAGTCCATGTAAGGAAAATTTGACGATATTTCTGTCCCGTTGAGGGATTTATTTGTTCGCGAATAGAACAAAAAATATACGATTTTTCTGCCAAATGTGAAGGAAGACATCGACATAGACAACCAAAATCGACGGCATTTTTGCCTAGTGTGAAGATGCAAATCGATGTCATTTTGCCTAGTGTGAACATAGAAATCAACGTCTTTTTGCCTAGTGTGAAGATGGAAATCGACGGCAGTTTGGCCTAGTATGAAGGAGGAAATCGACGGTATTTTTGCCTAGTGTGTACATGACAATCAACGGTAAATTTTCTTAGTGTGTATATGTAAATCGACGTAATTTTTTCCTAGTATGGAGGATATCGTAGGTATTTTTGACTAGTGTGAAGATGGAAATGAACGCTATTTTTGCCTAGTGTGTACATGAAAATCGACGGTATTTTGCCTAGTGTGAAGATGGAAATCGACGGCAGTTCTGCCTAGTGTAAACATGGAAATCAACGATATTTTTGCCTAGTGTGTAGATGGAAATTGACGATATTTTTGCCTAGTGTGTAGATGGAAATCGACGGTATTTTTGCCCAGTGTGAAGATGGAAATCGACGGTATATTTGCCTAGTGTGAAGATGAAAATCGACGGTGTTTTTACCTAGTTTGAAGATGGAAATCGACGACAATTTTGCCTAGTAATGACATGAAAGGGAAATCAAGATGTCATGGTAACATAGAGCGAAATTTTCAGTTCAGCACGTGGCCAGAACGAAAAATTCTGAGAAAGACCTTAAACACGAGCAGATTATAGAAAAGATGAATTTTGACCATTGTGTTCTTATTAAAACTGAGCGAAACATTCTGAGAAAACCCTTGTATACATGTAGAGAGAAACGTTTTGAAATATAGAAAAGACGATGAATTTTGACAATTGTGTTCATATTAACACTGAACGAAACATTCTGAGAAAATTCTATTACGTAAGAAAAATGTTTTAAAAATATAGAAAATGCGATTACTTTGACAATTGTGTTCATATTAATCCTGAGCAAAACATTCTGAGAAAATCCTTAAACACGTGTGTAGAATTTTTTGATATAGAAAAGACGATAAATTTGGACATTTTTCATATTAACACTGAACGAAACATTCTGAGAAAACCTAGAGAGAAACTTTTTAAAATATAGAAAAGACGATGAATTTTGAAAAGTTTTCATATTAACACGAACGAAACATTCTGAGAAAACCTTTAAGGACGTGGAGAGAACAATGCTTTAAAGATATAGAAAAGATGATTTTTGACAATTGGGTTCATATTAACACTGAGCGAAACATTCCGAGAAACCCTTAAACACTTGTAGAGACAATATGAAAAATACTAGTATAGTAAATACGATAATTTTTGACAATTATGTTCATTTTAACACTGAGCGAAACATTCTGACAATTGTGTTCATATTACTACTGAACGAAATATTATGAGAAAATTCTTAAACACGTGGAGAGAATTTTTTTTTGAAAATATAGAAAATAAGATGAATTTTGACAATTGTGTTCATATCAACACTGAGCGAAACATTCTAAGAAAATCCTTAAACATGTATAGATTTTTTTAATATAGAAAAGACGATGATTTTTTTTTGTATTAACATTGAGCGAAACATTCTGAGAAAACCAAGAGAAAAACTTTTTTAAAAATATAGAAAAGACGATGAATTTTGAAAAGTGTTCATATTAACATGAACGAAACATTCTGAGAAAACCCTTAAACACGTGGAGAGAACAATGTTTTAAAGATATAGAAAAAATATTTTTGACAATTGTGTTCATATTAACACTGAGCGAAACATTCTGAGAAAACCCTTAAACACTTGTAAACACTTGAAAAATACTCGTATAGAAATTACGATAAATTTTGACAATTATGTTCATTTTAAGACTGAGCGAAACATTCTGACAACTGTGTTCATATTACCACTGAACAAAACATTCCGAGAAAATTCTTAAACACGTGGAGAGAAAAATGTCTTAAAAATATAGAAAATACGATGAGTTTTCACAATTGTGTTCATATTAACACTGAGCGAAACAGTCTGAGGAAATCCTTAAACACGTGTAGAGATTTTTTTTTATATAGAGAAGACGATGAATTTTGAAAAATTTCATATTAACAGTGATCGAAACATTCTCTTCGACTAAAATTTGCTTCCTTTCTAACTTTCTCTTATGCTATATCTCCTCATCTTAATTTACCTCCCACTATTTTTTTTTTTTTTCCCAACCTTTACTACTACGCCCCCTGCCATTTTCTCGGTGGCTTTAATCGCAGGCGTCGGCGCCGCTGTCCAAGTTCCCTGCCCGTTTCTCCCGAGACACCATCAACCGCCCCTTGGCCAATCGCCCATGCAAAAAGCGCTTATTGGCAATAGCCCTCTTTTATACACGACTATCTTTTCATTTTCTTACAGACATTCTTCCCCTCTCACAAAAAAACCGATCTCGCTTGAGCGGGAGGTCTTTCCTATGTAGACAATAGTCCATAGTACAGCTTCAACCGCCCCCCGCAGCAACACCTCGCCTTCACCTCCAGCCCTTCTCTCTCTCTGCTAGCATCGTCCGAAGACCTCCAGCCCTGGTCTTCCTCTCTCCCAGCAACGATCGGGGACCTCCAGCTCCATACTTCCTGTATCCCTGTCAGGACCAAGTCCACCCCAGGCTCGCCATATACTTCTTCCTGTACTCACCTTACTCTGTGATTATTAGAGATAGAGAACACTGTGTAGTCGGGAGTTTGATTTCTTCCTTGGTTGTCCATACCGAGCCTTACCCGAATAGCACTACAACGGTGCCACCTGTTCTTGGTAGCGGCCAAAGGAGAACTGTCGGTTATCTTGGAGTTGTGGCAACATTTGGTCCTTTTCATATCTGAGGGAAGAATCTCCCGTACATGGTAGGTCATCCACCACTGCTCAAGCGTTACAATCAATTTCCTTTACCCTCCTTTTCAATAAGGAACTGCCCCCTCTCCCTCCTCTCTTCTCCAGACAAGTTTTCTATATAAAATTGTACATTTTTGTTTGTCTGGCCAAGATTAGACACCGTGAAGCCGTGTTTGAAATATTTATGTAGGGATTTGCAAGAATTTTTGTGGTTCCTGGGACAACCAATGGTCAAGCGTGTAGCCTACATGTATTCACTGTTTGGCAGGTATTTTTTCTGTTCTTTCCCAATAACAAGAGATTTATCTTTTTTTAAGTACTTGTTTTTCCTGTGTAATTCCATGTCAATGAAATATCGCCGCAGATAAATAATAATAACAAAATTTAGTTTAAAAAATAATACACGTCACTCGTTTTCTTTGTCTCTCCGCCATCTTTGTTTCTATTCTCCATTAGCAACCCTGGGAGGAGATGCTGTTTTCACCTCGTTTAAAATTATTCCGCCCATTATTGTTGCAGGTCAGATGGATCTCTGCTGAGGCCTCTTTAGGGACGACACAGTTCCTGTACTTTACCACGGTGGCTTAATTCTGTTTCGTAAGGTTGTATGTATGTGGAGAAATGCATTTTTTCCTGTGTTCGTATGGGTGTGGTTGTGAATTAAGTCTGCAATCAGTGTTACCAGCTCGGTTATGCTTCTTATATGCAGGAGAATTGGAATCCGAAGTTTTCGTCAGTATTTGTAAGGGATATAGGATAATGGCAAGAGAGAAAACGAGGACTGAACAAGCATGATCCTTGGGACAGAAGAATGAACACAATCCGTGTCAGGGGAGTAAGGAATATACTATTTGTAGATACCGAGATCTACTGGTGGCGAAAAACTATTTGTTTGTTGTCTAGCATCATGTAATCAGAGGAACTTGATCGTATTGTAGAAAATTGATTCTTATAATTTTAGTATTTTGGAATAATGGTAGAGTCCATAGAACTTTTGTGGGCAACAATTATCCTTACTGTAGTCTATACTAGGAAAAAAACTGAAAAATATTTTTATATTATGAAATCTGTGTGTTTAGACTGCATAAGATAATGATGATAACATAAATACGAGGGGCTACATGAAATATGGTGATAACATTAATTCACAGAACCCATTTGGAAATAATCACCGTGTGAGGACAGAGCCTTTATTAGTACAATAAAGGCACAGTCCTCACATAAATAATGTTTCTTTGGAAAGACTTGTCAGCAACTGCCACTTTCATATAAACCTAGTTAATTTATCAAATAGGTTGACCCATTACATACATCCTTTAATATAATTATTAGGATCATGTCAAGATGATCAAACCCAACGTTTTTAAAATGCTATTCTAAATTTTACCGTTTAACTAAATTAGGTAAGGTTAGATTAGGTAATTTAGCTTTATATGCAGGAAGTTATAGAAGATTTATACAAGGATAAGATTTAGAATGATATTTTGAAAATGTTGGGTTCATTAATCTTTAAATTATCCAATTACTATACGCCTTATGTACTCCCTGCAAAGTGCAAATGTACCACTTGGAATACATGTACCCCCAGTGCTACATTTTCAATTTTTATACAAATTGTATAAATTGCTTGTAAATGACATTATTTTGCCTTATTTTTGTTGATAGATATTTATTATATATTTGTATCTTTGGTTTTAAAGCAAATCTTAAATTATATCACATCTAGTATTTATATTTTGTTTTGTAGTATCTTTGTATGAATGAAACTAAGGAAGTGATCAGATTAAAATAGGTATTTGTGATGGTGATTTAAGAGTCTACCAACATTTCTAGACACATTTTCCTCAAATTAGAGACTAGTGATATCACAGATATTTTTTTCTGCTCTAGTATCTGACCTGCTACTCTGATCTTTGTGGCAGTTAATGTAATGGAAACTAAATCATATTTTACAGGAAATTTGAACAGCATAGAGAGATTTAGTGAGCATATTGGACACTAGGAAGTGTGGAATATTTATTATGCTAAATCTTAATGCCTCATATGACCCTAGTTTAGATTACACTAGACAATCTAAAATCTACAGATATTTGAGAAATTATGTTCAAATGGCTGAAAAATTATCTCACGATCAGAATAGTGGACATAAAATGCTAAAAGAAAATCACAAAGAAGAACCTAATGAAAGAGGAAGTATTCAAGAAAGTATACCAAGTTCAACGTAATTCAACGTGATAGACTTGTCTCAAATACAATATAAGCATAATGTGAACTCATTCAAAAGATATCAATTTTTATTTTCCATTTAAAGACACCAAGAATGCAAAACAAAATGCACCAAATAATGTCTGACATGATGAACTGAATGAATAGGATTTAGAAACGGAAGATCATGTGCCACTGACTTAATTTCCTTTTACTCGAGGCTAATAGAAATAATGCAAGAAAGGGATGGATGGTCAGATTGTGCTTTCCTAGATCTACAAAAAGCATTTGATAAAGTACCACATGAAAAGCCAGGAAGAAAAATTTGATAGATGGTGTTCAGGAAAGTTATTGAAATGGATGGAAGAATTCTTGACTGGGAGAAAAATGAGGGTGGTACTTAGAGACAAATACTCGACCTGGGAAGTAATGACAAATGGAGTCCCATAAGGTTGTATTGGCTCTGATAATGTATGCCATATATATAAAAGACATGGATGAAGGTGTGGAATGTTATATGAACTTTGCAGATGATGCAAAACTAGTAAGTACAGAGGAAGACTGTAAATCAATACAGAAATACCTGAATAAAGTCTGGGTATGGAGTCAAAAGTGGGAAGGGAACTTCAGCATCAAAAAATGTAGTATAATGGAGTTTAGAAAAAGTAAAAATAGAATATCGGGGCAATTTAAAATTGGTATAACAGTGTGTGCAAAAACCATACAAGAATTTTGGAGCAAACTTGATGCAGAAAGATACAAAGATGAGTCAGTGTGAGCATATAATACAACTAGGTACATACACACACACAATGTATATATATATATATATTTTAAAGAAGGAATAAGCTGGATTCGTCGTTTGTCAATTTATTCTGACGTTTCAAACCCTGTCCGGGGTTCGTCTTCAGGGTGATACAGTGGTAGAATTAGAAATCAATATAAAAGGAGTTTATATTTCTACCACTGTATCACCCTGAAGACGAACCCCGGACAGGGTTTGAAACGGCAGAATAAATTGACAAACGACGAGTCCAGCATACACTTTCTTCCAAAAAAATGATTCCTGGACTCCAGCTATTTACGAATATATATGTGTATATATATATATATATATATATATATATATATATATATATATATATATATGTATAATATATATATATAATAGTGGACATAAAATGCCAAAACCTAATGAAAGAGGAAGTATATAAGAAAGTATATTAGGTTCAACGTAATTCAACATGATAGATTTGTCTCAAATACAATATAAGCATAATGTGAACTCATAAGATGATATAAATTTTTGTTTTCCAATTAAAGACACCAAGAATACAAAATAAAATGCACTAAATAATGTCTGACATGATGAACTGAATAAGATTTAGACACGGAAGATCATGTGCCACTAACTTAATTTGCTTTTAGTCGGAATAATGCAAGAAAGGGATGGATGGGTGGATTGTACTTTCCCAGATCTACAAAAAGCACTTGATAAAGTACCACACAAAAAGCTACTAAAAAAAATTAATCAATAGGTGGTGTTCAAGGAAAGTTATTGAAATGGATGGAAGATTTCTTGACTGGGAGAAAAATGAGGGTAGTACTTTGAGACAAATACTCAACCTGGGAAGTAATGATAAGTGGAGTCCTATAAGGTTCTGTATTGGCTCTGATTAGGTTTGTCATATACATAAAAGACATGGATGAAGGTGTGGAATATTATATGAAGTTTTTTGCAGATGATGCAAAACCAATAGAGTAACTACAGAGGAAAACTGTGAATCACTACAGAAAGACCTGGATAAAGTCTAGGAGTGGAGTCAAAAGTGGGAAGTGAACTTCAACATCAAAAAATGTAGTATAATGGAGTTTAGAAAAAGTAGAAATAGAATATCAGGGCAATTTAAAACTGGTACAAAGGAAGTTAAAAAAGTGAACACATAAAGGGGTGCATTTCTGTCAATGCTTACATATATATATATACACATATATATACAATGCATATATGTACACAGATATTTTGGTAATGCAATACCTGTCCGGCAGAAATGCGCCAAGCTCTGGAAACTTAAAAAAAAAAAAAAAAACCTGGGTCAGTATAAATAAATCAACTAATAAAGCAAAACCGAGGTTCAATAGCTACTGCAAAGACATGAAGACATTAAAAGAGGTTACCTGCATATATAATGTATGCTAGAAGAGCATAGTTGAAAATAAGAAATCTAAGGCAAAAGCGTGGTTGAATTAATACTGCAAAGAGACATAGCACACAAGAAAAGAGATCAGCGTATGATGTAGGATACAGTAGCATAATTGGAAATAAGTAATACAGGATTTGACATTCTTTCACAGAGGACTACAAACACACCAATGAAGTCTCTCATAAATATCTATTTCTACGGCAAATCACTTCTTTTCCCTTTTACGGTGACACCCCCTAACTTGGGGATTGGCGGGAAAACAAGTAACATTTCACACAAATACCACCAGAAACCTATAAAAATATAATGATTTCTCACATCCTCATATGATCAGTAATTTACTTCTAGTCAATCTATCTTAACCTGTACCTACCTATACCAACGTTAGGTTAGATTAAACCCTCCCTTCCATCAAATATTAAAACAACAAATTTAACAGAATACGAGAAGACATCACAACTCAACCCAACAAGGAGGTTCTGTCTCAGGTGTTACAAGAGAGGAACAAGCACATATAAAAAATTACTGCCTGACACCATGCTCTCTCTGGCACAAATGATAACAAAACCATTCAGCAAACAAATTGAATTTATCCTTCATCAGTAACGAACAATTCATCACATGATATTGATACCATTCTTGGACACACTTCATTGAAATGTGACTGTTATGTCTCATAAAATCAAATAAACACTGCTGAGTATATTACTGTAGATATATCTACAGTAACACAAATTACAAGTAACAACACCATATACTCCAACCTTACATAAAAGTATGGAAAAAAGAACATCTGCATATCATGACATGCTAATATATATCCACTAACCATCCTCTAATATGCTCAAGAGTTTTTCATAAAAAAAGTGCACTTAATGAAACACTTAAAAACCTTTAATTGTGAACAAACCAAAATGCAATTATGTAATAGGTTAACCAAGGTCACCCAAAAAACTTCACAACTAAGAGTAAACCAACAAACATTTAAAACCAACAGCATGTGTGATGACTCTACCAAACGGGTAACAATGGATCAATATTTCATATGTGAAAATACAATCATACAGAAAAGTTAAATCACTCGGGTCACATTGGAGAGGCCTCTCAGCAGCATGAATGATCATGCAATACATGAGATAATCTTTGTGAGGAAGTGAGTCATTACATGACATTTGAAATAAACCCTTTGTGAGAAAGCTGAAACTGCTCCTTTCCACTGTGAGTCCTCATGTGTCATTTGACATGACTCTTATGTGAAAGGGCTGCATCACACAAGTCACAATTGAAGGGTCTTACTCCAGTGTGGGGGGGTCACCATGTGTTGTTTGAGAGGACTCTTCTTTGAGAAAGCTGCTTCACACAGGTCACACTTGCAAGGTTGCTCTCCATTGTGTCATCATGTGTCTTCATTCTTTCATGAAAAAGCAGCATTACACGAGTCACACTCCCCTTACCTCATAGTTGGTGGGGAAAACAAGTAACATTCCACACATATACAACTATAAGCCTTTACATAAAACTATGAAACATTGATTTTTGACATCTTGGTGTGAGAACAACTTTTAGTTCATCTATCCTAACCTGTTCCTACCTACACATAGGTTAGGTTAGATTCGCAACTCCATTCTATGAAATACTAAAACAAGGTGCATGGTTGGAGCTTATCATATTATAATTATTCAGTGAAAACACACTTCAAATAAGTATTTTTCATTAATATATGTGCCTCATAGCAGTCTTAATCATAAATAGAAATTATTTAATCTTTCAGGTTATGGTGAATAACACCATTTGTAAAATATTCAAACATAAAATATATTACTTGCTAATATAAAAAAAAAAAAAATTTAAACACGATTGTAATCAACTTGGCTGTTCTTAACATAAACACTTCAGTACAAACAACATTTCAATAACTGATTAAATTTCAAAGCTTCTGTTCATTAGTTAAGCTTTATGAACCTTCACTGGTTTAATAGCAGTTTTCATATATTGGTTTTAATTTCTGTATTCAGATATCCAGGAAGTCTCAAGGTTAGGTTAGGTTATGTATATGGTTTTTACAGGTCACCAAGGTTCTGTAATGCAATTGCTATGCAGTATCCTTTGAGTAATTAGTTTTAACAGAATTTTTCATGGAAATTGAACATTACCATATTATTTTCATTGTTTCTTCATCAATATAAATTTAGCATGTTACTTTTTACATTTTTGTCAAAGGTTTGCTTTTCTTTATATGAAGACATTTGGTTTGACCATTACATTATGATCTTTGGGCTTGCTATTCTTGACATATACAGATGATGGGTTTGCTAATCTTGACATGATCCCAGTATTGTAATTTACAAGCTACTTGACTATATGAGTATTTTTTCAATTTTATTCTTTTAGTTCAGGTCTGTCATTATTTGCTGCATTTTTTTTTTTTTTTCGTATTCCTGGTGTTGTTAATTGGGAAAGAAAAATTGATATCAGCATAAGAATTAGTTCACATTATGCTAATATGGTATTTGAGACAAGTCTATCATATCAATGTTAAATTACATTGGACCTAGTATACTTCCTTGTAACTCTGTTTCATTAAGTTTTCTGGTTTGTCATTTTCTTTGCCATTTTATGTTTACTATTCTGTTTGTGAGTTAACTTTCCAATCATTTTAATATAATTTCACTAATATCTGTAGATTTTAAATTGCCAGTGAAAAGTACTCTAAGGTAGGGTCAAATGATGCATTGAGATTTAACATAATAGATATTCCACACTTTCCAGTGTCTTACCCATATGCTCAATAAATCACTCTATGCTGTTGAAATTTCCTATGAAATATGATTTTGTTTCAAGTATATTAACTGTCATGAAGATCGGAGTAGCAGGTTGGATATAAATGATACTAAACATTATAGTACTTGATACTAGAGCAGAAAATACTCAGGATCATATCAAAAAACATCTGTGGTATTCCCCATCTTTTGTGGAAAATGTGTCAAGAAATGTTGACAGACCCTTTAGTTACCATCCCAAATATCCACTTTAATCTGATTATTTCCTTTACAGCACTTACATTAAATTTTGTTTGTGTTAATTTTGACATGATTATGATAATTATATAAAAAGATGTATGTATTGGATCAACATATTTGAAAAATTAACTGGGTTTATATGAAAGTGGCAGTTGCCGATAAGTCTACTCAAAGAAACACCATCCTCACATGTTATCACCATTATTTTATGCAATCTATACACACAGATTTCATATGAAAACATATATTTCATCCTTTTCTCCTAATTTAGACTACGGTAAATGCAATTGCTGTCCACATGGGTTCTGTAGATTCTACCATTATTCCAGGATATTAAAAGATTAAAAGTATAAGATTTAATTTACTGTAATACGATCAAGATACGAATGAAAACAATGTTGAATTCTACTGATTACGTGACACTAGACAACAAATGGTTTAGTATTTGGCCAACAGTAGATGTCGGCCTAGACTTGTACCAAGTGCAAATCGTATATTATTCCTTACTCTCGTGACACTGATTCTATTCATTCTCCTGTTCCAAAGATCATGCTTATTCAGCCCTCATCTTCTCTGCTGCCGTTATCCTATATCCCTCACAAATACTGACGCAAGCTTCAGATTCCAATTCTCCTGCATATGATAAGCATGACTGAGCTGATTACACATTTCAGACTTAATTTACCACAGCCATTCCAGTATACAAAAAAAAAAAAAAAAAAAAATCTCACCATACATACAGCCTTACAAAGCAGGATTAAGCCACCGTGGTAAGGTACAGGATCCTGAGGGCTCATTAACAAGCCATATAAATCATTAGTTTATCCACATTTGAAATATGCTGTTTCTGCATGGTCACCGAATCTCATTAAAGACATTGACAGATTAGAAAAAATACAACAGCGAGCCACAAAACTGATTCCAAATATTAAAAATGTCATACGAAAACTGACTAAAACATATGAATTTGTTTTCCTTAAAAAAGTGCAGACTCAGAGGGGACTTGATACAGGTCTTTAAGATTCTAAAGGGAATTGAAAACATCAAAAGTAACAAAATTTTCACACTGAATCAGTACAGGGAAGGTGAATTACAGGACAGGTGAAGTAATAAAGAAACCAGACCTTGTGATTGAGTACACGGCAAATATGCGTCTTGTTGACAAGGCCGACATGATGGTCAGCTTTGTGGAATGCGTGAGGGAAACTGTGCTCAATGCCTACAACTTCAGGCTGATAAGAAGTGGCAACAGACCAACGTCTCTGAAGAAATTCGCGTATGCAGTGTCGTACCAATTGCTGGACAAGTACGGAGAACAAAGTTCACCACACCCAGGCCGCCACTCGCTACTTCAAAACATGCCCTATCGTCTGGCCTGTACAGCGTGGGTACAGAGGCACTACCTGCAAATCTCTCTCGCCCCCAGCACCTACTGCTGCCTCAATAAAACTTACAAAAAGACAAAGGGATTGCCACGTTTGTATGAAAACCATCCTGTGACCAAAGAAAAGAAAATCAACATCTTACCATTGTAAGGAATGCAATGTAGCACTCTGCCCATGGAAATGCTATACGCAGTACCACACTCTTCAAACCTATTGAGTGCTAGAGTACTGAAAAAGAAATATGCCTTGTGGCTACACGCCAAACGACGCATCATTCCATTTGTAAAATGTGTACTTGTATTGAATGTGGTGCTGGCTGAAGTTCATTCCCCCCCTCTTTCTCCACACTAGCTTTCCTTCCTAAATCTATTGTTGCATTTCTCTTTTCTTCAGACATTTACGCCTGTCCTTCCTTTACTTTCCTCTCCTCAACCCTTTACTATCCTCTCCCTTCACTTCTCTTTCCTTTCTCATCTCCTTATTCCGCATTATTTATGAGGCATTGTATATTCCTGCTGTCCACTTGCTATATGATCTTATGGTGTAAATGAAAAGGTCTAAAGGAGTTATCACTATTACTATAACGAAAATTATTTGTTTGGTCTGTTATCATATTTTCATTCTAGTTTTCACTCATTTATTATCAGTTTTGATGTATAGGAAATTGTTAATTTCTCGTCTGTCTGTATTAGTTCCTTCATGATGTAATGTTGCATTGTTATGAATTGTAATTCACACCCCACTAAAAAGGGATGGCAGTAGTTATTATTGTATTGCAAGTTATCATTTTCAACTTTTACTAATTCTTATTGTATTGGAAATGATATATTCTAAAGGTGTATTTCTTTATATTCATAATTTGAAAATATAAAATCAATTCATGAATCTATACATCACCATATAGCATCTTTTTAGCTCCAATCATTTGTCGTTGAAATGTGTGCTAGAGACAGATGTGCTTTCTCCTCTCTCTCCAGATGGTAGGTACTGTATCCAAGGATGAGTGAGATAGGGCTGTAGTCGCTGAAAGCCCTTTCAACCCCTCATTTCGTTTCGTTTCCTCTTTTTACTTTTCCGTCTAATATTCCATTATTATTTCTTTGTCGTGTTCTGCAGTATCATAATGTATTACAGGGAAATACTTTATTTGATGGAAAGGTATTTATATGAATTTTTATTCATGAATATCGGGTCCTGGCGTTTCATTTTCACAATTTATCATTATTTCGGGAGGATAGGGGTGATATATATATATATATATATATATATATATATATATATATATATATATATATATATATATATATATATATATTATTCAAAACAGGCATGTTCGTTTTTCAATGGCATATTCCCCTCGAAATTAGTCAAAACCTAAGTTCAGCATTGCCGTCGAGTTGCCAATAGCCCATTTTCACTCAAATTATTCCAATATTTCGCATTATTTCTCCAAAACAACAGTATGCATAAGCATGAAATTTTTTTACTATATCAATTAGATAGTAAGCATCGTTTTGGCAAGACAAAAACTAAATGAAGTAATAATTATGCATTTACCCTAAGCTGAAAAAATAATGTAACAATGTGCAAGAATACGGCAGTGTAAGGGTAAAAAGTTTATTTTGTTTGATGATTTTATAGATCTATTTATTTGTTTATTTACTTATTTACATATTGTGTTTTATGTGATTTAACTTTTATTTATTCCTTTATTTTTTCTTTATTATTTTTTATGTTTATTTATTTATCTATTTAAACTCTCAAGGGACAAAAACACTTTTACTGGTTTTTGGAGAAAAAATATCGACTGTATTTTTGTCATGTGTGAAGGAAGTCCATGTGAGGAAAATTTGACGATATTTCTGTCCCGTTGAGGGATTTTTTTGTTCGCGAATAGAACAAAAAATATACGATTTTTCTGCCAAATGTGAAGGAAGACATCGACATAGACAACCAAAATCGACGGCATTTTTGCCTAGTGTGAAGATGCAAATCGATGTCATTTTGCCTAGTGTGAACATAGAAATCAACGTCTTTTTGCCTAGTGTGAAGATGGAAATCGACGGTATTTTTGCCTAGTGTGAAGATGGAAATCGACGGCAGTTTGGCCTAGTATGAAGGAGGAAATCGACGGTATTTTTGCCTAGTGTGTACATGACAATCAACGGTAAATTTTCTTAGTGTGTATATGTAAATCGACGTAATTTTTTCCTAGTATTGAGGATATCGTAGGTATTTTTGACTAGTGTGAAGATGGAAATGAACGCTATTTTTGCCTAGTGTGTACATGAAAATCGACGGTATTTTGCCTAGTGTGAAGATGGAAATCGACGGCAGTTCTGCCTAGTGTGAACATGGAAATCAACGATATTTTTGCCTAGTGTGTAGATGGAAATTGACGATATTTTTGCCTAGTGTGTAGATGGAAATCGACGGTATTTTTGCCCAGTGTGAAGATGGAAATCGACGGTATATTTGCCTAGTGTGAAGATGAAAATCGACGGTGTTTTTACCTAGTTTGAAGATGGAAATCGACTATATTTTTGCCTAGTAATGACATGAAAGGGAAATCAAGATGTCATGGTATCATAGAGCGAAATTTTCAGTTCAGCACGTGGCCTGAACGAAAAATTCTGAGAAAGACCTTAAACACGAGCAGATTATAGAAAAGATGAATTTTGACCATTGTGTTCTTATTAAAACTGAGCGAAACATTCTGAGAAAACCCTTGTATACATGTAGAGAGAAACGTTTTGAAATATAGAAAAGACGATGAATTTTGACAATTGTGTTCATATTAACACTGAACGAAACATTCTGAGAAAATTCTATTACGTAAGAAAAATGTTTTAAAAATATAGAAAATACGATTACTTTGACAATTGTGTTCATATTAATCCTGAGCAAAACATTCTGAGAAAATCCTTAAACACGTGTGTAGAATTTTTTGATATAGAAAAGACGATAAATTTGGACATTTTTCATATTAACACTGAACGAAACATTCTGAGAAAACCTAGAGAGAAACTTTTTAAAATATAGAAAAGACGATGAATTTTGAAAAGTTTTCATATTAACACGAACGAAACATTCTGAGAAAACCTTTAAGGACGTGGAGAGAACAATGCTTTAAAGATATAGAAAAGATGATTTTTGACAATTGGGTTCATATTAACACTGAGCGAAACATTCCGAGAAACCCTTAAACACTTGTAGAGACAATATGAAAAATACTAGTATAGTAAATACGATAATTTTTGACAATTATGTTCATTTTAACACTGAGCGAAACATTCTGACAATTGTGTTCATATTACTACTGAACGAAATATTATGAGAAAATTCTTAAACACGTGGAGAGAATTTTTTTTGAAAATATAGAAAATAAGATGAATTTTGACAATTGTGTTCATATTAACAGCGAAACATTCTAAGAAAATCCTTAAACATGTATAGATTTTTTTAATATAGAAAAGACGATGATTTTTTTTTGTATTAACATTGAGCGAAACATTCTGAGAAAACCTAGAGAAAAACTTTTTAGCAATATAGAAAAGACGATGTATTTTGAAAAGTGTTCGTATTAACACTGAACGAAACATTCTGAGAAAACCCTTAAACACGTGGAGAAAAATGCTTTTAAGATATAGAAAAAAATATTTTTGACAATTGTGTTCATATTAACACTGAGCGAAACATTCTGAGAAAACCCTTAAACACTTGTAAACACTTGAAAAATACTCGTATAGAAATTACGATAAATTTTGACAATTATGTTCATTTTAAGACTGAGCGAAACATTCTGACAACTGTGTTCATATTACCACTGAACAAAACATTCCGAGAAAATTCTTAAACACGTGGAGAGAATTTTTTTTAAGAATATAGAAAATAAGATGAATTTTGACAATTGGGTTCATATTAACACTGAGTGAAACATTCTGAGAAAATCCTTAAACACGTGCAGAGATTTTTTTTATATAGAGAAGACGATGAATTTTGAAAAATTTCATATTAACAGTGATCGAAACATTCTCTTCGACTAAAATTTGCTTCCTGTCTAACTTTCTCTTATGCTATATCTCATCTTAGTTTACCTCCCACTGTTTTTTTGTTTGTTTTTTTCCAACCTTTACTACTACGCCCCCTGCCATTTTCTCGGTGGCTTTAATCGCAGGCGTCGGCGCCGCTGTCCAAGTTCCATGCCCGTTTCTCCCGAGCCACCACCATCAACCGCCCCTTAGCTAATCAACCATACAAAAAGCGCTAATTGGCAATAGCCCTCTTTTATACACTACTATCTTTTCATTTTCTTACAGACATTCTTCCACTCCCACACAAACCGATCCCGCGCGAGCGGGAGGTCTTTCCTATGTAGACAATAGTCCATAGTACAGCTTCAACCGCCCCCCGCAGCAACACCTCGCCTTCACCTCCAGGCCTTCTCTCTCTCTCTCTCTCTCTCTGCTAGCATCGTCCGAAGACCTCCAGCCCTGGTCTTCCTCTCTCCCAGCAACGATCGGGGACCTCCAGCTCCATACTTCCTGTATCCCTGCCAGGACCAAGTCCACCCCTGGCTCCCCATATACTTCTTCCTGTACTCACCTTACTCTGTGATTATTAGAGATAGAGAACACTGTGTAGTCGGGAGTTTGATTTCTTCCTTGGTTGTCCATACCGAGCCTTACCCGAATAGCACTACAACGGTGCCACCTGTTCTTGGTAGCGGCCAAAGGAGAACTGTCGGCCATCAAGGAGTTGTGGCAATATTTGACCCTTTTCACATCTGAGAGAAGAATCTTCCGTACAAAGTAGGTCATCCAACAGTGCTCAAGGATATAATCAATTTCTTTATCCTCGTTTTCAATAAGGAACTGCCTCCTCTCCATCACTCTCTTCTCCAGACAAGAAATTAAATATCCTTAACCCATTCAACTCCGATGACAAGATGTCTTGTCATTTGGTCAAATAAAACAAAAAAATCATAAAACACCAAAATGTTTGATCAAACACCTGAAAAATATGACGTCAATCCTCGCTTCGCTCGCAGCGAAGCGAGGACTGACGTCATATTTTTCTGGTGTTTGATCAAACATTTTGGTGTTTTATGATTTTTTGTTTTATTTGACCAAATGACAAGACATCTTGTCATCGGAGTTGAATGGGTTAATAAACCATGAATCAAAATTTTCTATATAAAGTTGTACATTTTGGTTTGTCTGGCCAAGATTAGACACCGTGAACCCATGTTTGAAAATTTTATGTAGGGATTTGCAAGAATTTTTGTGGTTCCTGGGACAACCAATGGTCAAGCGTGTAGCCTACATGTATTCACTGTTTGGCAGGTATTTTTTCTGTTCTTTCCCAATAACAAGAGATTTGTCTTTTTTTAAGTACTTGTTTTTCCTGTGTAATTCCATGTCAATGAAATATCGCCGCAGATAAATAATAATAACAAAATTTAGTTTAAAAAATAATACACGTCACTCGTTTTCTTTGTCTCTCCGCCATCTTTGTTTCTATTCTCCATTAGCAACCCTGGGAGGAGATGCTGTTTTCACCTCGTTTAAAATTATTCCGCCCATTATTGTTAGGGACGACACAGTTCCTGTACTTTACCACGGTGGCTTAATTCTGCTTCGTGAGGTTGTATGTATGTGGAGAAATGCATTTTTTTCCCTGTGTTCGTATGGGTGTGGTTGTGAATTAAGTCTGCAATCAGTGTTATCAGCTCGGTCATACTTATATACTGGAGAATTGGAATCCGAAGTATCCGTCAGTATTTGTGAGGGATATAGGATAATGGCAACAGAGAAGGGGAGGACTGAACAAGCATGACCCTTGGTACAGAAGAATGAAGATAATCTGTTACGAGAGTAAGGAATATATGATTTGTAGATACCGAGATCTACTGGTGGCGAAAAACTATTTGTTTGTTGTCTAGCATCATGTAATCAGAGGAACTTGATCGTATTGTAGAAAATTGATTCTTATACTTTTAATCTTCTGGAATAATGGTAGAATCCATAGAACCCTTGCAGGCAACAATTATCATTGCCATCTTCTAAACTAGGAAAAAAATGAAATGTATATTTTCATATAATGAAATATGTGTGTTAGAGTGCATAAGATAATGGTGATAACATAAATACGAGGGGCTACATGAAATATGGTGATAACATTAATTCACAGAACCCATTTGGAAATAATCAGCATGTGAGGACAGAGCATTTATTAGTACAATAAAGGCACAGTCCTCACATAAATAATGTTTCTTTGGAAAGACTTGTCAGCAACTGCCACTTTCATATAAACCTAGTTAATTTATCAAATAGGTTGACCCATTACATACATCCTTTAATATAATTATTAGGATCATGTCAAGATGATCAAACCCAACGTTTTTAAAATGCTATTCTAAATTTTACCCTTTAACTAAATTAGGTAAGGTTAGATTAGGTAATTTGGCTTTATTTGCAGGAGGTTATGAAAGATTTAATATAAGGATAAAGTTTAGAATAATATTTTAAAAATGTTGGGTTTGCTAATCTTGACATGATCCAATAATTGTACACCATATCTATTCCCTGCAAAGGGCAAATGTACCACTTGGAATACATGTACCCCCAGTGCTACATTTTCAATTTTTATACAAATTGTATAAATTGCTTGTAAATGACATTATTTTGCCTTATTTTTGTTGATAGATATTTATTATATATTTGTATCTTTGGTTTTAAAGCAAATCTTAAATTATATCACATCTAGTATTTATATTTTGTTTTGTAGTATCTTTGTATGAATGAAACTAAGGAAGTGATCAGATTAAAATAGGTATTTGTGATGGTGATTTAAGAGTCTACCAACATTTCTAGACACATTTTCCTCAAATTAGAGACTAGTGATATCACAGATTTTTTTTCTGCTCTAGTATCTGACCTGCTACTCTGATCTTTGTGGCAGTTAATGTAATGGAAACTAAATCATATTTTACAGGAAATTTGAACAGCATAGAGAGATTTAGTGAGCATATTGGACACTAGGAAGTGTGGAATATTTATTATGCTAAATCTTAATGCCTCATATGACCCTAGTTTAGATTACACTAGACAATCTAAAATCTACAGATATTTGAGAAATTATGTTCAAATGGCTGAAAAATTATCTCACGATCAGAATAGTGGACATAAAATGCCAACAGAAAATCACAAAGCAGAAAACCTAACGAAAGAGGAAGTAAACAAGAAAGTATACTAGGTTCAATGTAATTCAACATGATAGACTTGTCTCAAATACAATAAAGCATAATGTGAACTCATTCAAAAGATATCAATTTTTATTTTCCATTTAAAGACACCAAGAATGCAAAACAAAATGCACCAAATAATGTCTGACATGATGAACTGAATGAATAGGATTTAGAAACGGAAGATCATGTGCCACTGACTTAATTTCCTTTTACTCGAGGCTAATAGAAATAATGCAAGAAAGGGATGGATGGTCAGATTGTGCTTTCCTAGATCTACAAAAAGCATTTGATAAAGTACCACATGAAAAGCCAGGAAGAAAAATTTGATAGATGGTGTTCAGGAAACTTATTGAAATGGATGGAAGAATTCTTGACTGGGAGAAAAATGAGGGTGGTACTTAGAGACAAATACTCGACCTGGGAAGTAATGATAAGTGGAGTCCCACAAGGTTCTGTATTGGCTCTGATGATGTTTGCCATATATATAAATGACATGGATGAAGGTGTGGAATGTTATATGACCTTCTTTGCAGATGATGCAAAAATACTAAAGAGAGGAAGATTGTAAATCACTACAAAAAGTCCTGGATAAAGTCTAGGAATGGAGTCAAAAATGTGAAATGAACTTCAACATCAAGAAATGTAGTATAATGGAATTTGGAAAAAAGTAAGAATAGAATATTGGGACAATATAAAAACTGGTACAAAGGAAGTTAAAAAAGTGAACACATAAAGGGGTGCATTTCTGTCAATGCTTACATATATATATATACACATATATATACAATGCATATATGTACACAGATATTTTGGTAATGCAATACCTGTCCGGCAGAAATGCGCCAAGCTCTGGAAACTGAAAAAAAAAAAAAAAAACCTGGGTCAGTATAAATAAATAAACTAATAAAGCAAAACCGAGGTTAAATAGATACTGCAAAGACATGAAGACATTAAAAGAGGTTACCTGCATATATAATGTATGCTAGAAGAGCATAGTTGAAAATAAGAAATCTAAGGCAAAAGCGTGGTTGAATTAATACTGCAAAGAGACATAGCACACAAGAAAAGAGATCAGTGTATGATGTAGGATACAGTAGCATAATTGGAAATAAGTAATACAGGATTTGACATTCTTTCACAGAGGACTACAAACACACCAATGAAGTCTCTCATAAATATCTATTTCTACGGCAAATCACTTCTTTTCCCTTTTACGGTGACACCCCCCTAACTTGGGGATTGGCGGGAAAACAAGTAACATTTCACACAAATACCACCAGAAACCTATAAAAATATAATGATTTCTCACATCCTCATATGATCAGTAATTTACTTCTAGTCAATCTATCTTAACCTGTACCTACCTACACCAACGTTAGGTTAGATTAAACCCTCCCTTCCATCAAATATTAAAACAACAAATTTAACAGAATACGAGAAGACATCACAACTCAACCCAACAAGGAGGTTCTGTCTCAGGTGTTACAAGAGAGGAACAAGCACATATAAAAAATTACTGCCTGACACCATGCTCTCTCTGGCACAAATGATAACAAAACCATTCAGCAAACAAATTGAATTTATCCTTCATCAGTAACGAACAATTCATCACATGATATTGATACCATTCTTGGACACACTTCATTGAAATGTGACTGTTATGTCTCATAAAATCAAATAAACACTGCTGAGTATATTACTGTAGATATATCTACAGTAACACAAATTACAAGTAACAACACCATATACTCCAACCTTACATAAAAGTATAGAAAAAAGAACATCTGCATATCATGACATGCTAGTATATATCCACTAACCATCCTCTAATATGCTCAAGAGTTTTTCATAAAAAAGTGCACTTAATGAAACACTTAAAAACCTTTAATTGTGAACAAACAAAAATGCAATTATGTAATAGGTTAACCAAGGTCACCCAAAAAACTTCACAACTAAGAGTAAACCAACAAACATTTAAAACCAACAGCATGTGTGATGACTCTACCAAACGGGTAACAATGGATCAATATTTCATATGTGAAAATACAATCATACAGAAAAGTTAAATCACTCGGGTCACATTGGAGAGGCCTCTCAGCAGCATGAATGATCATGCAATACATGAGATAATCTTTGTGAGGAAGTGAGTCATTACATGACATTTGAAATAAACCCTTTGTGAGAAAGCTGAAACTGCTCCTTTCCACTGTGAGTCCTCATGTGTCATTTGACATGACTCTTATGTGAAAGGGCTGCATCACACAAGTCACAATTGAAGGGTCTTACTCCAGTGTGGGGGGGTCACCATGTGTTGTTTGAGAGGACTCTTCTTTGAGAAAGCTGCTTCACACAGGTCACACTTGCAAGGTTGCTCTCCATTGTGTCATCATGTGTCTTCATTCTTTCATGAAAAAGCAGCATTACACGAGTCACACTCTCCTAACCTCATGGTTGGTGGGAAAACAAGTAACATTCCGCACAACCAACACCATAAGCCTTTCAATGAAATTATGAAATGTTGATTTTTGACATCTTGGTGGAGTAGCAACTTCTAGTCAATCTATCCTAACCTGTACCTACCTACACCTAGGTTAGGTTAAATTCACTACTCCCTTTTATCAAATACTAAAACAAGGTGCACGGTTGCAGTGGCTTATCAAATTATAGTTATTCAGTGAAAACAGCCACTTCAAATAATTTGTATTAATATTTGTGCCTCATAGCAGTCTTAATCATAAATAGAAATTATTTAATCTTTCAGGATATGGTGAATAACACCATTTGTAAAATATTCAAACATAAAATATATTACTTGCTAATATAAAAAAAAAAAATTTAAACACGATTGTAATCAACTTGGCTGTTCTTAACATAAACACTTCAGTACAAACAACATTTCAATAACTGATTAAATTTCAAAGCTTCTGTTCATTAGTTAAGCTTTATGAACCTTCACTGGTTTAATAGCAGTTTTCATATATTGGTTTTAATTTCTGTATTCAGATATCCAGGAAGTCTCAAGGTTAGGTTAGGTTATGTATATGGTTTTTACAGGTCACCAAGGTTCTGTAATGCAATTGCTATGCAGTATCCTTTGAGTAATTAGTTTTAACAGAATTTTTCATGGAAATTGAACATTGCCATATTATTTTCATTCTTTCTTCATCAATATAAATTTAGCATGTTACTTTTTACATTTTTGTCAAAGGTTTGGTTTTCTTTATACAGTATGAAGACATTTGGTTTGACCATTACATTATGATCTTTGGGCTTGCTATTCTTGACATATACAGATGATGGGTTTGCTAATCTTGACATGATCCCAGTATTGTAATTTACAAGCTACTTGACTATATGAGTATTTTTTCAATTTTATTCTTTTAGTTCAGGTCTGTCATTATTTGCTGCATTTTTTTTTTTTTTTCGTATTCCTGGTGTTGTTAATTGGGAAAGAAAAATTGATATCAGCATAAGAATTAGTTCACATTATGCTAATATGGTATTTGAGACAAGTCTATCATATCAATGTTAAATTACATTGGACCTAGTATACTTCCTTGTAACTCTGTTTCATTAAGTTTTCTGGTTTGTCCTTTTCTTTGCCATTTTATGTTTACTATTCTGTTTGTGAGTTAACTTTCCAATCATTTTAATATAATTTCACTAATATCTGTAGATTTTAAATTGCCAGTGAAAAGTACTCTAAGGTAGGGTCAAATGATGCATTGAGATTTAACATAATTGATATTCCACACTTTCCAGTGCCTTACCCATATGCTCAATAAATCACTCTATGCTGTTGAAATTTCCTATGAAATATGATTTTGTTTCAAGTATATTAACTGTCATGAAGATCGGAGTAGCAGGTTGGATATAAATGATACTAAACATTATAGTACTTGATACTAGAGCAGAAAATACTCAGGATCATATCAAAAAACATCTGTGGTATTCCCCATCTTTTGTGGAAAATGTGTCAAGAAATGTTGACAGACCCTTTAGTTACCATCCCAAATATCCACTTTAATCTGATTATTTCCTTTACAGCACTTACATTAAATTTTGTTTGTGTTAATTTTGACATGATTATGATAATTATATAAAAAGATGTATGTATTGGATCAACATATTTGAAAAATTAACTGGGTTTATATGAAAGTGGCAGTTGCCGATAAGTCTACTCAAAGAAACACCATCCTCACATGTTATCACCATTATTTTATGCAATCTATACACACAGATTTCATATGAAAACATATATTTCATCCTTTTCTCCTAATTTAGACTACGGTAAATGCAATTGCTGTCCACATGGGTTCTGTAGATTCTACCATTATTCCAGGATATTAAAAGATTAAAAGTATAAGATTTAATTTACTGTAATACGATCAAGATACGAATGAAAACAATGTTGAATTCTACTGATTACGGGACACTAGACAACAAATGGTTTAGTATTTGGCCAACAGTAGATGTCGGCCTAGACTTGTACCAAGTGCAAATCGTATATTATTCCTTACTCTCGTGACACTGATTCTATTCATTCTCCTGCTCCAAAGATCATGCTTATTCAGCCCTCATCTTCTCTGCTGCCGTTATCCTATATCCCTCACAAATACTGACGCAAGCTTCAGATTCCAATTCTCCTGCATATGATAAGCATGACTGAGCTGATTACACATTTCAGACTTAATTTACCACAGCCATTCCAGTATACAAAAAAAAAAAAAAAAAAAAATCTCACCATACATACAGCCTTACAAAGCAGGATTAAGCCACCGTGGTAAGGTACAGGATCCTGAGGGCTCATTAACAAGCCATATAAATCATTAGTTTATCCACATTTGAAATATGCTGTTTCTGCATGGTCACCGAATCTCATTAAAGACATTGACAGATTAGAAAAAATACAACAGCGAGCCACAAAACTGATTCCAAATATTAAAAATGTCATACGAAAACTGACTAAAACATATGAATTTGTTTTCCTTAAAAAAGTGCAGACTCAGAGGGGACTTGATACAGGTCTTTAAGATTCTAAAGGGAATTGAAAACATCAAAAGTAACAAAATTTTCACACTGAATCAGTACAGGGAAGGTGAATTACAGGACAGGTGAAGTAATAAAGAAACCAGACCTTGTAATTGAATACATGGCAAATATGCGTCTTGTTGACAAGGCCGACATGATGGTCAGCTTTGTGGAATGTGTGAGGAAAACTGTGCTCAATGCCTACAACTTCAGGCTGATAAGGAGTGGCAACAGACCAACGTCTCTGAAGAAATTCACGTATGCAGTGTCGTACTAATTGCTGGAGAAGTACGGAGAACAAAGTTTACCACACCCAGGCCGCCACTCGCTACTTCAAAACATGCCCTATCGTCTGGCCTGTACAGCGTGGGTACAGAGGCACTACCTGCAAATCTCTCTCGCCCCCAGCACCTACTGCTGCCTCAATAAAACTTACAAAAAGACAAAGGGATTGCCACGTTTGTATGAAAACCATCCTGTGACCAAAGAAAAGAAAATCAACATCTTACCATTGTAAGGAATGCAATGTAGCACTCTGCCCAGGGATATGATATATGCAGTACTACACTCTTCAAACCTATTGAGTGCTAGAGTACTGAAAAAGAAATATGCTTTGTGGCTACACACCAAATGACGCATCATTCCATTTATAAAATGTGTACTTGTATTGAATGTGGTGCTGACTGAAGTTTATTCCCCCCCTCTTTCTCTACACTAGCTTTCCTTCCTAAATCTATTGTTGCATTTCTCTTTTCTTCAGATATTTTACGCCTGTCCTTCCTTTACTTTCCTCTCCTCACCCCTTTACTATCCTCTCCCTTCACTTCTCTTTCCTTTCTCATCTCATTCCGCATCATATATTCCTGCTGTCCACTTGCTATATGATATTATGGTGTAAATGAAAAGGTCTAAAGGAGTTATCACTATTACTATAACGAAAATTATTTGTTTGGTCTGTTATCATATTTTCATTCTAGTTTTCACTCATTTATTATCAGTTTTGATGTATAGGAAATTGTTAATTTCTCGTCTGTCTGTATTAGTTCCTTCATGATGTAATGTTGCATTGTTATGAATTGTAATTCACACCCCACAAAAAAGGGATGGCAGTAGTTATTATTGTATTGCAAGTTATCATTTTCAACTTTTACTAATTCTTATTGTATTGGAAATGATATATTCTAAAGGTGTATTTCTTTATATTCATAATTTGAAAATATAAAATCAATTCATGAATCTATACATCACCATATAGCATCTTTTTAGCTCCAATCATTTGTCGTTGAAATGTGTGCTAGAGACAGATGTGCTTTCTCCTCTCTCTCCAGATGGTAGGTACTGTATCCAAGGATGAGTGAGATAGGGCTGTAGTCGCTGAAAGCCCTTTCAACCCCTCATTTCGTTTCGTTTCCTCTTTTTACTTTTCCGTCTAATATTCCATTATTATTTCTTTGTCGTGTTCTGCAGTATCATAATGTATTACAGGGAAATACTTTATTTGATGGAAAGGTATTTATATGAATTTTTATTCATGAATATCGGGTCCTGGCGTTTCATTTTCACAATTTATCATTATTTCGGGAGGATAGGGGTGATATATATATATATATATATATATATATATATATATATATATATATATATATATATATATATATATATATATATATATATATATATATATTATTCAAAACAGGCATGTTCGTTTTTCAATGGCATATTCCCCTCGAAATTAGTCAAAACCTAAGTTCAGCATTGCCGTCGAGTTGCCAATAGCCCATTTTCACTCAAATTATTCCAATATGTCGCATTATTTCTCCAAAACAACAGTATGCATAAGCATGAAAGTTTTTTACTATATCAATTAGATAGTAAGCTTCGTTTTGGCAAGACAAAAACTAAATGAAGTAATGATTATGCTTTTACCCTAAGCTAAAGAAATCATGTAACAATGTGCAAGAATACGGCAGTGTAAGGGTAAAAAGTTTATTTTGTTTGATGATTTTATTGATCTATTTATTTGTTTATTTACTTATTTACATATTGTGTTTTATGTGATTTAACTTTTATTTATTCCTTTATTTTTTCTTTATTATTTTTTATGTTTATTTATTTATCTATTTAAACTCTCAAGGGACAAAAACACTTACTGGTTTTTGGAGAAAAAATATCGACAGTATTTTTGTCATGTGTGAAGGAAGTCCATGTAAGGAAAATTTGACGATATTTCTGTCCCGTTGAGGGATTTATTTGTTCGCGAATAGAACAAAAAATATACGATTTTTCTGCCAAATGTGAAGGAAGACATCGACATAGACAACCAAAATCGACGGCATTTTTGCCTAGTGTGAAGATGCAAATCGATGTCATTTTGCCTAGTGTGAACATAGAAATCAACGTCTTTTTGCCTAGTGTGAAGATGGAAATCGACGGTATTTTTGCCTAGTGTGAAGATGGAAATCGACGGCAGTTTGGCCTAGTATGAAGGAGGAAATCGACGGTATTTTTGCCTAGTGTGTACATGACAATCAACGGTAAATTTTCTTAGTGTGTATATGTAAATCGACGTAATTTTTTCCTAGTATTGAGGATATCGTAGGTATTTTTGACTAGTGTGAAGATGGAAATGAACGCTATTTTTGCCTAGTGTGTACATGAAAATCGACGGTATTTTGCCTAGTGTGAAGATGGAAATCGACGGCAGTTCTGCCTAGTGTAAACATGGAAATCAACGATATTTTTGCCTAGTGTGTAGATGGAAATTGACGATATTTTTGCCTAGTGTGTAGATGGAAATCGACGGTATTTTTGCCCAGTGTGAAGATGGAAATCGACGGTATATTTGCCTAGTGTGAAGATGAAAATCGACGGTGTTTTTACCTAGTTTGAAGATGGAAATCGACGACAATTTTGCCTAGTAATGACATGAAAGGGAAATCAAGATGTCATGGTAACATAGAGCGAAATTTTCAGTTCAGCACGTGGCCAGAACGAAAAATTCTGAGAAAGACCTTAAACACGAGCAGATTATAGAAAAGATGAATTTTGACCATTGTGTTCTTATTAAAACTGAGCGAAACATTCTGAGAAAACCCTTGTATACATGTAGAGAGAAACGTTTTGAAATATAGAAAAGACGATGAATTTTGACAATTGTGTTCATATTAACACTGAACGAAACATTCTGAGAAAATTCTATTACGTAAGAAAAATGTTTTAAAAATATAGAAAATACGATTACTTTGACAATTGTGTTCATATTAATCCTGAGCAAAACATTCTGAGAAAATCCTTAAACACGTGTGTAGAATTTTTTGATATAGAAAAGACGATAAATTTGGACATTTTTCATATTAACACTGAACGAAACATTCTGAGAAAACCTAGAGAGAAACTTTTTAAAATATAGAAAAGACGATGAATTTTGAAAAGTTTTCATATTGACACGAACGAAACATTCTGAGAAAATCCTTAAGCACGTGGAGAGAACAATGCTTTAAAGATATAGAAAAGATGATTTTTGACAATTGGGTTCATATTAACACTGAGCGAAACATTCCGAGAAACCCTTAAACACTTGTAGAGACAATATGAAAAATACTAGTATAGTAAATACGATAATTTTTGACAATTATGTTCATTTTAACACTGATCGAAACATTCTGACAATTGTGTTCATATTAACACTGAATGAAACATTCTGAGAAAATTCTTAAACACGTGGAGAATTTTTTTTTTAAATATAGAAAATACGATTAATTTTGACAATTGTGTTCATATTCACACTGTGTGAAACATTCTGAGAAAATCCTTAAACACGTGTAGATTTTTTTAATATAGAAAAGACGATGATTTTTTTTTTTGTATTAACATTGAGCGAAACATTCTGAGAAAACCAACAGAAAAACTTTTTTAAAAATATAGAAAAGACGATGAATTTTGAAGTGTTCATATTAACATGAACGAAACATTCTGAGAAAACCCTTAAACACGTGGAGAGAACCATGTTTTAAAGATATAGAAAAAAATATTTTTGACAATTGTGTTCATATTAACACTGAGCGAAACATTCTGAGAAAACCCTTAAACACTTGTAAACACTTGAAAAATACTCGTATAGAAATTACGATAAATTTTGACAATTATGTTCATTTTAAGACTGAGCGATACATTCTGACAACTGTGTTCATATTACCACTGAACAAAACATTCCGAGAAAATTCTTAAACACGTGGAGAGAATTTTTTTTAAAGATAGAAAATACGATGAATTTTGACAATTGTGTTCATATTAACACTGAGTGAAACATTCTGAGAAAATCCTTAAACACGTGTAGAGATTTTTTTTTATATAGAGAAGACGATGAATTTTGAAAAATTTCATATTAACAGTGATCGAAACATTCTCTTCGACTAAAATTTGCTTCCTTTCTAACTTTCTCTTATGCTATATATCCTCATCTTAATTTACCTCCCACTGTTTTTTTGTTTTTGTTTTTTCAACCTTTACTACTACGCCCCCTGCCATTTTCTCGGTGGCTTTAATCGCAGGCGTCGGCGCCGCTGTCCAAGTTCCCTGCCCGTTTCTCCCGAGACACCATCAACCGCCCCTTGGCCAATCGCCCATGCAAAAAGCGCTTATTGGCAATAGCCCTCTTTTATACACGACTATCTTTTCATTTTCTTACAGACATTCTTCCCCTCTCACAAAAAAACCGATCTCGCTTGAGCGGGAGGTCTTTCCTATGTAGACAATAGTCCATAGTACAGCTTCAACCGTCCCCATAGGAACACCTCTCTTTCACCTCCAGGCCTTCTCTCTCTCTCTCTCTCTCCTAGCATCGTCCGAAGACCTCCAGCCCTGGTCTTCCTCTCTCCCAGCAACGATCGGGGACCTCCAGCTACAGACTTCCTGTATCCCTGCCAGGACCAAGTCCACCCCTGGCTCCCCATATACTTCTTCCTGTACTCACCTTACTCTGTGATTGTTAGAGATAGAGCACACTGTGTAGTCGGGAGTTTGAATTCTTCCTTGGTTATCCATACCGAGCCTTACCCGAATAGCACTACAACGGTGCCACCTGTTCTTGGTAGCGGCCAAAGGAGAACTGTCGGCCATCAAGGAGTTGTGGCAATATTTGACCCTTTTCACATCTGAGAGAAGAATCTTCCGTACAAAGTAGGTCATCCAACAGTGCTCAAGGATATAATCAATTTCTTTATCCTCGTTTTCAATAAGGAACTGCCTCCTCTCCATCACTCTCTTCTCCAGACAAGAAATTAAATATCCTTAACCCATTCAACTCCGATGACAAGATGTCTTGTCATTTGGTCAAATAAAACAAAAAATCATAAAACACCAAAATGTTTGATCAAACACCAGAAAAATATGACGTCAATCCTCGCTTCGCTCGCAGCGAAGCGAGGACTGACGTCATATTTTTCTGGTGTTTGATCAAACATTTTGGTGTTTTATGATTTTTTGTTTTATTTGACCAAATGACAAGACATCTTGTCATCGGAGTTGAATGGGTTAATAAACCATGAATCAAAGTTTTCTATATAAAGTTGTACATTTTGGTTTGTCTGGCCAAGATTAGACACCGTGAACCCATGTTTGAACATTTTATGTAGGGATTTGCAAGAATTTTTGTGGTTCCTGGGACAACCAATGGTCAAGCGTGTAGCCTACATGTATTCACTGTTTGGCAGGTATTTTTTCTGTTCTTTCCCAATAACAAGAGATTTATCTTTTTTTAAGTACTTGTTTTTCCTGTGTAATTCCATGTCAATGAAATATCGCCGCAGATAAATAATAATAACAAAATTTAGTTTAAAAAATAATACACGTCACTCGTTTTCTTTGTCTCTCCGCCATCTTTGTTTCTATTCTCCATTAGCAACCCTGGGAGGAGATGCTGTTTTCACCTCGTTTAAAATTATTCCGCCCATTATTGTTGCAGGTCAGATGGATCTCTGCTGAGGCCTCTTTAGGGACGACACAGTTCCTGTACTTTACCACGGTGGCTTAATTCTGTTTCGTAAGGTTGTATGTATGTGGAGAAATGCATTTTTTCCTGTGTTCGTATGGGTGTGGTTGTGAATTAAGTCTGCAATCAGTGTTACCAGCTCGGTCATACTTATTATATACTGGAGAATTGGAATCCGAAGCATGCGTCTGTATTTGTGAGGGATATAGGATAATGGCAACAGAGAAGGGGAGGACTGAACAAGCATGATCCTTGGTACAGAAGAATGAATACAATCTGTCACGAGAGTAAGGAATATATGATTTGTAGATACCGAGATCTACTGGTGGCGAAAAACTATTTGTTTGTTGTCTAGCATCATGTAATCAGAGGAACTCAACATTTTCATTCGTATTTTGATCGTATTATAGAAAATTAATTCTTATACTTTTAATCTTCTGGAATAATGGTAGAATCCATAGAACCCTTGCAGGCAACAATTATCATTGCCATCTTCTAAACTAGGAAAAAAATGAAATGTATATTTTCATATAATAAAATATGTGTGTTAGAGTGCATAAGATAATGGTGATAACATAAATACGAGGGGCTACATGAAATATGGTGATAACATTAATTCACAGAACCCATTTGGAAATAATCAGCATGTGAGGACAGAGCATTTATTAGTACAATAAAGGCACAGTCCTCACATAAATAATGTTTCTTTGGAAAGACTTGTCAGCAACTGCCACTTTCATATAAACCTAGTTAATTTATCAAATAGGTTGACCCATTACATACATCCTTTAATATAATTATTAGGATCATGTCAAGATGATCAAACCCAACGTTTTTAGAATATTATTCTAAATTTTATCCTTTTTTAACTAAATTAGGTTAGGTAAGGTTAGGTTAATTAGTTTTATTTGCCGGAGGTTATAAAAGATTTAATACAAGGATAAATTTTAGAATAATATTTTGAAAATGTTGGGTTTGCTAATCTTGACATGATCCAATTATTATATACCTTGTGTACTCCCTGCAAAGTGCAAATGTACCACTCAGGGCAAATGTATCCCCAGAGCTACATTTTCAGTTTTTATACAAATTGTATAAATTGCTTGTAAATGACATTATTTTGCCTTATTTTTGTTGATAGATATTTATTATATATTTGTATCTTTGGTTTTAAAGCAAATCTTAAATTATATCACATCTAGTATTTATATTTTGTTTTGTAGTATCTTTGTATGAATGAAACTAAGGAAGTGATCAGATTAAAATAGGTATTTGGGATGGTGATTTAAGAGTCTACCAACATTTCTAGACACATTTTCCTCAAATTAGAGACTAGTGATATCACAGATTTTTTTTCTGCTCTAGTATCTGACCTGCTACTCTGATCTTTGTGGCAGTTAATGTAATGGAAACTAAATCATATTTTACAGGAAATTTGAACAGCATAGAGAGATTTAGTGAGCATATTGGACACTAGGAAGTGTGGAATATTTATTATGCTAAATCTTAATGCCTCATATGACCCTAGTTTAGATTACACTAGACAATCTAAAATCTACAGATATTTGAGAAATTATGTTCAAATGGCTGAAAAATTATCTCACGATCAGAATAGTGGACATAAAATGCCAACAGAAAATCACAAAGCAGAAAACCTAACGAAAGAGGAAGTAAACAAGAAAGTATACTAGGTTCAATGTAATTCAACATGATAGACTTGTCTCAAATACAATAAAGCATAATGTGAACTCATTCAAAAGATATCAATTTTTATTTTCCATTTAAAGACACCAAGAATGCAAAACAAAATGCACCAAATAATGTCTGACATGATGAACTGAATGAATAGGATTTAGAAACGGAAGATCATGTGCCACTGACTTAATTTCCTTTTACTCGAGGCTAATAGAAATAATGCAAGAAAGGGATGGATGGTCAGATTGTGCTTTCCTAGATCTACAAAAAGCATTTGATAAAGTACCACATGAAAAGCCAGGAAGAAAAATTTGATAGATGGTGTTCAGGAAAGTTATTGAAATGGATGGAAGAATTCTTGACTGGGAGAAAAATGAGGGTGGTACTTAGAGACAAATACTCGACCTGGGAAGTAATGACAAATGGAGTCCCATAAGGTTGTATTGGCTCTGATAATGTATGCCATATATATAAAAGATGGATGAAGGTGTGGAATGTTATATGAACTTTGCAGATGATGCAAAACTACTAAGTACAGAGGAAGACTGTAAATCAAGACAGAAATACCTGAATAACGTCTGGGTATGGAGTCAAAAGTGGGAAGGGAACTTCAGCATCAAAAAATGTAGTATAATGGAGTTTAGAAAAAGTAAAAATTGAATATCGGGGCAATTTAAAATTGGTATAACAGTGTGCAAAAACCATACAAGAATTTTGGAGCAAACTTGATGCAGAAAAATACAAAGATGAGTCAGTGTGAGCATATAATACAACTAGGTACATACACACACACAATGTATATATATATATATATATATATATATATATATATATATATTTTAAAGAAGGAATAAGCTGGATTCGTCGTTTGTCAATTTATTCTGACGTTTCGAACCCTGTCCGGGGTTCGTCTTCAGGGTGATACAGTGGTAGAATTAGAAATCAATATAAAGGGAGTTTATATTTCTACCACTGTATCACCCTGAAGACGAACCCCGGACAGGGTTTGAAACGGCAGAATAAATTGACAAACGACGAGTCCAGCATATACTTTCTTCCAAAAAAATGATTCCTGGACTCCAGCTATTTACGAATATATATGTGTATATATATATATATATATATATATATATATATATATATATATATATATATATGTATAATATATATATATAATAGTGGACATAAAATGACAAAACCTAATGAAAGAGGAAGTATATAAGAAAGTATATTAGGTTCAACGTAATTCAACATGATAGATTTGTCTCAAATACAATATAAGCATAATGTGAACTCATAAGATGATATAAATTTTTGTTTTCCAATTAAAGACACCAAGAATACAAAATAAAATGCACTAAATAATGTCTGACATGATGAACTGAATGAATAAGATTTAGACACGGAAGATCATGTGCCACGAACTTAATTTGCTTTTAGTCGGAATAATGCAAGAAAGGGATGGATGGGTGGATTGTACTTTCCCAGATCTACAAAAAGCACTTGATAAAGTACCACACAAAAAGCTACTAATAAAAATTAATCAATAGGTGGTGTTCAAGGAAAGTTATTGAAATGGATGGAAGATTTCTTGACTGTGAGAAAAATGAGGGTGGTACTTAAAGACAAATATTCAACCTGGGTGGTAATGATAAGTGGAGTCCCACAAGGTTGTGTATTGGCTCTGATAATGTTTGCCATATACATAAAAGACATGGATGAAGGTGTGGAATATTATATGAACTTTTTTGCAGATGATGCAAAACTAATAAAGTAAATATAGAGGAAAACTGTGAATCACTACAGAAAGACCTGGATAAAGTCTAGGAATGGAGTCAAAAGTGGGAAGTGAACTTCAACATCAAAAAATGTAGTATAATGGAGTTTAGAAAAAGTAGAAATAGAATATCAGGGCAATTTAAAACTGGTACAAAGGAAGTTAAAAAAGTGAACACATAAAGGGACCTAGGAGTAATTATCAGCAAAGACGATGCCACCAGACAAGCATAGCAACAAAATAGTCGGAGAAACCTTCAATTTACTAAAATCAATGAAAGTGGCATTTGATTACTTGGATGAGGAAATGGTAAAGAAAATATTACTTACACTGAGAAGATCAAGATTGGAGTAATTATCAGCAAAGACAATGCCACCAGACAAGCATATCAACTAAATAGGTGGAGAAACCCTTCAATTTACTAAGATCAATGAAAGTGGCATTTGATTACTTGGATGAGGAAATGGTAAAGAAAATATTAGTTACACTGAGAAGTTCAAGATTGGAGTATGCTGCAACACTATGGACAACCAGCACTAAAAAATAAGAAATTAGAATGAATTCAAAGATCAACAATAAAGATGGCGCCAACACTCTCCAAATTGACATACAAACAAAGATTGTCCAAATTGAAACTACCAACCCTGGAACAAAGAAGAGAAAGAGGAGATCTGGTCATTTACAGAATTATGAGAGGAAAAGAAGTCCTCAACAGAGATGATTTATTAAACTGGGATAAAGGAAAAACAAGAGGATATGAAAGGAAACTAAAAAAGGATAGTTACAGAAGAGATCTGAAAAAAATAGCTTCCCACACAGAGTGGTTGATATCTAGAATAAATTGGATGAGACAAGAGTGTGTGCAAAACCTATACAGAAATTTAGGAACAAACTTGATGCTGAAAGATACAAAGATCAGTCAGTGTGAGCATAGCTCTCTTACCGTATAATACAACTAGATAAATACACACATACACACGTGTGTGTGTAGAAAATAGTATGTTAAGTTTATATTGATGGTGGGTTACCGAAAAATTAAAGATATATTTGCTGTAGAAGTACATATCAGATTCTTGTGAATCTCTGAAACATTGATTTGTAACACCATTGAATGGTGTGTGTAGTGGTCCTATGCAAAAATTTGTCAAAGATTAGTTATTTCCAACAATGCTGATGTATGCTATATTATACACCAATCTCTTTTTTTCGTTGCCTCTGCAGTATTTATTCAAGCACTCTTTTGCCATATTATGTTCTGATTAATACTTAATGATTCAGTGTGTTTCTTTTTTCTGTGAGACTCCATAATTTTTAATGCTTGTTCAACCTCTTCTTCCTTTAAGCTTCTGTAATAAGAGTTGGTTGTTCCCTTCCCCTAGTGCATTTTGGTTAATGCCAAATTATATTTGCATATGCTCGTGTTACTCTTATTACATGTTCTCAACAATTTAAATGTCAAAGTTATAATATTTTTCTTTCAGGACGAGGGTAAATATTTACATTTCCTTGAAAAAATATCCGAAGATCTCGTATATTCTTCATACAATAAAGATAATCTGGTGTGACCTGTGTGACTCAGCTTTCTCAGGAAAGAGTGCTCTTAAGTATCACGTGATGACCCTCACTGGAGAATAGCATTTCAAATGTGACATATGCCGTGCAGCTAACTCAACAAAGTAACACATGATGGCCAACACTGGAGAGAAGCCTTTCAATTGTGACCTATGCAATGCGGCTTTCTCAAAAAAGCATATTCTCACACAGCACATGATGACCCACACTGGAGAGAAGCCTTTCGAATGTGACCTGTGCCATGCAGCTTATTCATCTAAGAATGCTCTCAAATATCACTTGACGACCCACACTAGAGAGAAGCCTTTCAAGTGTGACCTGTGCCATGCAGCTTACTCATCAAAGAATGCTCTCAAATATCACATGAAGACCCACACGGGAGAGAAGCCTTTCAAATGTAACCTATGTAATGCAGCTTTCATTGCAAAGGGTGATTTCAAACGACACATGATGACCCACACTGGAGAGAAGCCTTTCAATTGTGACCTGTGCGATGCGGCTTTCTCACAAAAGAGTATTCTTAAACAACACACGACTGGAGAGAAGCCCTTTAAATGTGACATATGTGATGCAGGTTTCTTAAAAAAAAGTAGTCTCAAACACCACTTGATGACCCACACTGGAGAGAAGCCTTTCAAGTGTCACCTGTGTCATGCAGCCTACTCATCTAAGAGTGCGCTCAAATATCACATGAAGACCCACACAGGAGAGAAGCCATTCAAATGTAACCTATGTGATGCAGCTTTCATTGCAAAGGGTGGTCTCAAACAACACATGATGACCCACACTGGAGAGAAGCCTTTCAGTTGTGACCTGTGTGATGCAGCTTTCATATCAAAGGGTGATCTCAAACGCCACTTGATGACACACACTGGAGAGAAGCCCTTCAGTTGTGACCTGTGTGATGCAGGCTTCATAAAGAAGGGTAATCTCAAGCAACACATGATGACCCACACTGGAGAAAAGCCTTTCAATTGTGACATATGTGACACAGCTTTTACAACAAAGAATGATCTCAAGCGACACGTGATGACCCACACTGGAGAAAAACCTTTCAGTTGTGAACTATGCGGTGCAGCATTCGTGGCAACGGGCTATCTGAAACGACACATGATGACCCACACTGGAGAGAAGCCTTTCAAGTGTGATTTATGTGATGCGGCTTTTTCAAGAGTGAGTGCTCTCAAATATCACGTGATGACCCACTCTGGAGAAAAGCCCTTCAAATGTGACCTATGCGATGCACCTTTCAGAGGAAAGCGTGATCTCAAGCAACACATGATGAACCACACTGGAGAAGGAGAATAGCTTCTCATTTGTGACCTATGTGATGCAGCTTTCCAAGGAAAGAGTTGTTGCAAATATCACATGATGACCCACACTGGAGAGAAGCCCTTCAAATGTGACCTATGCAATGCAGCTTTCATAGCAAAGGGTGTTCTCAAGCGACACCTGATGGCCCACACTGGAGAAAAGCCTTTCAATTGTGACCTGTGGCTCTCAAACGTCATGTGATGACACACACTGGGGAAAACCTTTCCAATGTGACTTGTGTGATGCAGCTTGCTTTCTTAGGAAAGAGTACCTAATCTCAAATATCACTTGATGTCCCACACTGGAGAAATGCCCTTCAATTGTGACCAGTGTGATGCAGTTTTTTTAGCTAAGTAGGACCTCAAACAACACATGATGACCCACACTGTAGAGAAGCCTTTCCAGTGTTGCCTGTAAGATGCAGCTTTTTCACAAAAGAGTAATCTCAAACAGCACATAATGACCAAAGACTATGTAGGGAAAGATAGGAAAGCTCCAATACTATATTGATAAAAAAAATGGCAGCCGCTACAGTACCGCCACCTGTTGGCTTGACACAATACTACAATATTTTTAGGGCCAACTATTATATTCTTTTGCATTACTTATTCTTAGTCTTGTGATAACTTTTTCTTGATATCTTTTAATATAATTTTATTAATATAAAATCTAATTTCAACTTGAAAGAAGTGTATGCTGATGACATGTTTGTATTTTTTCTTACTTATTTTTTTGCTGATGTTCACTAGATGTATATATATATTTTTCTATTATTATTGTTTTCTTTAATGGTCTTTAGTTATATAATTATACTTAGTCCTTGGCTTATTTTCTTCTATCAAATAAAATAAAGTTTCAATCTCTCTTTTAAACAAAGTTAAAAATAATTACAATGTGGATAATTAAGAAAACACTTTGATTTTTCCTCAGATTTATGCTTTATTCATGTTCTCAGAATGCTCTGACATGAATAATATTTACATGCAAGACATAGACATAGGAAATGCATCATGCATCTTTAACTAAAACGAATACACAATTAGAAAGATAAATTAAAATCCAAACTTATATATTAACTGAAGAATACAGACACGGAAAAAATAAAACAAACAAGGAAAATACAAATAAGAATAAAAAAAATTTAATAAAGAGAACAAGTAGAAAAATTATATACAGTATATATATATATATATATATACACATTATATATATATATATATATGCGTAAATAACCACTAGGAAAAGTAAACTAACGAAGCAGAGCGCTTTCGTGTAATTACATCTTCAGTGCAGATACAAAGAAGGAATTATAAGATGAAGAAACAAGGTACAGAATATATGACATAGTGAAGAGGGCATTCGGAGAGGTAGTGGAAGAAGTACTTCGTTAGTTTACTTTTCCTAGTGGTTATTTACGCATTTGTGAACACACGCTCCTAGTGTTTTTATTGCATATATATATATATATATATATATATATACACATTATATATATATATATATATATATGTATATCATGCCAAATGATAAAAGTATAATACAAAATAATCATGTTCAAAACAAACAGATAAGAAAATATAGTGCACTCATAAACTATATTTAATCAACAATCAGATATGTACATAAAAGAAAAACAGAACATAAAACAAGATATCATGCAAGACAAACACTGGGAAAAAAAATGGTGAAAATATGCATACTAATCCAGAGAATACATACCAAATTCTGTTTATCTTTGATGACATCCCTTTCTGTAAATACAAAAGTCATTGAATTCAAATCATACTGCATTACTGATGCGTAATTTTGATTAATTTCTTTTTTCTCCATCATATCCACTGTCATTACATTTTCTTTTGTTGTTTAGTTTCCTGTTATAAAATTTTGTAAAATAATATGGTTGCATCTTAATGTAAATGCAAACTATTATATTTTTCAAATCATCACACAGATAAAAAAAAGGATAATATCTTTTGCATTTATTACATTAAAAGCTTTCTCTTCAAATTTTCTTCATGCATGAGTTTTTCAATATTTTCAACAAACACTGTCTCAATTTGTTTGATAAAATTAATTATGGTATTATTAGCATAATATAAATACCTTCCCTCACCTGCATCCTTTAAATGTGTATACATATAATTTTGTTCTAAATCAGATTCAGATATTTGATTAACCTCATTACAGTCATTGCAATTTTGATTTTTTAAAAATTTATGACATATGTAACCAGTTATATATATATAACTATATTATTTTCTATCTCACACTGATTACAATTAATGTTATTATTACTAGAACTAACCTCTTCTGGATGAAGGATGAAGTGAAGGCAGCAGTTAAGATGATGAAAGCAGGTAAAGCACCTGGTATGGATGGATGCCATGCAGAATGCTTAAAAAAGGAGGTATAGTGATGGTGGACTGGCTGGTGAGGTTATTTAATGTTTGTTGGAGAGAAGGTAGAGTGCCAGAGGACTGGAGGAGTGCTTGTATAGTTCCACTTTACAAGGGAAAGGGGGACAAGTGTGAATGTAGTAGTTTCAGAGGGATTAGCTTGTTAAGTGTAGTTGGGAAGGCTTATGGAAAGATCTTGATTGAGAGGATTAGGAGAGGAACAGAAGGAGTAATTGGTGAGGAACAGTGTGGGTTTAGGACAGGTAGAGGTTATGTAGATCAGATTTTTGTGGTAAGACAGATATGTGAGAAAGCTATAGGAAAGAGGAAGGTTGTTTTCTGGGCCTTTATGGATCTGGAAAAGGCTTACGACAGGGTAGACAGAAAGGCACTGTGGGAGGTTATGCGGATATACAGGATAGGAGGAAAGCTTCTCGGAGCTGTCAAGAGTTTTTATGAGAGTAGTAGAGCTTGTGTCAGGATTAGAAATGGAGAGAGTGAGTGGTTTGAGGTAAAGGTGGGACTTCGTCAGGGATGCGTTATGTCACCCTGGCTGTTCAACTTATACATGGATGGGGTGGTGCGAGAGGTGAATGGAAGGGTAGTGGGTCAGGGATTGGAGATGGTTAAAGAAAATGGAGAAAAGTGGGAGGTGAGCCAGCTGTTGTTTGCGGACGACACTGCGCTTGTGGCAGGATCGGAGGAGGGATTGAGGAAGTTGGTGACAGAGTTTGGGAGAGTGTGTGATAGAAGAAAGCTGAAGATAAATGTGGGTAAAAGTAAGGTGATGAGATGTACAAGGGGTGAAAGTGGCAGTAATCTGGAAGTGAGCATTAAGGGAGAGCAACTGGAGGAAGTGGATAGTTTTAGATATTTGGGTGCAAATGTGGCAGGAAAAGGTGGAGTGAAGGTGGAGGTCGAATGTAGATTGAGAGAAGCGAGTAAATGCCTTGGTGGTTTAAAAAGTGTAATGAGGAATAGAAATTTGGGAATGGATGCTAAGAGGAGACTGTATGAAGGAGTGATTGTGCCAACAGCACTGTATGGAGCAGAAACATGGAACATAAGAGAGGAAGAGAGAAGGAATTTGAATGTGTTTGAGATGAAGTGTCTGAGAAGTATGATTGGGGTTACTAGGCTTGATAGAGTGAGAAATGAGGAGGTGAGGAGGAGAACAGGGGTGGAAAGAGAGCTGGGAGATAGGGTGGATGAAAGAGTATTAGGATGGTTTGGACACATGGATAGAATGAGTGAAGAAAGACTAGTAAAGGAGGTATGGAAGGCAGATGTGGAGGGAGTGAACATGAGGGGACGTCCTAGGATGAGATGGATGGATGGGGTGAAGGGGGCTTTGGGGAAGAGGGGAATGTCTGTTGAGGAAGGACGGGAGAGGACAGAAGACAGGGGTGAATGGAGAATGGTTGTATATGGAAAATGTTGTGATGCATGAGGTGGAATGGACAGGGGAATGGGGGGTGAGGTAGTGTGTGTGAGCAAAAATTTTGACGCAGCCCGAAGGGATTTCTCCCCGTCCTCTCCTTTATATGAGGGGACGGAGAGGGGGGGGGGGTCGCCGATTTAATGAAGCGGCCTTGCTGTGGATGTGCTGTGTCCTGTGACACTGCTTCTGACCCAGGGCAGTGGACAGGGTGCAGGGATGACCCGTCATCTAGGAGGTGCTAAGATGGGAGGGAGGGTGGAGGGGTGTGGAGTGTTTTCGGGGATGGAATGGGTGGGAATGATTTTATGCCTTGTCCTTTGTGGCTACCTCCCTGGTAAGGGGGAAAAAGCCTTGGTATATGTATGTATATATGTATACATATATATATATATATATATATATATACAGTATATATATATATATACATATATATATTAGTATGAACAAATATTTTTGCAAAAGGAATATACAATATTATAGGATAAATATAATCTTAGTACATAAACATTATTACATAGTATATCATTACCACTGAAAATATTATAACTATCATTGATATTAATATTAAAGTGAATATGGAAAAATATGATAATAACAATAAGAGTAAAAATATAAATAAATTTATTATTAGCATTAGCATTATGATAACCATTATTATCCAAAATAATGTTACCAATAGTGACATTAATATAATTAATGATAATGCTAATGAATTTGCTCATGTTAGGTACTATAAATATATTAAATATTGGTCTCACTTGTTGCTTTTGAAGCTGCATCTTCAACAGTTGTGCATGGTTGTTGTTGTTGTTGTTATTCCTCCTCAGTGGGTTCTTTATTTTGATCTGAATATATTTTATGTATAAATATGTTAAGGTAAAACTACAATTCTCAAGATCAATAAACACAAATTAGTGATTATATATATATATATATATATATATATATATATATATGTATATATATATCAAACATGAGCTTTATAATAACAGCATAGAAATTCAGCTATAGGGCATAAGCACATATATATGTTATAAAAGAAATAATAATTACCACTTGTATTCTGCTTTCTAAAATTTAAATGTGTATGCATGTGAATCATCCTCTATGGCATGCTTCAGAGAACCTGGAAATGGGATTTGTAACACATAATATCAAGAATTGAAGATAATAATCATTCAATTTATTGTGATTTTTCTTTTTTGTTAACTCGCCAAATCCTGATTCCATATACTGTAGATAATAAATTGCTACAGGCAATTCAGGTGCAGACTTATAAATCTATGCCAGGTTTAATATATTTGCATCAGAATGATATTACAGATATTTGCAAGACATGCTATTATTATCACCATCAATATAAAAGAGGCATTAACATCACCCATATCTCATACAATCAAGGTAAATGAAGCCACATACTGCATTTTGAAGCCTGAGATGCCACCTCCCCATTGCTGTCTGTTGGTGTAATGGAGCTTGATATAGGAGGAATTGTTGCTACACCTGCACATACATGCAAAGGAAATTAGACATAACCTAAATATTGAAACAAAATCAAACATTCCTACTGTGCTTATGCTTTGATTATTTAATAGCAAACCACTTAAATAACATTCTAACAATATATTATGTTCAATATATTCAAATAAACAACTTTAATACAAAAAATTAAGATTCTGATCAAATAATTGCATTCTGGGGAAGTCTGGAGCTGCTTGTTTCATTTGTGTAGCTTTTTTTTGTGGGGGGAAAGATGTCTACTGCATAGCCTGTAACTCCTGTTCAGATCCTGAGCAGATTTTTTAAATAATTGTGGGACCTGGATAACATTCAGCCATGCCATACATCTGCAAAAATGTATATAACAAGATTATCATGTACTATATAGAATATTACAAAAATATGTACTGAATCAAGAAAAGTGTAATCATCACCTATTTACTTTGCCATTAATTCAAAAAATAAAAAAGTAGCTAAATTACTGTGTAATCCACACTCTATTTACTTTCCCCACTATGCTTTAATTGTCAATTCTTAAAAGACCTGTTTCAGCTCTCTCTTGTCTTGAATGTGACAAGGATTCAATGTGTCTTAAGGATTTGTAGGAGGGCAAAGAACCCCATCAACCCTCCCTCTTGGATGGAGTGAGAAGGAAAGGGTTATGGGGGCCTGGACGGGGGTAATGGTGCTTGATCGCTAAAGAAAATAATGTCAGATTTGTTCAAATTAGCCTAAAATTCTCTAGAAAAGCTCTAATAGTATAAAAAATATAATATATATATATATATATATATATATATATATATATATATACGTGTATATATATATACTGTATATATATATACATATGCGTAAATAACCACTAGGAAAAAGTGAACTAACGAAGCAGAGCGCTTTCGTGTAATTACATCTTCAGTGCAGATACATATATATATACATATATATATACATATAATATATATATATATATAATATATATATATATATATACATACATATATATTATATATATATATATATATGTGTGTGTGTTACTAGCTTCAGACCTGGTTCAGTGTCATATTGACTATGCTTGTTCTTCCTGGTATAGCAACCTATCTAAAAAATCTAAGAGTAATCTTCAAATATGTCAAAACAAACTAATCAGGACCGTTTTGAAAATTCATCCACGTACTCATCTAGATTATACGCATTTTAAACTGTTAAATTGGTTACCTGTTGAGAAACGTGTTGCTCAGTTAAAGCTTAATCATGTTCACCAAATTGTGAACGACTCTTGTCCCAGTTATTTGTCAGATACGTTTACACTTGTCAGAAATGCTCGTTCCCTGAGAACTCGTTCTAGTAGGTCATCTGTCATTGTACCTAGGTTTAATAGTTCGTTAGGGAAAAGTACTTTCAAATACACTGGTGCTATTGCTTGGAACTCTTTACCGACCAACATTCAATCAATTGTATCTAAAAGTAGTTTTAAAAAATCAGTTAAATGTTATCTTTTAGACACTGTTCTCTCTGAAGAAAATAGTTTATATGTTTAATTTACACTTATAATCCTAATTTACACTTGGTATAACCTAGCTTTTCTATGATAATCCTTTCCTAAATGTAATATGAGGACCACAGTGGAAATAAGTCTTTTGACTTTCTGTGCCATCCTCGGATGTACAATTATATATACTGTGTATAATATTGAGTCTTGTATGTATTGTACTTATTGTATGTATGATTGTATCCGAATAAAATTCAATTCAATTCAAATTCAATTCAATTCAGTGTGTGTGTGTGTGTGTGTGTGTGTGTGTGTGTGTGTGTGTATGATCCTTAAAAACAATATCTTATTAGCGACATGTGTGGGGAAAATATATTTCCTTCCTATGCTAAATTAGATGACACATTACACCAAAAACACATGGTACAAATTACCTTGCTGTATCCTTTGGAAAAGCGTGAAATACATGGTTTGGTGTTATTTCTTTCCTGCTGTTGCAGAGAACACATGGGTGCGACCTGCTATACATTTTGAATAGACGCCGGGAGTTTAAAATGTAAACAAACAGACGATACTTTTGCATCAACACAGCCATCTAGCGGCCTGACACAGCACTATTGGCACGGACATCAAAACTCGTTGTTTTCCTATCTTGTGTATATCAAGGTCTAAATATACAGGTCTGACCGTTTGAATTATTGTGCGCAGCTTCTGACGTCATTAGGCTGGGTCCGTTTTCTCTTTGTGAAACACTGAAGAAAACTGTGAAACGCCAAGGAAGACAGGAACTATAATATTTTATATTATATATATATATATATATATATTATATATATTATATATTCATATATATAGACAGGAACTATAATATTTTATATATATTTATATATATATTTTATATAATATTTGTCAGTATATAACTAATTGCGTGGAGCGGTGCGAGCGAAGGTAACAACATTCCCGGACGACGCGCCAGCTTCAACTGACAGCTATAGGGCCCGCGAACCCCACTTTGAACAGCCAGGTGACGTTCACGGGCCCGCTGCGCCAACTCCCTCGAAATTCGGTCGGAAGTGGTTAGACCTTATATTCTTAGATCTTGGTGTATATGGTCTTTGATAATGACCCACAATGGAGAGTAACCGTTCAAGTGTGACCTGGGTGATGCGACTTTTTCACGAGTCATCTCAAACAACACATAATGACCTACAATGGAGAAAAGCCTTTCATGTGTGACTTGTGTGATGCGGCCTTTTCACGAAAGAATGGTCTCAAACGACACATGACCACATTGGAAAAAAAATCCCTTCGTGTAATAATTGACGTAACGTGGTGACCCATATAGGAAAGAAGTTCAGCTTTCTTATGAAGGGTTTGTTTCAAATGTCGCACACTGACTCACTTCCTCATTAAAGGTTGATCTCGTGTATTGCGTGACCATTCACGCTGCTGAGAAGCCTCTCCAGTGTGACCCGAGTGATATAAGTTTTTTGTATGATTGTATTTTCAGCTATAAGTATTGAGCCACTGCTGTAGATCTGTTTGGTAGACGAGTTGTCACACACGCATAATGCTGGTTGTAAATGTTAGTTTAATCTCAGTTGGGATTTTTTTTTTTTCTTGATTGTCCTATTACGTAGTTGGATTTTTGCTCATTCTTAATTGAAGGTTTTTAAGTGTTCTATTTGTATGAAAAACTGTCGAGAATATTAGAGGATGGTTGGTGGATATATATCTGCACATCATGACGTGAAGATGTTCTGTTTAACTTAGCGTTGTGTAAAGTTGTCTGGAGTATACGCCAGTGTTACTTGTAATTTGTGTTACTGTAAACATATCTACGGTAATATAACCAGAAGTGTTTACCATACCCTTTGAGACATAACTGTCACATTTCAATGAAGTCTATCCAAGAGTGATATCAAGGTCGTATGATGAATTGTTCATTATTGACGAAAACTAAATCCAATTTGTTTGCTGAACGGTTCTGATTTGTTATCATTTGCACTTCTAAGAAGAGCTTCATGGTGTGAAGCAGTAGTTTTTGTATGTGCTTGTTCTCTTGTAACTCCTGAGAAAGAACCTCCTTGTTGGGCTGAGTTGTGATGTCTACTCGTGTTCTGTTGAATTTCATGTTTTCGTGAAATTTACGAGATCATTTTGTGACGAATGATACCAATTTGTAATTAATCTACATACGGGCATTTTCTGGAGAGCAATCATTTCTACCTGATGACCAAAATGAGTTTTAAGGACATTTATGTCAGATCATTTATGACATATCACGGCTCCTCCATGACATCTAGTAGTGGTGTGCAGCTACCGGTGAAATTACCGGTTTTATCGGCAACAAACTTAATGATAGCTTACCGACAAAAATTCTGCTACCGGTAAAGCTTCGTTAACCGGTAAAGCTTCGTTAACCGATAACTCGATAAGCTATACCATAACACTCAGAGAGCGGTAACTTCGGTAAGCACGTCTCGGCTTGGTGGTGCTGAGTGACGGTAGTGACAGGCCCAGTGCCCCGCTAATTTTACCGGTTAAACTTTTATCATTAAGCAAGTATGTACCGCTTAGGTCTCGGTAAGTTTTTATCGTTAAAACCGTTTTTTTCTGCCCTCTTTTTAATTTCTCAATAGAATTGATGTTATTTCTGTGATCAGCATACGAAACTGTATTAATTGTGAAAGTTTCATAAAAAAAAATTCCGCGTGTCGCCAAACGAAGACCCATATATGTGTGTATATATATATATATATATATATATATATGTATATAAATATGTATTTATATATGTGTATATATATATATGTATATATATATGTATATATATACATATATATATATATATATATATATATATATATATACACGTGATCGACAGCTATTTCCCTCTCGGAACAGCTCAGAGCTCGTATGACCGATCTATGGGTAATGCTGTGACCTTACACGCACCTCCCCCCCCCAACTCCCAGTCCACGAGAGTTGGAGTAACGACTCGGAGCGCAGCGATACTGAAATTATTTCAGCCCTGGACAGGTGTGTGTGTGCGTGTGTGATTCACTTTGGTCACCTTGGTCTTTGGATCACGTGTTGGACTCGTGATCGACACCTATTTCACTCCCGGAAGAGAGCTGTGTGTTTGTGTGTGCGTGTGTGTGTATGTCTGTGTGTGGTGTATAGTTTCGTATGCTGATTACAGAAATAACCATATTTTTTTTTGAGAAATTAAAGAAAGTGCCGAAGAAACGCTAAAAATTTAGACTTTAGCGGTACAAGGGTATCTGGGAGTTCTTATACGTGAGCGTGTCATAAAAGTTGTTCAACTTCTCTGGTGAACTTATGTATAATTACCCCTTCCAATAGATTATTATTTTTTCATACAAATTAGTCCATATTCTTATTAAGAAACAGAAGCATACTGGCATTTTCATCACTTAAGCACACACACACACACACACACACACACACACACACACACACACACACACACACACACACACACACACACACACATATATATATATATATATATATGTATAAGTATATGTATACATATATATATATATATGTATATGTATGTTTCTTATGACAGATTGAACATTTTTAGAAGCTCCGCCGTGGGATACGAACCCTGACCCGTGCGTCGAATATCACGAGGTCAAGACGTTAGCAACTATGCTACATGGTGATGGTTCAAAAGGACTGTACTAGTCCCCGACCACGCTTCACGTAACATTGGAAGATCTAATCTCAATTTCATCTAATCCCGTATTAGGCGAGCCTTCCGACAAGTTGTGTATGTTTCTTATGACAGATTGAACATTTTTAGAAGCTCCGCCGTGGGATACGAACCCTGACCCGTGCGTCGAATATCACGAGGTCAAGACGTTAGCAACTATGCTACATGGTGATGGTTCAAAAGGACTGTACTAGTCCCCGACCACGCTTCACGTAACATTGGAAGATCTAATCTCAATTTCATCTAATCCCGTATTAGGCGAGCCTTCCGACAAGTTGTGTATGTTTCTTATGACAGATTGAACATTTTTAGAAGCTCCGCCGTGGGATACGAACCCTGACCCGTGCGTCGAATATCACGAGGTCAAGACGTTAGCAACTATGCTACATGGTGATGGTTCAAAAGGACTGTACTAGTCCCCGACTAGTATATATATATATATTTATATATATACATATATGGGTCTTCGTTTGGCGACACGCGGATTTTTTTAATGAAACTTTCACAATTAATACAATTCCGTATGCTGATCACAGAAATAACATTAATTCTATTGAGAAATTAAAAAAGTGCCGAAAAAACGGTTTTAATGGTAAAAAAAAAAAAGAATGACCAAGACCTTAGCGGTACATACTTGCTTAATGATAAAAGTTTAACAGGTAAAAGTAGCGGGGCACTGTGCCCGTCACTACCGTCACTCAGTACCACCAAGCCGAGACGTACTTACCGCTCTCTGAATGTTATGGTATAGCTTATCGAGTTATCGGTTAACGAAGCTTTAACGGTAGCAGAATATTTGCCGGTAAGCTATCGTTAATTAAGGTTGTTGGATAAATCCTGTAACTTTACCGGTAGCTGCCTACCACTACCACCTCCAAACATGAACCCATGCATGCAGACACCCTCCATTCACTCACTCGCGCGGTAGATACTAGATAGCATACTATAGTAGCACCAATTAAAGTATGACCTTTTCCCTTTACAATGACATAACAATAAAAACAATATGTAAAATAGAACCAGAGATATAGCTTATTAAAGGACAAAAACATTACTTTTTCGAACTCGACTCGAACTTGTGACGTCACTACTACCTCACGAGTCTTTAACCGGTAAACAGTCGGTAAATTCGGTAACTGTATTGTTGTTCACCAATAATTTCAATATTTTCCCCATCCATCCATCTCATCCTAGGACGCCCCCTCATGTTCACTCCTTCCACCTCTGCCTTCCACACCTCTTTTACTTCATTTTTTTTTTTCATGTGTCCAAACCATTTCAGTACTCTTTCATCAACTCTATCTCCCACCTCCTTTTCCACCCGTTTTCCTCCTCACCTCTCTTCTCACTCTATACAGCCTAGTAACCCCCATCATACTTCTCATAATAATAATAGTAATAATGATGCTAATGATAATGTGGATAGGAGGTAAAAGGAACACGGGCTGAGGGAAATACTTTTATTCCTGACTAGTTTCGCCTGAGTGGCTTCTTCAGAGGAATAGAATTTTAAGTCAAGTTGGTCAATTTATATAGCAGAAAAGAACAGCGTAGTTATTACGGAGAGACGGGCAGAGGGATTGCCAAGAGGACATCTGGGCACAAATGTGGCGTCAGAGCCCACCGAATCTCTAATTCTTTGGTGGTACACCTTAACAACTTTGGCTACCTACGAGAGTGTGAGAAAACAGAAGTACTACATAGAGGTCTACCCAAGAGAGAAAAAAGGGCAATTGAGGCAGCCTACATCAATTTGCACCCACGTAATAACCACCGTGATGGATTCGTCAAATTAGCAACGCCGAACGGAGGTGTGGGAGGAGCGACGGTGATCAGGGAGGAATGGGATAAGCTGGGAGTATTTAAACTGTTATTTTACTTTATTTATTTATTTATTTATTTTACACTCTGAAGAAGTCCTTCTAGGACGAAACGTAAGTATTAAAATTCCAACGGTTTTTGGCGTTTTCCTCACCACTCTTATACATAAGTCGAAGGTGTGTGTGTATATGTATATATACATATATACACACATATATATATATATATATATATATATATATATATATATATATATATATATATATATATATATATATTGTTCATAGTTCTTATTATGTCTAAAATTGTGATCTTTTCTGGGTGTTTTGCTTGCCTTTTTTCTGGGCATGTTTCTCTTGTTCTGGGTACCCAGGACTGCACCCTTCTCTCTCTCTCTCTTTTAATACGGCATTTACTACATCGTCTTGTTTGGCTCCCGTTGGGTTAATTTTCACCATCAACCTCTTTCCTTTTGGTTAATTCAGTCATAGGAAAAAATGGTTGCCCGGATAACCTGGACGGGGTTGGGTAGGGGTTAGTGGAGTGCTTTGTTTGTTGTGTGTCTTGCGATTGGACCTGGTCAGCGTTTGTAGGTTGATATATTTCTCTCGTGTTTTGACACATATTTAATCAGTTTCTGATACATCCTTTTTGTTTTCAATAATGTTATTTTTTGTGCTTCCTGTTCCATTGAGATGCACACTTGTAGGCCTTTTAGGAATCCATTAATTTTTTATTGTATTTGTCGCTCTGTGCAGAGGTAAATGTATGTATCCTGGGCCGCCAGTTTGTCTTTTTCAGTACGAAAATCCAATTTAAGAATGTCACTTACTAATCTTTCAATTCTTGCTAATCTCTCACTTTCTTTATATTCACTTCTCAAGTTCACTTCGTGTTAATTGAATATAAACAAATACCTTATTGTATAAACATTTACATAATACAGACTTGAAAGTATCTTTGACCTTGGACATCTGTGAAATCCAGTAGTTGAATAGAATTTGGTAGCACAAGTCATGCAAATAAGTGTTATTATGGGCACTCGTCAACCGTATACATGTGTTTATTATGTGGTAGAGATTATTTTCCTTATCAGTTCAGCACATATTGCCTTATTGCCTATATTAATTCCGATCGAGCTATGGACACCGACAATTTGGTAGACAGAATATAGTTTTCCTAAACGCTTGTTAATTTTTTACAGTCTCTCATGCCATGCATACAATGACCATAAATATAAAGCCATAAATTAAGGAATATGTTTCATAGTTTGATATATTCTTTGCAAGTTCTTTTTAATCTCAAGGATACTGGTTACATTAGTATCATATATTTGGGACTGGAATACTTCAGTTACATGAAGTTAAATGTCGTTCTAAGTGACTAATTTGACTGAAGAATAACCATAACTCAACTAGCTACTCCCACCATGCGCCTTATTTTAGTAGTTGGTAGAACTGTGTCTGTGTCTGTGTGGAGAGTCTAACCTAACCTTGCTCTAGGTAGGATATGTTGCTCGGTTGACTTTTTTTTTTTTTTTTTTTTTACTAAGGTTATAGACATAAATATTTTATAGTGTAGGGGTGGGCAAAAGGAAATCAAGTGATTTGCTGTAGAAAACAATAAAGGATTCGCAAGATTTCTGACATCCTTGAATTGGGTTGGTATGGACCTCTGTGTTATGTGGTTTCATATATCTCTACTAATTTCTACTTTACCAGTCTCTGATTTTTCAATTTTGTCTATTTTCTTTCTCTTACTTTAAGCTTGTTTGGTACAAGTGGTTTCTTGGCCCTTTTGGTAAGATAGCAAAACATTTCAGCCTCCATGCACCAATGCTTTTTCATACATCTAAGATAAATATTGATGTAGTTTTTGGCTTTTTCAGGTCAAAAAGAATGAGGGAAAAGTACAGTAACGTAGGAGATTATGATTTTTAACAGGTCTAAGCTACATATAGGGAATAGGTTAGGTGGAGTATTTTTTAAAGGTTATAGACATATAAAATATAGTCTTATTTATGGGCTTCTGGTGCTTTTCATACCAAAATCACATGTTAACTCGCCAATCTGTGGAGGGGGAGGGGTGGTGTTCCCTGACAAAAACAAGAATTGCACAAACAGTTTCCAATAGCCTTGACCAATGGCTGAGTTTGGATCTCTGCAAGAAATTGACCAAGGTTTCTTATCTCCAGATATTTGTGTTTTTGTATTTTTCATCATCACTTTATTTGGGCGGGGGGAGGGGCTTCTCTTTATAATGTTTATTCATCCATTTCCCTATAAATATTCACTAATCTTTACATTGATTTATGAGTAAGACTGCTGCTGGACACAAATTTTCATGCAAATTACTTGTAACTCATTTGAAGTAGGTGTTTCCACATTTGATAATTGATGGTAGGGAGAGGTCAATCCAACCTAACCTTGGTGTAGGTAGGGGCATATTAGGATAGACTAGAATTAATTTACTTCACATTCAAGGATATCAGAAATCGACATTTCATAGTTTTATCTATAAGCTTCTGGTGGTATTTGACCCATTCAACTCCGATGACAAGATGTCTTGTCATTTGGTCAAATAAAACAAAAAATCATAAAACACCAAAATGTTTGATCAAACACCAGAAAAATATGACGTCAGTCCTTGCTTCGCTCGCAGCGAAGCGAGGACTGACGTCATATTTTTCTGGTGTTTGATCAAACATTTTGGTGTTTTATGATTTTTTGGTTTATTTGACCAAATGACAAGACATCTTGTGATCGGAGTTGAATAGGTTAAGGAGGGGGTCACCGAAAAATTAAAAATAAGTTATTTCATATAGAAATAAGTATCAGATTCTCATGAAGCTCTTGAACATTGATTTATGACATCCTTGGTTCCTGTTTCCAGGTATCCTACATTACACAACGACCTCTTTATTATGTGTCCTCTCTTTGCAATATTCATTCAGACACTTTTTTGCCCTAAGATTTCTTATTTTCAACTATATCCTACATTATACACAAGTGCACATTTCTTATGTCTTCACCTCTTTGCAGTATCTATTCAACCACTTTTTTGCTTTATTAAAGATGCTTTTTTCCATTTTCTGCAGAACTGCATATTCTTTGTATTTGTTCAACCTTCCATTTCTTTCTTCTAATTTTAGTCTTCTTCTTTGACAGTGCTGTTTGTTCCCTTTCCCTATTGCATTTTGGTTAATGTGCTCCCATATTTTCAGATCGAGGTTAAATATAAAGATTTTCCTTGGAAAAAGTATCCAAAGATATCGTGTTGGCGTCATATGATAGAATCTGGTGTGACATCTGCGGCGGCACACCTCCTCTCTCACGAATCATCATCATATCACGCGATGGCCCACGCTGGAAAGAAACATTTCCAATGTGGCCAGTGTGATGCGACTTTTTCACGAAATTACCATCTCAAACTACATTTAAAAGCCCACACTGGAGATAGGCCTCTCCAATGTAACCTGTGCGATGCAGCTTTGTCTGAAAAATCATGTCTTAGACGACACATGATGACTCACACTGGAGAGAAGCCGTTTCAATGTGACCTGTGTGATGATGCAGCTTTCTCACAAAATTATAACCTCAAACGACACTTGATGACCCACACTGGAGAGAAGCCTTTCCAATGTGACGTGTGTGATGAGGCTTTCTCAGAAAAGAGTCGTCTGAAACGACACGTGGTGACCCACAGTGGTCACAAGCCTTACCAATGTGACCTGTGTGATGCAACCTTCTCACAAAAGGATTATCTCAAACGACACATGGTGACCCACACTGGAGAGAAGCCTTTCCAATGTGGCCTGTGTGATGCAGCTTTCTCACAAAAGGTTCATCTCAAACGGCACATAATGTCCCACACTGGAGAGAAGCCTTTCCAATGTGACCTATGTGGTGCAGCTTTCTCAGCAAAGAGTAATCTCAAACAACACATGGTGACCCACGGTGGTGAGAAGCCTTTCCAATGTGACCTGTGTGATGCAACTTTCTCACAAAAGGGTTATCTCAAACGACACATGGTGACCCACGCTGGAGAGAAGCCTTTCCAATGTGACCTGTGCGATGCAGCTTTCCCAGTAAAGAGTTATCTCAAACGACACATGGTGACCCATACTGGAGAGAAGCCTTTCCAATGTGACCTGTGCGATGCAGCTTTCGTACGAGATAGTTATTTAAAACATCACGTGATGACCCATACTGGAGAGAAGCTTTTCAAATGTGAACTGTGTGATGCAGCATTTTCAAAAAAGCACCATCTCAAACGACACATAATGACCCACAGTGGAGAGAAGCCTTTCCAATGTGACCTGTGTTATGCAGCTTTCTCGGAAAAGAGTCGTCTCAAACGACATGTGGTGACCCACAGTGGTAAGAAGCCTTTCCAATGTGACCAATGTAATGCGGCTTTTTCACGAAAATATGAACTCAAACGACACATAATGACTCACACTGGAGAGAAGCCTTTCTAATGTGACCTGTGCGATGCAGCTTTTTCACGAAAGAGCTATCTCAAACGACACATGGTGACCCACACTGGAGAGAAGCCTTTCCAATGTGACCTGTGTGGCGTGGCTTTTTCACGAAAGATTGATCTCAAACGACACATAATGTCCCACACTGGAGAGAATCCTTTCCAATGTGACCTGTGTCATGCAGCTTTCTCACAAAAGGGTCATCTCAAACGACACCTGGTGACCCACACTGGAGAGAAGCCTTTCAATTGTGACCTATGTGATGCGGCCTTCTCACGAAAGACTGATCTCAAACGACACCTGATGACCCACACTAGAGAAAAACCTTTCAATTGTGACCTGTGTGATGCGGCTTTTTCACGAAAGAATGATCTCAAACAACACATAATGACACACAGTGGT